>NC_141055.1:8991600-9554100 GCF_041138505.1 Cibotium barometz
ATTGGGGATGGTGCATATGGAAAAAAAAGCTCAAAAATGTCGATAACTTGAGGCTTGGTTCTGGAGGCCTGAAGAAGAGAATCCAAGCCATAAGGTAAGATTTCACTGAATGCATTCCCGTTCATGTCTTTTATGTTAACAGTTAATATTATTCTATTTGCTGGGCTTCTTTGTGATTTACATGTTCTCTACGTTAGTAATGAGTAGTGTTGTATTTGTAGGGTTGTCATACGTCCTGACAAAGAGAATATCAATCCCAATCTTAATCCAGCAAAGCAACTAAAACCATTCATGACATCAAGAATGGCAAGAGAAATGATAAAAGAGAAGAAGTTCAAGGTGGTTCAACGAGATATAGTGGATGAATTTGTAAACCAACAATACAGTTTTAGCTGCTGCGGATATTCAATCTGCCATGGATTCAAGTGGAGTCAGTCATAAGGGTTATAGTGCCATCTAGAAGTCAGTGTCATCACTCCTTGAGGCCAAAGGCATTAAAGCAAAACTACTTCCAACACCTACAAAAGTTTGGAGACATAGAGAGTAATTAAACACAGAATAGCTTCACTATGTTGGTCACTCATACCATATTGTAGAAGAGTTTAAGGGAGAAGGTGGCAGCATATTCTACAATGAACACAATAATATATTCATGGACCTAGAGCTCTTGCAAAAGAGAATGGTGGAGTTCTATGATATTACATTTGAGGAGATAGGAGGTGTACTTCAGCTTGTCATCAAACTTGATGAGTGCGAGATTATCAAGGAGAAAAAGATGGAAAGGGTCACAATAACTCTTATGAATAGGGCTCTTTGTAATTGCAGTAGGGATGATCCAAAGTATTTTAGTGTGGAGTTTGAGTGGCTAGGTTCATTTGAGGTCAAGAAAGAGGACCATGAATCCTTGTTTTGGATATTTCACCAGACACATATCCCCAATCTCATCAAAGAATAGATGAATGCAACCAAGATGGTCCATGTAGAGAAAAGGGGGGAATTTCAAGTGCAATGGAATCTTGCGGGTGACTTAAAGACTCTCAAGTGCTTATTTAATTGAAGCAAAGGGGCCAACGCAAAGTCTCCATGCCTTTATTGCATGGACTCTGCAAGGGAGATGGACTCTAAGTGGTGGAGACAACCACCGAACAGACTAATTTTGGATGAGAACTTTAAACCAATGTTTGAGATTCCTCTTTCCAATGTGCATATATGCACGTTTTATGCTTTGTGTCGTATCATAGAGGAATTGGTATATCTCCACATTGGCTTTTCTTGGAAGATCAAGAATGTAGCAGACAGGAAAGAAGCCATTTGTGCATTGGAGAAGGTGCTATCAGAAATTGGACTACATGGAGGTAATGTCCAGATTTTGAAGGACACTAAAAAGTCATCAAATGAAAAGGAAGTTCCAATGAAGCCCTCCATTGGAGGTGTTAAGGCAAGAATATTTCTTTCCAAGCCAATGAATAATCAACAACACAAACCTACAAAGTTAGAAAAGTAATATACAACAACCTATACAAGTCGAATCGAATACCAACAGTGGAAAAAGTTTCATAATGCACTGAAAGACCATGAAGGTGCTTCAAAGAATGTCAAAGCAGATGTTTGGCGTTCAATTGATACTCTGTTCCAAATGTGTGAGAAAGTCAACTACTACCAACAAGACAAAAAGAGCTTTCAAGACAACTTACAAGCATTCAAAAAAGCATTCAGAGCTGCTTGGACTGACACCAACATTACACACTACATGGTATGTTTCTAGCTTACTGTTGTTTCCTAGCCCTCGATACTAATTTACATTGTACATTTTCTTATTCAGCATACTCTCTACAACCACATGCCTTACTTTATCAAAACAAGTACGGAGATCCTAGCATTTGGAACACACAAGGACTCAAGAAATCACACTATATGGCTCGAAATGCATATTTCATGCACACACAACATGATGGTGGAAAAAGTAAGGCAAACAACCTACAAGAAGTGTTCCAATGGTTCTATAGAAGGATACTCAACAGCTACATAAAAAAGAAGCCTTGAGGTCATCCAAACTGATGCAGACACTCATACATATGGAAAGGAAGAGATTGAAGCATTCCAAAGCATTTAAAAACTCAGATGCCATAGAAGAACAAAACAAATGGAGAGAACAAAATATTTTTGTTAATCATCATTGGACAGATAGACGTAACACATAAGTCTTTTACAATGTATCTTTCCATTCTAATCACTTTGGCAATTCTTGTGGTTCTGGCTTTCGTTTATACCTTAGGAAATGGTGTTTGCCATACTCTTCTAGTTCCTCTAGTTTCTCTATGCCTAGAGACAATGCTACTGTAGCATATGTATGAAAGTAACCCCTTCGGTTGTTGGCATAACCAGGGTAGCATCCAAAAATTTCTAAGGAAGTAGACTTCTCTATCAAAATAATCTTCTCATAATTTTTAGGAATAATCGGTAAGATTCCTACCTCTAGGTTTTGAGGTGTAAAGGTGTAAGAGCCTCCCCTTCTGTTCTTGTAATTATTCCCCTCTCTGAGATAGAAAAAAGATATTGTTTTACCCTATTTTGGCCTAGAGAGGGATAATCCAAAATTGAGATATCTTTGGATATAAAAAACCTCCTAGTGTCTAAAATGGATTCCCTTGAAACAGAAGTTCAAAATGAACTTTCTAATGTGTATTAGTAATTAATTGAAAATGGTATAAGAGACCTTAGCCAAAGGTCTACATTTTCAGAAGTCCAATTAAGGTTCCAATGGGCCAATTGGATTAATCCAACTGTTGGGATGAGATAAATCCAAAAGAATAAAAAAAATACCCAAAAATGAGTAAATATTCACATAAGATGAAGAGTTGACTGAGTACAAGGTTTATTAGTTAAAAATTATGAGATATTACTAAACAAATGTGATATTTTGGAATAAACACCTTGGTAAGGAAAGGGGGACTCTTGATGTAGACACCTATTTCACATGTGTTGAAGGGTTTTTAATTAAAAAAAATGTGATATTTTTATCTCTCCTCTCTCCTGGATCAAAAAAAATAAAAAGGGAGCCAAACTGGTCCAAATCTTGTCCAAATTGAGTCAAACTAAACTTGGAAAATTCTAGAACCCAGTTGGACTTGGTTAGTGGCCTCCCTCACTTATAAATAGATCCTCAATCATTTAAAAAAATATGGGAGCTATACTATGCCAGTATTATATTAAAATAATCATATTTTGTATTATCCTCGATATGTAAAATATGTGTCTGAAGTAGATATTTCCATTGTGAATTCTTCTCAAGCGAAGAATTCAACACTCCTTATAGCTAGATTTTGAAAAATGGAGTCAAAATGAGTGTTAATTCTTAATGCATTCCTAACTTGTTCTTTTAGTTCCAACCTTATTATAGTGATAACATTGCACAAGGGTCTTTTGCTAAGAGCATCAACTTATTTCTTCTTGTGTCCATTAAGAGACAACTTTATTTGTATATAACAATGTCATTTACTTTCATTATCTCTATTGAAAAGGAGAGTTGGGGGTAGATAAATACTTGAGACCTAGTATGTCCTCAATTCAAATTGTTTTTCCACAACAAAAAATGTCTTCAATGCTTTGGGGCAAGCAGTACAATATTAAAGATTTGGGGGTTCACTAAAAATATATTTGAATGTCTCACATGAGCCCAAAATATATGTGAATGTCTCAAGTGAGCCCAAAATAAGGTATTTTTACCTCACTTTTTTGGGGATAAATTTACAAAAATGTATTTATAGAAGGTTTTTTAATGAATTATGGAAAAATGTTGTTTGTATAGAAAAAGGGGCCATTTTAAATACTTAAAATTAAAAGATAAGAGATTTGATATAGCCCTTGAATTGATGTGATATATAAATTTTGTATATAGCGTGAAAACACTCCCTCCTCCCGCCCCCCCTCACCACCCGAGAAGTTCTAGGTCATGAGTATAATGTCTCTTCTCATGCTTATTGAATTCATAGGCTATGACTATCCTATATTGGGATAATACTTAACTTATGCGGTTCCTACTAGTGTCACAACAAGTAACCATAAAATGTTTACCGATCTCCAAAATCTTTATAATACAATTCTCCCTTTTTTTTTGATGAATTCAAATGAATTTTGCATTTCTTTGTTTATAAGAATAAAAAATCCTATTTAGTCAAGTTTGTAAGAGGACTAGATATCTTCAAAAAGTCCTTGATGTGTCTTCTCCCATATTGGGCTAAGCTAAGGAGGCTTCTTACATCTCGGACACAACTAAGATCCATGTGTAGAAACATTTGCTTTGACTATGTCATGATCCATGTGCTTTTACATGGTCATTCTAGAATAATTACTTCGACCATGTCATGGTCCATGTGTATATCACCCCACTAAGGCAAATTATTTGGTCCTTGGCAAAGAATCATCTGGACATGTTTCAATACAGCTTCTTGTTCCTAAGCTTTGATAAAAAGCCTTCTATAGATGGATTTTATGATGTTTCATTTCCTAGAATAGACAAATATGTTTTCTATGAATACCAAATATAAATACTCAAGATGACCATGATGTATATTATTCATGAGACACATGAAATTTATGGAAGCATTTATCAAACCAAATGGTAAGACTATAAAATCGTAGTGTTATCTGGTCCAAAAAGTCATCTTCAAGATGTATTTATATTTTACTTGAATCTATTGGTATCCTGATTGATGATCAATTTAAGATAATTATTTTTCATAGGATAATTAGGCCAAAAACTCATCTTTTGTAATAATAGTTGATCATGTAGATGAGGACCCTAATTTTCAAAAGATCACCCAGGTTCTCATTAGCTAACTTTGTGTTTGTGCTACATTATCCCACAAGCTTCCTTCATTTTCTTGGCCACATGGTCTGCCAAGGTTCCTTCACCTATCACAACATCAATGAGAACATTTGGCCTTGGAGTCCTAATTGGGTATGGTAATAAACATGGATTCTTTTTCGTAGGACTCTTTTTTGTATTTTCCTAGGCCTTTGGCTGAATAGACGTGATTTCTAAAGGTGTGATTTGATGCAAAGGTTTCATCATGAGTTTGGGTTTGAGAAATGGGTTACATGTTTGAATTATCAGCTTCATAATAGCTTGCGTGCATGTAGAGCCTTGTGGGAGATCACGTACTTAACCTTAACACATAAACCCTCTAAGTCTTAACAAAGATGGGAAGTTAACAAAATGTGTAAAACTTACCTTAAGAAACCAATGAGCTTAAAGGATAAGGACAATGGATAATGAAAGTGACACTCCTTTCTAAAATTTTCATTTGTTTGCATGCACTACACTTGTTTTTTCCCTCAAGGTATTATTGGCATATGCAACTTACAATGATTAGAAATTTTAGGAATAGAGAATCATGTGCATACATTAACTTATCAAGTTAAAATTAGATTGTAGAAGCCTAGTCAAGCATTTTCTCAAGTTGTGTAACCATGGAGCGCAACTTTGTGGAGACCTTTCCAAACATTTGTGCTTCCAAGGAGAAAACTCAAATCATAAAAGATTTTGATGTTTCTTTGGAACTTAGGTAAATTTTCTAAATTTTATTTGAATAAACTATGTCAAACTCTTAATATCTCAAATTAATGTATCAAAAGAATGCTTTTTTTTATATGATAGATTGTTCTCTCATGATTTCACGTTGTAGCCTTTTCCTTATCAATATCATGATGCATCTGGACATGTTATAAGCTTTTGACAACCAAGGAATGGTGCTATAAATAATGTATCCCTTGCAAAGAATGATCAACGATGCAATAATTGTAAAAAATGGTCATGAAGACAACAACAAACCATATATTATTTAAATAACTTATCTTATATGGTGGAGGTATAGCATCTACGCACATGTAATTAGTAGAGAGAGAGAGAGAGAGAGAGAGAGAGAGAGAGAGAGAGAGAGAGAGAGATCATGCATTAGACTTCACATTAATAAATTGGAAGCTTTGTGTGAAGAAATTTGGACTAAGAAATGGTAGCCAAATAATTTGGACATAGTTAGAAAGCTATATCATGTAGGTAAGATTTGTTCTTCATCATTACACAACATTACATGTATATGATGGCGATTTTGTATATGTTCAAAAATTACAATCTTTTACTGTATTTACGTAATTAGTTCTTTTAACACAATTGTTAAAGGGAACAAATATGTTGGCTAGAGAGTTTGAACAAACACACATTTAATACTATAATTATTTAATAAATTTTTATCTCGATTGGTGTAGAATTTAAAAACAATACACAATTAAACTTGTAACTAATGCGTTATATGGTGGGTCCTTTAATCCTCTAAAAAGTCATTAAAATTGATAATCATGCTATAGAGGGATAAAATGTGTTGGCTAGTGAGGGATAAATGTATTGGTGAGTTTAAAAAGAATACACATTACACAATAATAATTTTTTTAAATTTTTTATGTCATATTTCTGAAATATTTCAATTGAATTATTTGCAAGAGAATTTAGAAATTTTGATTGTAGAAAATTTTCTTGTTCAAATTGTAGAACATAGTTATAAGCATGAATCATAACCATTTCTTTCTTTATAACTATTATACACAAGTAAATAAGGAGGATTTAGCTTCAAGTATTTAGGAGATTTGTAATTTATAATACTTATAAATTTAGAGGTATCCTTTAATCTAGCTAGATAAAGAAAGACAACACTTAAAAAAAAGACATATTTCCTAATAAATACCCAAACCTAGTTAACGTAGTTGAACATCTACCGTGTATAGGCTATGTGTTATTTACATATACATATATGTGTGTGTCTTTGTGCATGTGCATGTATGTGTGTGTGTGTGTATATATACATACATACACACATACATACATACATACATACATACGTCACTACAACACGTCACAGGCATACATACATACATACATACATACGTCACTACAACACGTCACGAGCATAGCAACGTTTAGGCCTTCAGGATGTTGTGGCAGTGACAATAGCAACGAAATGTTGCTCTGCTATTTTGTTGCTATGATCAGCAAAAAAATTTCACTACCAAGCAGTGACAATAGCAACGAAATGTTGCTCTGCTATTTTGTTGCTCAGTAGAAAAATTTTGCTGCTATACTGTAATGTTGCTGCTGAGCAGCGAGTATAGTAGTAAATTTTTGTTGCTGCTATACTGTGATTTAAAATTCCAACGAGTTGTTGAAGATTGAATTTATGTTATACATGTGACATACATACAGAAAATGATGATAGTTTTAAAAACACATCCATCAAAACCTTTAAAGTCATGTTTGAAAGAAAAATAAAAATAGTTAAAAACTTTAAGAGAAATAATTACAAAAACAATGTCAAGAGCATGAATCTATCCCATCTTGTAATAGATCCATTTGTGTTGCTCTTCAGCAATCTCTATATCTAATGAAATCTCAATGAAAATATGGGGCTCCATATCAATATCACTATCATTATCCAATAAATCATTATCATGATCGATGGTGACTCATCATCTTCTTTGGATTGATGTTCCTCATGCTCTTGATCGGCCTCCTCTAACTTGTTTTCTTTATTTTCGTCATCCTCTTCTTTCAATGAGTCGATTTGAGGTAGTACTTGCATCTCATCCAGAGATTCAGCCTTAACATCTTGATCTTGAAAGATGTTTTTTAAATGAGGGAAAACTTGTATAACATACCACCACTTTGGATCAATTCTATCGACGTGAAACAAAATCTAAAATCACAAAGCAAAGGGGTTATAATTTCATTATACTACATCAAGATTTATTGGTGATTGGCTGGATTACTAACCTATTGGTAGTGTTGAGATAATACAAATGTATTTTTCTCATCATTCCAAAACTTGGTGGAATCAATTTGAAAAAACCCATTTGGATGTTTCTTCATGGTTGCTTGAGCACCTCTATATATCACCATGAACCATTTGACATCAAAGATAAATAGACTCAAGAATATCTTGATGAATAGTTCAATAATACTCAAGATTGTCCTCTATGACATTGGTATCATGTCTACTAGCTTGACTTTCTTGCTCAAAAGTTTCCATCACACCACAATTAAATGCGTTTCTTTTAGAATCCACACGCTTTGTACGAAAGTGTCTTCCCTCTGACCATATTACATTATATAGTTTTTACTAACATTAAACAAAAGCATGATATTCAGTATAGTGCATTAAACAACGTATATAACAATCAAAGCATGAAATAGAGATGAAGAATATACTTACTTGAGGGTCACATCCTCATGCATTCTCATGCTCTTCTCTTATGATTATCTCTCCGTTTTTTGATGCCATCGATATTGTCTTACGAAGCCATTCTATATTGATCACATTTGGGAGAGGTTCTGAGCCGAGTGGGAATGGCAAGCGTCTATTTGCTCTTTTGAAATCTCTTCTCTCATCCTTCGTCTATTGATTACATCCTTGTATCTCCCAATCCATGTCCCCACGATGGGACTATTTAGAATGTAGAATGTATTCAGCTTTTGGCGTAATGATTCATCTAGTCTTTGTTGCCTTCCTTTCCCTTGTGGCACATTAGTGATTAGTCGGTCATCCTTTCGTCTATTGATTGCATCCTTGTATCTCTTAATCCACGTCCTCGTGACGAGACTATTTAGAATGTAGAATGTATTCACCTTTTGGCCTAATGCTTCATCTAGTCTTCGTTGCCTTCCTTTTCCTTGTGGCACATTAGTGATTAGTAGGTCATCCTCCTCATTTCTCCACAATTGTGGCATGGAAGGATTTATGCAAGAGAGATGTTTTGAGATATACACAAGAGACTCTTGCATCAACCATCCCTCTTCCATGTCTGCTTCTGGCTTTGCTCTTTGTCTCATAAATTCCTTTAAGGTTTGCATGAACCTTTCAAGAAAAAACATTCATTGAACATGAACAACACCACAAAGTGCCACTTCATTAACCAAATACACCACAAGATGCAATTGGCTAGTGAAAATTATTCTAGGAAAGTTTTCCTCAATCATACACACTACCTCAATAGCATTGAGACGAGCCATCTCAATGGATGCAGGATCTATCTCCTTTAAGGATATGTACCTACATACATAGCAATCATGTGTATTTTTTATTATACATAACTTGTGATTGCATGAGAATACCAAATATTAAATATAACTTAGATAGTGAATTCAAGAGAAGATTCATACCTCACCAAGATTCCCATTTTGTAAATAGCCTCTCTCACCTTGTTGTCTCCACAACCAACTATTTCTATTGGAATAATAATTATGCATAGAAAAAAAATGGAAGTTAGTATATGAGCCTACAAATTATGTACCATAAAAAGAAATCGAATAAAAGAATATTTGAATACCTATAATATTTTGTGCCAATAATGTGTCTTGAGGCTATATAATTGTACCTCTCCTTTCTTTTTGGTCTTTGTGAAGGTACCCTTCAATGAATGCATTACTCCCATTGGTGTACAAAAAGAGACAATCACACTTTTCACCTTATTATGCTTCTTCTTGTTAATACCTGTGGTGTCTTTTGTAAAACCATGTTACCACTCTCACCTACAATTGGCATTACACTTTGAAGGCGTCCAATGTTTTGTAAGCCATCCCTTGCACCCTTGGTATCTCTTTTACCAAATTAAATGGTTCCAAATATTTATTGCCACATTCTTGAATATACGCATGGGATCTAAGAGATAATTGATCTTCAACTAACACCATTATGAAAGTGGAAAGAAGATTGAGTGTCTTGATATCCCATCGGGTGGTGGATTTGGGGTGTTTCTCCATGTCTCAAATCAATCTCTACCTCTTATCACAAGTGGTGAGACATCATGTTGCACATACTTTGGATGCGAAGGTGGGAGAAATCAATGATGTTTTTCATACACCACTTTCTTTAGTGTAGAGGATCTTTCCGAAACAAGTGATGGTTCACAAATCGGATATGCATGATGTCCAGAGGTTGCCAAACCTATTTTAAAATTGAGATGATTGAGAGGTAGAGTAAAACAAGTTTAAAGTTTAAAGTTATAAAGTGCAAGTATGTACCTGAGCACTTTGAGAACCTAGGATAGTCATGCATCATCCAAAGCAAAACTCCTTTCACCTCTATGTCACACCTATTTATTGGCCTTGAGACATCATGCACTTTGATACCTTGCCATAGTGTCTTAAGCTCCTCAATCAAAGGCTTTAGATACACATTCATGTTCGCCACCTTATACTTCCTTGGTGCATTAGGCAAAATATGGACTCTCATTTTTGCCCCTTAAGGATTTTCACACCTCCTCTTTCTAGAAAAATGGGCTCATTGGTGAAATTTTTGCAAATCAACTCAAAAGTGAGCGGAGTTTGGACATTTGGAATCTACTCTTCAAGACATTTCCAATGATATAGAGCATGATAAGAAATTTTGAATATTCAAGAAGTCCCCAAATTGGTGATGACATGGTAAGTAACATGCCACACCGTCACCAATTTGGGGACTTCTTGAATAATCAAATTTTTCCATCATATTATATATCATTGTAAAGGTCTCAAAAAGTAGATTCAAAATGTCCAAACTCCCCTCACTTTTAAGTTGATTTGCAAAAATTTGACCTTGAGCCCGTTTTTCTAGAGAGAGGAGGTGTGGAAATCCTTAAGGGGCAAAAATGAGAGTCCATATTTCACCTAATGCAAGGAGATAAAGGATTATATGACCTTTCTTGAATTCCACCCATGGAGGGAGGTTGTAATCCACCAATACAATGCCATGTTTAAAACTATTTCGTAAGTAATTTATTACTAAAATGGTATATGTACTCACTCTCTCTTTTATGTTTTAAACCATTTAGATGCAAATGCTCAAAGTTTAAGCCCAAGCAAGAGCTAGGTAAGAAGGTACATTTCTTTATGTCTTGTCAATTTGATTTGTCTTTCAATAATATATCAATAGATGTCATTTTTTTATACAAGTACATGAACTAGTGATGTGGACATTAGTGAGACCTATCTGGGTGAAAGATTCTATACTAATACTACTGGCATAGTGGTGAGATTATTGGTGATATTCCACCATTGGTTTACAGGCTTTGTGACACCCACTTTCGTGTATACGTTGACATCATAGAGTAGTTACATTGATTTTATCCTAATTGCCTTAACATAGTATTAATTACATCAAAATAATAGTATAAGAGACCTTTAAAAAATAAGAGGTGCAAGATAGCTTAACATGCTTCCATTTTTTAAGTATCTTCCGTCCTCAAAGCCTAGATGGTGAGCTTTATAGAGAGATTGTGTGTAAGTTATAAGTGAGAGGAGGTAGAGCACACCAATGCTGATAAATGGTCTTTTGGGTAGTTGCAATAACTTCACCATCTTCTTCAAGCTCTATATCATTGTGAGTTGCTATACTTTCCAAGGTTCCAAGAGAGTTAGTGAAAATAGAAGAAAATAGAGGAGAAACAAAAAGAGTATGATGTGATGGTTATGAAGATTGCAGTCATAGTGGGGGTGGTGTGAGAATTCTCTTTTTGGCTGAGGTCATTTAAATGGATGTTGAGGAATCCTTCTTTTTTTTGGTTCCTTGTCTCCAACTATTGGTGGCTTGATGTTCTCAAAGAACCAACATTTTCAAAATGGTTCTTGTCTTCATCTCGTCACACTGGGGTAAGCATTATTTGGTTCATTAAATAGGCCCTTCTTGCCACATTGGTTTGCACTTGAGTAAAAACTTTATGGTGTAGTAGTATGATCCCCTCGGATTGTAGAGATTGAACTGTGGTGGTGGTAGATCTCGAAATGTCTTTCCATTTTTCTTTACTTTGTACCACCCTACATTTGATAGCTTTTGTAGACTTTGCTTGAGTATATCTTATATTATTGGTTTTGGTGTCAATGTGGTATCTCTGCAATAGGGCTCCAACATCTAGGGGGGTGCACTACTAAGAAACCCTTTGTATCACATGCATTCAAGGGGTATTAAAAAAACCCCTTACCTATGAAATTTTCATGAATTAAATGACCCCTTTTTCTTTATGGACTTATGGGTTTTTTTTTCAAAATCGATTAAAAAAACCCCTTGTGTAAATGTATTTTTGTAAATTTACCTTAAATTTTTGAATTAAAAAACCCCTTCATTTGAACTCAGGTGGTATGGTTACATTTTTTTAGGTGAGCCCCTCGAGTCCAACATTAACTCTTCATCTACTAGTACTACTTGAGAATATTGGAGAATGCAACACTAGTACCTTTGGATGAAGGGAGGTAAATCAAAGATGTTCCGTGGAGTGTCAAACTATAGAGTGACATGGGAAAAATCCATGTGGCCAACGAAGAAATGTGTATACAATGTGATGTCATTAATGATTCTTGTGATGCAATGTGGTGGTAGTGGATTTGTGTACAAATAATATTATGTTGAAAAAATGAGAATGTCAATATTAAAGTAGATATGTCTAATGATTACAAAGGTGATTTGGGAGAGCATGGCAACACACCCATGTCAATACAGAAGTAGAAAGGTTTAAGGATTATAAAGGCGATTTGGCAGAGAGCATGGTAACACACCCGTTTTTGTGGCTTCGCTTAACACTTCGTTTACCCACTTCTTGAGCTCTTTTTCTAAGACCTTTTTAGTAGCTTAGCTTTTGAAATATCTTCATCATGAACATTTAAGATCTCTGCATCTTTGTTGGCAAGTCCATTTTAATGTATCTCATTGCCTTCGTTGTTTGCAAAGCTTGAGATGATCCTTGTGGTTCCTTCTCAGCTTCTGCAAAGCCTCTTGGTTCCTTCTCAGCCTTTTCAAAGACTCTTTAGTATGGAAGAAGCATTTCTTAGCTTATCTCCAAGTGTTAGTAGCTTTGCGACTCTCCCTGCTCTTGACACCCCTAGAGTCTTGATTGGATAGAGCTATGGCAGCAACACACAGTGTGAAAATGTCATTTCCACCGTGAGGTAGAGGTTGTTATGGTGGTATTGGTAGTGGTGTAGGTCGTGGCTATGGTCCTAGCTCTCGTGGTGGTAGTGGTGGTTCTTATTACTGCTTCTCCACTTGTGCTAATGGTTGCTGAAGTGCTACGTATGCACTTCTTCCAAGACATCCACATCATCTTACAGGCACTTCTTCAATGTTATGTTGGCGGGATGACCTTAGCTGATTGACTGGATGGCCATATTCTTGTTGCATAATTATCTTTAAATGGAGATCTCTAACCGATACCATCGTGTACTTTGGTTCTATAGCGTCAAACTCAAACCCCTTTTGACCATGGCATTTAGTCACTCCTCCAAGTTTTGTTTATTCTTCTTTGTTGGATTTGTAATATTGAATTTTTTTTATTGAGGACTCATAGATTCAAGGCACTTTGCACCATGTCCACATTCAACTTTTTACTAGAACTTTCCTATTTTCATTATCCTTGATTATCCCTTCTTTGGTGGCGGGGTTATATATGGAGATATAGTGAATAACCCTTTGCAAATGAACACCCACCCATGTCATTGTGTCTCTCAATCGCATTAGGCCAATTTCTTGAGTTGTAGCAGCTTGTTAGCCTATACATCCAATTGCTTAAGACGTTACCAAAGCATTGAGGAGAATGAAGTGCAACGCTGCAAAGCTCTTATTATTTCCCACTATGATATATTTTGGGGTGTACCCTTCAACTAGTCTATCAGCTCATTCCTTAAACAAGAGTCAACCCCCCCCCTTCCTTGTCTTACGCTTCTTTGATGATGTAGTCTAAATTCAACCATAAAAGCTCATTTTAATATTTCAAAGGTAATCATCTCATCAACTTTCAAAGATCTATACCATTCACTTGATCTTCCATATGAAGCGAGACTATAAGATACCTACCCATCCCGTCACCAAGGAAAGGGAGGCACCACCCCACTTGGTAAGATCAATCCCAACCCATTATGAGAGCTATCTAATGGGTGCCTCTTTTGGACGATCCGATTAATAAGTGATCTCCACACAAGGTTGGGGGTACTACCTAATATATCAAAAGATATCATTTTGGTTTCTAATCTCTTGTAAGGATACACCTTACTCATACAGATACACCCGACCTCTTGCTTCCCAATGACTAGAACCATTCATGAGGTTTTCCCTTAGTTATTACGCATATTGTTTTCATTGATGCAAGTTACAACATGATTTACTCTTTATTCTTGTGAACATGTTTCTTTATTCCTTAATGAATACATTCTTTTCCAATCAAGTCATTCCACAGAAAGAAATTCATCATAAGAATAATCATAATTTCATACCCTCGACATCTTGAGTAACAATCTAGAGCTTACAATCGCTATGGCAAGAAATCACACATATAGTAGAATGAGAAGTGTCCCCTGCACCCTCTTCCTGCTATGGAAGACCTTTCCAGTTCAAGTTTGTAATTACGAGAAAGAACCCTCACCCCGCCCGGTGGTAGGTTGCCCAATGAAGGTGGTTTCCTTGATCTCTAGGTATTTCTAGAGTTAATTTCTTCAGGTGGAGAGTACTCGGTTTCCCTAGACCGATCACTAAACAGATCACATCGGAATGGTTGCCCTAAACCGATCTCATTGGGATGGTTACCCTAGGGGAAGTTCCCTAGTCCACAAAATTATCTTCATCATTCACACTTTGAGACCATGTTGGTCAAAATCTTTATAAAACCAAAATAATTAATCCCATATAAGGCATTCACCATGTTGGTTACCCTAGGGGAATTTCCCTAGTTCACAAATTTATCATTGTCATCATTCACACTTTGAGACCATACTGGGCAACATATTTATAAAACCAAAATAAATAATCCCATAAATGACATTCACTTTTCTATAAGAAAAACAATCACTTCTCTATAATACACAATAAACAATCCAAATTTTAATCAATGGTGGCTAACAACTAAGATCTTGACAATGTCCTACTACTCAAGAGAACAATGGTATTCCTAAGCTAAATCCTACACCTTGGGAAATCACATATTCCTAGACCATACAAATTAACTCCTGGAAGGAATCAAGTTCTATTCTATAATGACAAGGTTGACTAGGGACAATTTGGCCACAACCCAAGATGATTAACCAAGGTGAAAATCTCATTTTAGATCATTCCATCAATCAACTCAAGTCCTTACGTTTTCAAAACAAAATTGGTCTACTATGAACTCAAGTAGTGAACTAAAAAGATTTTGAGTTAAGATTGACTTACTTATCGTTCCAAATAGAAATAAAGATAGCTAACTTGAAAGCAAGTAGTAGTAGCTGACAATCTTGAATTCCCTTTATATGTTGCCTTGGAGTGGTCTATCTTTTCCCCTCGTCTTTTCTCATCTCCCCACCTTGTACTTGTAATATAACTTCATTTGACTATCCTTTGATTTTCATAACATGCCTTTGGCCTAGTCATGTACTTGGGTCTTGTTGGTCTTCTACAAGAGCAAGTTATACATGGTGTTGTTGTTGTCAATGAGAGAATCATGGTGGTGTGCGAAGGTTCTAGACGTATAGTAGTTATAGGCAAAGTTCAAAGGTGTTGCCCTCGACATTGTGGGCAAACATGCACTCCTCCCAGCAAGTCTTAAAAGTGTAGCCCAACATCATGATGGGGGCATTACAAGAGTCACACACATGGAGGCTAGTATCAAGTAAGTAGTGGGGGGTGATGTACTCATCAACTCTAAGAAGCCACTAGAGTCCACATCCAAAAATCTAAATAAATTAGGGACAAGGCCCACTTGGTCGTCATCATACTTATTGGCTGGTTTCATGAACTCTCAAAGAGAGATCCAATCATCTTGGCTCTCATCGAGCCCAAAGAAGACCGCCCATATGAATGCCTTAGCACCCAAGGCCAGCCTACTCTTGTGTTTGTCGCACTAACGAGAGGAGAGGGGGTCATGGCTATTTGCTAAGGAGAGGAGATGGGGTCTCAAGACGGGGATAGCGAGTTCTTCTAACTAAATTATATCACAGGGAATGAATGTGCGAGTTGGAGAGTTTGAAAACAATATGCATTTAAAATTGCAACACTTTATTGTATTTATGTAGTAGAATCTTGAATCTTCTAATAATCCCTCAATTTCATAATCATGTTAAAGGGATAGATGTGCAGATTGATGAAATTTAAAAGAATACACATTATTACATAAGAAAAATTTTGAAAAAAATTATGTCTTTTTTTTTCAAAATATTTCAATTGAACTATTTGTAGGAGAATCTAGAAACTTTGATTGTGATAATGTTTCCTTGTTTGAATTGTAGAACATAGCGTATAAGCTTGAATGATGCCATTTCTTCTTTTTATACACCATCATCGCTATTATACATAAGTAGAGAAGGGAGTTTTATATTCAAGTAAATACAAGGGAGGTTTAGATTTAAAGGAGGTTTAGCTTCGATTAAATATGAGAATTGTAATTCCACATGCTTATGAATTTGGAGGTATCCTCTCTAACTAGATAAAGTAAGTCAATTTCACACTTTTGATATAAATTGAACATTATTTTCAAGAAAAGAAAAGAACCTAGTTAAGGTAGTTTAATGTATATCATTCATGATGTGTCCTCTTTGATTAACTATATATTCAAACACCTCAATTTTAAAAAAGTTTCCTTATCAACAATGCAGGGAGGAGGGTAGTACCAACATTATCGTGAATAAATTTAAAAAATTCTATACACTTTTAGATAACATTCTTAAGTCAAATACATTGGTATTATACATACATACATACATACATATATATATATATATGCACACAAACACAAACACATATACATGTATGTGTGTGTGTGTGTGTATGTATGTATGTATACATTATATGTATGGATACATTGATATGTTTCATTATATGTATATATATACCATTGGTTATTTCACTACTCAATATGCCATGGTAAGCCCAGCTTTGGAAGAACACATGACACCACCCAATGTAGTGGAAAGTGGCTTGTACCAACTGCAACTTTAGACTTTTTGAAAAAAATATAAGAAGATTACTACCACTATAACTATTGGGATGTATCCGGATTGATTACCACCTCCTTTTCCACCATTATTGCTACGGTCTATTCCTTTTTGCAAAGTAGGCTTCCCTTTCAAATTCCTCCTTTTTTATGACTTTATTCCTTTCAGCCTGAACTATTGTCATAATAATCGAGATATATAGATAGTTATGATTGCATCCATGTTTCTTAATCGAGATACATGAATGGCTAAGTATCTTGACTGAGATACATGGATGACTGAGATCACATCAATGTAGGATTGAGATTCGTGATGCTAGATATCACATTTTCATATCTAGTTTGAGATATGTGGATGGTAGAGATCATAATTATGTATCTCGATCAAAATTGGGTATTTTTGGATGGTAGAGATCGCAATTGAGTATCTTGATCAAGATACATGGTTGATGTCATAAGGGGCATGGTTTCATTACATGGCATTATAGTACATGGTCAATCTAGATCCAAGTGGCAATTATGCATATGTTGACTGAAATCCCTTGTGGCATTGATGTGCATCCCAAACGGCTAGTTACCTCAATCAAGATCCCTAAGTGGAATGGTGTCTTGTAGAGTGACATGGATCTTGATGATTGAGATATGTGTGGGACCTTGATTGAGATATTGGCTATTGGCTCTGGGGGCCATGATGTGAGTGATATCCATATCTTGATCAAGATACCCCACCCACAACTTTGCACACTTACATTGATGTCCTGTTTCGCTTGAGAGTGAGCAAAAGTGATCACCCTTATCATACATCTATCCTTGTCCTCCACACTATGTAGTTGTGTTCTCGATTCAATACATATGCATTCAAAATGATTAATCCAAACTTTTCCAAGCTCTACAACACTCTTGTAGCATCAATAAAACATTGAGCTCACATAGATTCAGCATACATCACACACACCATCACTATTTACATCATACATGTGATGGTGAGATGCTTGTAAACATTGAGCTCACATAGATTCAGCATACATCACACACACCATCACTATTTACATCATACATGTGATGGTGAGATGCTTGTAAACATATTTTTTTTCTCCAACTTTGAGCAAGTCTTAATCATGGCATGCTTCAATAGTTTACTGAGCTATCACCATATCCACTTAGCCTATCCAAGACCTCACACAAAAGATGTCTCTTTAAAAGATCTTGAGAAATTCCCTAAAATAGTCACCCCAAAATGATGACAAAACATGTAATGCCTTATTTTAGTGTAAATTATAGCTCAACGTTTTTTTTGGTTTCTCCACCACTAATGTAAAAAATCACCTTATATTTGGCTCTAAAGTTAGCTCAATACATTTTTAACATTATGCCTAAGCTCTGATTCATCAATGGCTTCATATAGATACTTAATTTTTTAATTAATAAAACCATATTTTATTTCATTTTTATCGCCTACAGCTATAGCAATTTAGAGCCTTTGCCTAGCTCACCTAGCCTCATATAAAGCTCATATGAATTCTCAAAGAAGTGGATTAGGTCATGATATTTACCTAGACCAATTTATGTGGGTGATGGAGCTCTTGAACCACTATTCTACTAACCTAAGAGAGGAAATTAAAATGGAAGCTTTTTACTGTTTGAGGGTGATGGAGCCATTTCATTGTTTTCAAACCCCATTTGAGTCCTAAAATGCATTCATATCAACAACCTTCATAGCCTTCCAATGTAGAGGTAGGTTGCCACCATGAAGCTTCTATATTAGGTAACCCTCACCATTTGTCTAGATATTCCACCGATGTTTGATTACAAAAGACCCTTTCTCTTGTGCCCAAAATTATCTCCAGCACATACTCAATCATTCCCTCCTCATTCATTAGAGGTATCTCATCATGCACAAGCACTTTCGGCCCAAGGTAAGCTTTAAGATGTGATACATGAAACACATCATGAATATTTATAGTAGGTGTGGTGGTTCCAATTGATATGCATCTGCACCACCAACATGCCTCACAACTTTGTATGGCCCATAATATTGGTGAGCTAGCTTGGTATTGGTGTTAGCACCATATCTTATCTTTGGGATCCTTAAGAAAACCTGAACCCCTTCCTTGAATTCCAATGGTCTCTTATGGCCATTTGCATAGTGCCTCATTCTTTCTTGAGAGTGCCTCATATTAGCCTTACATTGTTGTAAGAGTGTATCCATCTCTTCCTTTTCATTGGGATTCACTCCTTGCTTTTGATCCATCATTGGCATATTCACTTTATACTCATAAAGTCCCTAATAAGGTGACATGCCAATGCTCTTGTGATGTGTGCTATAATGAGAAAATCACGGGCAAACCATTCATCCCATACACCTTGTGTACCATAGCAAAACATTCATCCCATACACCTTTTGTATCATGTCAATGATGCCTTAAATAAGTTTCAACCCACTTATTAACCCTTTCTATTTTCCCATTAGTCTCGGGATGATGAGCTATGTGAGGAGTCAAAACAGTCCCCATGATCTCAAATAAAGTCTTCCAAAATGAACTCATGAATGTCACATCACGATTCCTCACAATTTTTTGTGGTACTCCATGCAATTTGAATAGATGATCCACAAATTTCTTTGTAACCATAGATGCTGAAAATTTAACCTTAGAAGGAATGAAGTGTGGTACTTTTTTTATGTAGTCCATAACCACATATATGCTATCCCATCCCCTCCTTGTGTGAGGAAGTCCCATGATGAAATCCATAGAAATGTGCGTCCATTTTCCCTCGGGAATAGGCAAAGGCTTAAGCAAACCACTAGGCTTATGTGTGGGATCCTTGTTTTGTTGGCATGGTAGACAACTAGTCACAAAAGCATGCACATCCTTCCACATCCCCTTCCAAAATAAAAACTTTCATGCACTTTATCAAAGGCCTTAAATAGCCCCATGTGCCCCAATAATGGAGAAGAGTGCATTTCATCCAGCACCATTGTCTTGTAGCTTAATGTAGGCACAAGATAGATCTTATCCTTATAGAAAATGAGTCCATTATGAAGCTTGTAATGTGATAATTCTTAATGGAAAACAATGCTATAAAGTTTGCCATAATGATGCCACTTTCTCGTTTAAGAGATTATCTTCTTGTATCTTCACCATCCAATCATTATGCACCATTAAAATTTCCATTAGTGAACATGCCCAAATGCATATACCCACAACATTCTCATCTAAAAGATAATCTTCTTGTGTCTTTATGATCCAATCTTTATGCACCATTAAAATTTCCATTAATGAACATGCCCAAATGTGTGACAATGCATCTACCTACAACATTCTCCTTTCCCTTCATGTAAGAGATTTGAAAGTCATAATGTTGTATAGTGACCACCCAATTTTTTTGCTTAAGAGAAAGATTTTATTAGGACAAGAAATACTGGCATACTCTATGACCATGGTAAAAAATAAGACACCTGTAAAATAAATAGTATAAGTATAGATGGATTGGTGAATATTTTTATATATGAACCTAAAGCTAAGAAACTTAGGTGAAGCTTTGAAATTTTCCATCTTATATGGTAGTATGTAGTGTACTTTTGGCAAATTTATCTCTAGAACACACTAAAAACAAAAAAAGGGGTTTTTTCCTAAAAAAAGTTTGTAGTTAGTGACATAGCTCGACAATATCAAGACCCCTCTAAAATAACCTTGGGCTAAAAATAGCCCCTAATTTTTCCTTGCTTTTGATAAAGAAATGGCTCCCATACAAATAGTGCTGCCATTTCTTGATGGTATGAAATACACCAACATTTCTTGATGGCATGAAATACACCAACATTTATTGATCATAGACATGCATAGCCATCGCCTTATCGTTTAACTTTTGGCTCTCAAATGCAATCACTCCTCCATGTCCTTGGAACAAAACAGCCCCAACACCTCTTCCACATGCATCGGGATTGTACCACAATGGTTTTGTGAAGACCGCACTTACAAGAATAGGGGGGGCTGATGATGTGAGATTTCCTTTAAGCTCCTCAAAGATATTGTTGGCAATATTTTCCCAAAATAAATCCTCCTTCTTAAGATTATCCATAAGAGGAGCGACAATATGTGCATGTCTCTTGATAAATCTACCATAGAATGAAGATAAGCCCAAGAACCCTCTCAATTGAGTAGTGTTGTAGGTGTAGGCCAATTTTTGACACACTCACTCCACCTTCTTGGGATCAACCATAATGCCATATTTACTCATAATATGTCCAAGATATTCAACTTCTTATGACATGAATGAGAAATTACTCTCCTTTGCATACAATTTGATGGCCCTCAAAGCATCTAAAACAATCCTTACAGGTCTCAAGTTCTCTTTATCACTCTTTCTATAGATCAATATGTCATCAAAGAACACAAGTATGTTTGCTCATAATATGTCCAATATATTCAACTTCTTGTGAAATGAATGAGCATTTACTCTCCTTTGCATAGAAATTATTAGCCCACAAAGCATCTAAAACAACCCTTACATGTCTCAGGTGATCTTACTCACTCTTGCTATAGATCAATATGTCATCAAAGAACACAAGTATCCACTTGTAAAGGAAAGTCTAAATCACTTTGTTCATTAATGCTTGAAATGTGGCCAGTGCGTTACACAACCCAAACAGCATGACCAAGTAATGAAAAAAAAGGCCTCTTTCAATGTATGAAAAGCCATTTGTGCTCATCACCCTCTTTGATCCTCAATTGATAATATCCCAACCTCAAGTCAATCTTAGAGAAGTGGCATGAATCCTTCAACTCATTCAAGTACATTATCAATCCGTCAGAGAGGGAATCTATTTTTTATTGTTGAGTTGTTTACATCTCTATAATCCACACACATCTAAAAGGTGCCATCTTTCTTCTTGCCTAAAAACATGGGAGATGAAAAGGGTGATTAACTAGGAGTCACCCATTCCCTTATCAATAAACTCTTATACTTTCCTTTACACTTCACCTTTTTTAACATGTAAGGTGGTTTGTTGATGGGCTTGGTATGTGGCTCAAGATCTATCCCATGATCCACCTCTCGCTTTGATGGAAAGCACTTGGGAATTTGGAATATATCTTCATACTCCTTGAGCAACGTCTTCACACCTTCATGCATGAGTTTGTCCTTGTCACTATTGTATTCTTCCTTGAGTAACATGTAT
This sequence comes from Cibotium barometz, assembly GCF_041138505.1. Lineage (NCBI taxonomy): Eukaryota > Viridiplantae > Streptophyta > Polypodiopsida > Cyatheales > Cibotiaceae > Cibotium > Cibotium barometz. The sequence goes on from NC_141055.1 coordinate 9,013,751, forward strand.
ATGCATCCCATACTCTTTATCTCCCCCTTGAGTTATGTAGCATTAATCAAAGTCATCCTTAGAATATGAGTTTTGGTCAATGTGATCTCTTCATTACCATGCATAAAACTCATGTATCCAAGCTATAAAATTGTTGTGAAAGGCCCAAGAGTAGCCAATCAATCACATTCCAATACAATGTCAATGGGACCCATGTCTAATCCAAAATCCACCTTGCAAGTGTAATAACTTTGGTCCTAGTTCAATCCTCATTGAGATCGACCTTAGAGTATGCCAAAGGAATATGCCAAGTACTCCACCTTCCTTAGTGTGCCCTCTTTAGTTAGAATAGAGGCTTCTAGGTGAATTGTGAAAGTGAAACTAGTCTAGACAAAAAAAACAAACAAATAAAAAACAAAGAAAAAATAAATTAAAAAACCCACAAGAAGATAACCATCGCCATGTGCAATCTAGGTAGGGCTTTTGGCTCTTCGTGATGGAGCCTTGGAACCGTAGTGTTGATCTCCATGGGATGGGACCTTGTGGCCAAGAAACTATCAATAAAGGGCTTTAAAAAAAACAACCATCATTATAGAGATACTTAGTGGTTCTTAGATACTCTTGTATGAGGTCTCTGGGCCATTGCTTGGGTCTTTGCAGGGTGGTGTCCTACTTTTATATTTTTAGAATGAAAATGAACACATATAATAATCACTTAGCAATTTTATTTATGAGGCGAGATAATAGCTAGAGATGGTTTCACCAACGTGATAGTGTAATATCGAGACTAAGCTCATAAACCAAGGCATGCTTTTTGCTCCATATTAGTTTAGATTGAATTTGGACCAACCTTAACATTACCCTTGTCTTAACTAGAAAATTTGACCAGTCAACAAAAATCTTTTCTCAGTGCTTGATTTATGTTTGCATTATGCTTGATGTTTCCCACAAGAGCACCTTATGTGTGATATCATGTTGCCTTGTAGACCTCCTAATACCTTCGAAATGCCAACATGCAAAACTAGAACAACCTTGACAAACCTTCATTGACATATTTCAAGGATGAAATCTACATCAAGAAGGGGGGCTTGATAACCCTCATTGGACACCTCTCCAACATTCGACGCCATCCATTGACAGTCGTCACTTCATTTGGCTGTTGACATTAAAAACTCTAACATCGTATATTTTACGTGTGTGACTGCATGCTTAGATTAAGTGCTTTCACAAGCCTAGGTGGCCTTAGATAGCCATGGACCTATATTTTAAGTATGGCCGGCCAAGGTGTAAGGCTAGGGGCCAAGATAAGGGTAAATTTGTATTCTCACCATTCATTCTCTTATGCAACTAATAGAGTGCTCTTCTTCTCTACTCTCTTGCTCTCTTGTGTGTCTTGCTTGCTTGCCCAATTCAATTAGAGCTATTATATGCTCATTGTGTATGTGCGAGTGCATGTGAGAAAGGAAGATTGAGTGAGAGGAGGGTCGAGCTTCCTTTGGAGTGCGATGGTGGCATTAGAGTGGAGCTTTGGAGTGTGGCTATGTGGCAACATCATCTCCTATGAGAATCCAAGCACAATCATTTATGAGATGAGTGACACATCTTGCCCATGCAATTGTGAGCTAGGTTATAAAAGATTAGCTTCTTGCTTGAGCTGTTTTATGCTCCTAAGTGCGGTTGGGCAAAGCCCTGTAACCTTGGTTACTTCCTACACTCTTTCTATGGTGCAATGGCTTTCCAATATGCACTCTCGATTTTGAATTTTATCAAAGTAATTAAGAGTAATTACTATGATTATTATGACTTACAAAGAATTGATTTTATTGTACCTCTCTTATTGTTGTTCCTACCACAAAGCAAACATTTTGTACCTCTCTTATTGTTAATCCTACCACAAAGGAAACATTTTATACCTTTTACGCTCTTTTTTGTTGTCCCCCCTTGTTTCTTTGGTTTTGAGCTTTCTTTATTCTTCCTTGAAGGATGACACCTTCCAAGGGGAGATTACCTAGGTTCTTTAGTGTGGGGATGAGGTTGTCGTAGTGCTCTCAGGCATTGACTTTTTTAATACTGCAAAGGCCACATGTTCTTCCACATTTGATTTAAGTCTTGCAAGTTGGTTCATTAGAGACTTCACTTCACACGGCCGTCAAAGCTCTCATGTGGTTACATTGTGAATATATAGAACTCTATCTATAGACAAACCTTGGAGTTTCTTGCTTGAGCTCTAAAGAGCTTATCCAGCTTTTCAAAAGCCTCTTTGGATGTCGGAAAATTTGCTGATGGGTGAATCTTAAAGTCCCAAAGGACTCTAAGATGATGAGGATTGGCAAGCATTACAAGTTATTTCTCAATGTTGTGGTCCTTTACAGATCATAAAGAAGATTAGTGACATGGCTTACCGATTAGCACTATCTCCTAGAATCAAGATTCCCCATATGTTTCCCATCAATCATTCGAAATTACGTCTGGGTGAAGGTGATGAGATTGAACCATTGGAGGAAATCCCTAACCTCCAGGACATGACTAGGTATATTCCAATGGAAACCAAGTTGGTTCTGGATCAACGTACTAGATGGACTTGGCATACAATCTATTGAAAGTACTTAATCAAATGGAAAGGACGGATGAGGTTGAGGCTACATGGGTGTCAGTGTGTAGTCTGAAGAGTCGATTCCCTAGATTCATTCATCGAGGATAGGGGGAAAGTATGTTACATCCCAAGGCTAACCAAGGTTAAGTCATTTAGGTTAAGTTAATCTATAAGAGGCCTATATAAGTAACTTTATGAGCTAGTTTGAGGTAGATCTCCTCAGACCTTTGAGGACGAGGCCTTGAAACTACTCCGTGCTCAGGGGTGTGTGTGCTGGTGGTGTGGGACACAAGGAACTTTCCACACCTTTGCTTAAGGCAGTTTGTCAGGTACATCCCTACAAGAAAAGTGAAATAAACAATGTTTAGTCATCATATCAGTCTTGATGCTACTATCCCCCTGTGCTCAGGGGTGAGCTTGAGTTGTTCAATGGTTAGGCATTGAGTTAGTGTGCCTGTGTCTTTGTGTGTTTTATGTTTTGTTTATACAGAATCGCAGGGTTTTATAGCCCAAGGGCTTGACAAAGGGAGTGGACTAAAAGAGAGTTGGTTGGACGATGTCCCACACTTTGAAGAGTGGCCGCAGACTTATCCTCGAATAAGAGGTACCATGTCATGTGCACACACTCCATGTAACATGGACATGTTTCTACCCAGCTCAAAGGTCGAGTGCTTGGCCCGATTCATGTGTTTTTAAGGACTATTGAGCCCGATCCTTATAATATTGTCCAGGCACCCAATGAGAAACCGAGTGTGGATAGAGTTATTGGGCTATTATGTGCACATACTTAGTTGGAAATTATTAAGAGGGTTTGTAGAGTTGGTAGCCAACTCACCAAAATTGGACATAATATAGTAGAAGTCTAGGCTTTCAGTCATATTTATTCATTAATCAGTCAGTCATCATTGAGAACTCAGGAGCAGTGCTCCCATTGAGAACGCAATAATAGTACTCCCATTGAGTCATTCAGAGCTCAATAGCAACGCTCCCATCAAGTATCTCTATTCAGCATTGTATATATTTCATGTTAGTAATACATGGTAGATTAGGTCATCTCTCTATTGTGTATTGGGCATGAAGAAGAAGTAGCTTGAATGAGCCTCCCCCCGACGTGTGGCTACCACCACCATCACCCTCCCCCTATTAGCCTTCACCCCCTCCCCTGCTTGACATCGCCCTCCTTCCTCCTATTTTCCATTTCCCTTGCTTGCCTTTTCCCCCTCCTCCCTGTGGTGGTTGCCTCCTCCCCCTCCTCTCCATGTTTTGCCTTTGCCCCCACCTTGCCTTCCAGTCCTCCGCCCATTGCACCTTCCCCCCTGCACCCAACCCTGCCTTCACCCCTACCCCTCCTTGTGCCCCCTATATTCCCCTCTTCCTACGCACTGCCCCTTCCACCCTATGCTTTCTCTCTCCTGCTGCGAACTGCCCCATCTCCCTCTGCCTCTCACCCTAGGCCATCTCTGTCCCCTCCTCTTTCTCTGCTACATGTTTGCCTTCCTCGGTTGTATTGCCTTTCCCCCTCTCGGCTCCCCATTTCCTCGCCTCTCCCCTTCAGTACTTCAAGGCAGGTTTTCAGTTCTCAGGTAGCATTTTCTTCTGGCAAGTTTCGGCTTCTTCTAGTCTACAACCCCTAGGAGGACTCCATGGCAGCCACTCCGTCAACCTCGAGACTGAGGCCGCCATCTCTTTCTTGTCATTTTCAAAAGCAAACCTCAAGCTCCTCTGCTTTGACACTCGTGTCACGTGCATCCCGTACTTGGATGCCACATGGACATATCTTTACAGTAGGTGCATGACTTGGAGTGGAAACTAGTCCCATGTGAGCTAGGCCTAGTTTGGTATAAATCAACCAGGGTTCCCCTCTAAGCATCCAAGGTCACGTGTACAAGTCCCGTATTATGGTCTTGGTCAGGTATGCATTGTCCTGCACACATGAAGCAATGCTAATCTGTACTACTGTGAGTCTCCCTCTTGGAATGATGTTAGGTGTTTTGAGTGTTTGGTTTGCAACTAGATACTGAGAATCTGTGTAGTTTCATGTAGATTGCATGTAGGAGAAGGGATCAACCCTTTGGGCTACCCCAAAAAGGGGTGTTGTATCCCTTGATTGGGCATGGGGTAGGCCTTAGGACACCCGAAGGGCCCAAGAGGGCCAACCTTATAAGGCTTGGGCAGCAAGGTAGCCAAGCAAGGGGGCTATGGCCTAGGGGCTATGGCCTAGTCGGCTAGCCCCTAGGCAACCAAGAAACCTCTCGGCCACCCTAGAGCAACCATGTTCAAGGTTGGCTAGCACAACATAGGCAGCCAGTCCAACAAATAGGAGGCGGCCGATGCAAGTGTGAAAAGCGTGTGCATTAAAGGCATTAGAATTAGGTCGTGTAGAGTTATTAGTAGGTCGACTGCTGTTAGAGAAAATCGACTTGCATTAGAAGGGCTTATAAATAGCCAAGCATAGAATTTAGTCATTCATCTTAGCATTCATGAGGGGTTGTTTAATTCCAAGGGCCAGGATAACCAAGGGGGAAGCTCTCAGCCAAGGTGAAGGTGAAAGGTCAAGAACCAGATTATTCTTTTATAGATTTGCATCATTCTAATAAAGTAAATACACCATTCGTGGTGGAAGCCCTACACAGGGTATTCGGGACCCAATACTATGTCCGACTCTCTCTCTCTCTCCCTCTCCCTCTCCATCTCTCTCTCTCTCTCTCTCTCTCTCTCTCTCTCTCTCTCTCTCTCTCTCTCTCTCTATCTATATATATATATATATTTCGGCACTTGTCTCTCTATCTTGTGTTATCTTTGTCGCAAAGATTGCTGAATTTAGTTCATCAAAGTTACCAATTCTACCCATCAAGCTTCTGCATGTAACGTTGGTATTAGATCCTTCTTCAAGTGTGAATATTTAGCCATAAAAACAAAAAAAAATATTGTTTTTGGCTTGTGTGGTTGGTTTCTAGACTCCGGAGAAAAACCCTTTTCGGTGTGACTCCTATCCCTGTCCCTTGAAGGACGGTTGGTTTTTAGCCTCTAGAAAGTCTCCCACACGCATAGTGGATTGTTTTAATTACTTTTGGAAAGGAAGTGCATATTCACACTATGATGAGCTTTGATGAAGAGAGAGAACAAAGAACTTCGGAATAAGAAGCACTAGGCAATCTTTTGAGGGCAACAGACTTGAGTGTGCACGACATGTTCCGGATGACGATGCAAGCCATCGTAAAACCAGAGCACCAAGTTGGAAGAGAAAAAGGCAGAGATCTTGGGTTTGGAATAAAGAACACGTTCTCTAGCCCCTTTTTCTTCATCTCCTCCTCTCTCTTTTTATCTTTCCCACATCCCGATAGGAGATCCTCTTTTGGATAACCCTTCTCAAGGGTTACTACTGCAATCGAGTTCAACACTCGAGTTAAAGATGCAAGCATTGGAGATTCAATTAATGGAAGACCATGTGGCAGCATTCGTGCTACTTCACAAGAAGATGCCAAGAGACACGTGGAACACGAAATATTTCTTGCGCGTTAGACCCAAGATCAACACCAACTTCTTCCTCAATTCATCCTCTTGAGAGGATGAACTTCAATCAGTATAATGGTAAACTTGACTCCACGACCTTTTATTCCTAGCTGCATCAATTTGAAGCTTATTTTGCTACTATGAGAAAAAATGATACTAACAGAGTGATCTTGGCTGGTTGGTATTTTTATAAGGTGAGCCCACACAGAGAGCTCCAAGGAGAAGGATGCGCCAAGGACATAGGGCTCTACAAGAAATCAAGTTTTATCAGAGGAACACTGAGTTGCTGATAAGAAGAGCCCCTTTTGCTCGCACAGTGAAGGAGATTCTCCAACGATATAGAACAGAGTTCCGTGTGCAGGGGATTGCCCTTGAAGCATTGCAAGAAGCCTCCGCCGAGGCTTACCTTGTTGGGCTTCTTGAAGACACCAACCTCCTTGCAATACATGCAAAGAGGATTACCATATCTGCCAAGGACATACAACTAGCTCGGCGCATTCGAGGCGAGCGAGACACGATGTAGAGATCTTAGATGTTAACCTTTTTTTTAAAGCAACTCTTTTATTTCAAACCCCCCTTTGTAACAAGCCTATCTGGATTTCATTTGTAACCTTTTGATAATTAAAATTTTAAGTTTCTCTTACAATGTCTCAGTGTCATCATGTTTGTTTAACATGGAGTGTCTATCATGTGCCAGTTTGTCACCCCCAAGGCATCAGAAATACTCTTGGAAGGCTGAGGAAGCTGTGCCAGAACAGTGCGAATTTGGCCTCTTCAACGGTGATGTAGGCTCAAAATTCGCATTGTTCTGGCACTTCACCCCTAGCCACTCAGGATCATTTCTGATGCATTTATAATGAAGTTGAGCACACTAATTGTGAGAAATAGTAGTTTATAAGATAAAAACACCTTTAATCATGTGTAAAAATATAGTGTTTATCATCCAATGCATCAGAATTGCTCCTGGAGGACTGGGGAAGCTATGCAGAATAGTGCAAATTTAGGCTCTGCAACGGCGGTGCAGGCTCAAAATTCGTACTGTTCTCGCACTGCTCCCCCAACCACTCAGGATCATTTCTGATGCAATATATAATGAAGTTGAGCACACTAATTGTAAGAAATAGCAGTTTATAAGATAAAAATATCTTAAATCATGCGTAAAAGTATAGTATTTATCATCTAATGCATTAGAATTTCTCCTGGAGGATTGGGGAAGCTATGCCAGAACAGTGCGAATTTAGGCTCTACAACAGCGGTGCAAATTCGCACTGTTTTGGCATTGCTCCCCTAGCCATATATTGTTTGTCATCCAATGCATCAGAATTGCTCCTGGAGGACCGGGGAAGCTTTGCCAGAACAGTGCGAATTTAGGCTCTGTAGAGCGGCGGTGCAGGCTCAAAATTCGCACTGTTCTGGCACTACTCCCCCAGCCACTCAGGATAATTTCTGATGCATTAATAATAAAGATGAGTACAAGAATTGTGAGAAACAATAGTTTATAAGATAAAAACAGCTTTAATCATGTGTAAAATTACATTGTTTGTCATCCAATGCATCAGAATTGCTCCTAGAGCTATGCCAGAATAGTGCGAATTTAGGCTATGCAGCGGCGGTGCAGGCTCAAAATTCGCACTGTTCTGGCGCACTGCTTCCCCATTTGCTTAGGATCATTTCTGATATAATAAAGTTGAGGACATTAATTATAAAAAGAATAATTTATAAAATAAAAATACCTTTAATCATGTATAAAAATACATTATTTGTCATCCAATGCATTAGAATTGCTCCTGGAGGGCTGGGAAAGCTATGCCAAAACAGTGCGAATTTGGGCTTTATAGCAGGCGGTGCAGGCTCAAAATTCGCACTGTTCTGGCACTGCTCCCCCAGCCACTCAAAATCATTTTTGATGCATTTATAATCAAGTTGAGTACATTGATTATGAGAAACAGTAATTTACAAGATAAAAATACTTTTAATCATGTGTAAAAATACATTATTTATCATCTAATGCATCAAAATTGCTCCTGAAGGGCTGGGGAAGCTGTTCTGCCACTACTCCCCCAGGCTCCCAGGGTCATTTTTGATGCATTCACAAAAACATTGATAAGAAATGATACATCATCTTTACAAAAGCTTTCTTAGAATATTGAGCTTCCTTCTCTTGTTATTGGACAGAGTGTACTCAAGGAGTGATTGGGCTATTTCTTGAGGATCCTCTATGCCTATGCTTTTGGCTATACCTATACGAGCAAGAAGCTTACCCCTAAATCCAAAACCAAAAACATCAAAGGCAAGGGATTTTTTAATTAGAACTATACATTTGGTGCTCTGTGCCATAGAGGCTACATAGAGCACCTTCGAGAGGGCTTTCAAAAAGAAGAGAGTGAAGGCAGATTGGAGGGGTGTAGTCCCTATGGATAATGGCGATGCCATCCACAAGAAGTCGACCAAGATAATGCGCCAACGCAGCATCATGTCCATGGACCTTGGCCTGGTCTCTACTGCCTGGTATTGTGACATGAAAAATTCATATCTTTCATTTTTAATTTTGTGCATATTTTGATGGTTTCTCAATGGTAATAAGGTGGAAGCTTGTCCAAGAAGATTGTGGTGCCCACCACAATGGAATAACGGCGTGGTGATACGACGGCTTGGCAGTTACCCTGATAACAGCATTCTATCTTCAAATATAATGGTTTTACTTTATTCAGGGTGCACACATTGTAAATGCCACAAGTATGCTTGATAAATACTTTGGTATGGTAGATAGGCTAGTGATGTGGAAAATAAAAGTGGGCCTTCATGCTCACATGGATTTTAATTGTATTATTAATATAATATTCACCATAAGGCTACAAGTTGGGGAGTGTGGAAGGCATGTGGAGGAGTGTGTGTAGGTGCATAATTGGGAAAGATTCTTCTAGAATGCCTACATGGAAGAGGAGAATTCCGCCATGTGTAAGTGGGATCTCCACCTACATGCCACTTAGTCTTGGCTATTGTCTCATCACACTTTCAAAGTAAAAAAGTCTTCAATTCAATAAATAGAAGACTTAGCCTAAGAGGACAATTGATGGTGACATCTACCCTTATGTCACTGAAGGGTTGAAGATTTTTATGTTGTAATTTGTAACAATGGAAGAGAGGGTGATTCTCCACCTATAAAAGGAGCCCTCCTCTCCCTTTCAAATCAATGAATGAAGCCTCCACAATTGAGCATTTTGTGTTATTGCCATTCTCTTATCTTCAAACCCTTATTCAAACACTCTCTTTACATGTGAATGTCTCATTTAGCATTACTAGCTCCTTATGCTTAACCCAATTTTGGACCTCTTTGATGATTCATGCTAAGTGGGATAAGGAGTTATTATCTTGGTGGGCCTGTGACTTCTCAAGGTAGCCCTTGCCTTATTGCCACCCTCCTTTGGAGGTACCAATGGTCTTAGCGGTAATGAGCATGTGGAAAGACTTTGGGGACCATAGGTAAATCTTTACAATTGTCCGCTGAGCAATGTTAACCCTTACCCTCTAGCTTGAATCATGAAGGAGATGAAAGGCAAGAGGCTATGTGAAAATTGAGGTTTCATGAGGGAAGTGCAGTTTTTGTGGTCTAATATCCAAATTTCAACCGGTAATTACTCATCACTCGGGTATTGGCTTCTAAAATTGATCATATGGCTAGGAAGCTCTTTATATGCTCTTTCCACTCATGTAACTAATTTCTTAATCCTTTACTTCATTGATGATCAGAATTTCTCCCAAAGTTGCTAACTTTTAGGCGAATTTTGGCAGTTTTATAGTCTTGTAGTAAAATACGCATAACTTTTTGCTTGTCGGTTGTCCATTTTTGAAAGTTTTTATATAGACGCGAAGCTCTCTTCAAGCTCTACATACCTATGTAATCCTCTTTTGTACAGTCTATATGGATTTAAAATTGCAATTCTATGTGTATCTCTGTTTTTATAGAGTTTTGGCCATTATTTCTTTTTAATAAATGATTAATTCCTCTTCATGTCTTATCAAAAAGCAAATCCTATGTATCTTATCCTCTTTTAAGTGATTGCTATATTCTTTCACTTAAATATGTTCCGTCCAAATCACCCAATTCAAACAAATGAACCTTACCAACATTCCCCGTATGTTTCCGTTCACATAATCCTGAGTCGGAAGATTTTCTTCCAACAAAGAATTGCCCTCTTGTTTGGAGCTACAAGACTGGCAGAAATTCTTCCTTCTCCTGAGCCTTTCATCTTTCCTTCCATGAATTATGATCCCACCTTTTATGTGTTTATCTTTATCTTAACCTAGGGAGAGAAAGGGAGGTGAGGAGGCTATGAGGTTTCATATAAGTGTGTTTTGATTCTAAGAAGTGACCAAAATCAAAACTCCAACTTTGTGTCACATCTTTTTGGTGGAGCTGATAGGCAGGTTTTACTTAGAATTATTCTATTTTAACCTCAAGGTCCCGCATGATTAAAGAGAAGTTATTTTGAAATAAGTAAATTTTCCTTCTTGCTACTCATCTTTTGGTGCAAGATGTTCAACATTCCGGTGTTCCAAGGATCGGAAAGAGAAGACCCGGGGAGTTATCCCCGAGAGTTTAACCGAGCATGCCGTTTGACGGGTTGGTCTATGAAGGAGAGGGCAGAAATACTTCCAGATTTCTTGGAGGGTGTGGCCTTAACTTGGCATGAGGCTTTGCCAAAGGAGTCCAAGAATGATTGGGAAAGGTTGACCAAAGCAATGAAGGAGAGATTTGGGGGACAGTGGAGTCACCAAATGCTTTAGTATTGCAATTGGATCAGATTTTCCAAAAGGAAGGAGAGTCAGTTTCTGCCTTTTCAATGAGGTATGAAGCCTTATTCATCAAATATCAACAAGGTGCCCTACATGTTGTTGCTTCTTCTTTTTCACCTTCTATGGAAGATTCTTGAAGAGTTCTTTAGCAACAATGGAGCACCTTAAGATGAGCAAGTTTATCATGGCTTTGGATCCCCGCTTGCATGGAAAAGTTCTTAGCAAAGATCCCACTAATTTTAAAGAGGCTCTTCGTATTGCTTTGAAGAAGGAGGCCACTCTTCATATTGAGTCCACATTCCAATCTTCTCCGAGTGTGCCGACCCCACCACGAGTAGAGATAGCCTCAATATCTCAGGTACAATCTCCATCCTTGGATCATAACATTGCACAACTTATGGCAGAATTTGGTGATTTAAAGTTACACTTAGTCAACACAAAGCCACCTAGGGTTCCAAGAGTTGAGGATAAACCTAGGGATAGAAGTAGTGTCACATGCTATGAACGTCAAGAGAAGGGACACTATTGCACAAAATTGAAGAAAAGAGAGGATAAAAGTTTAGCACTTTTAGAGGAAACATGCTCAGAAGAAGAAGAGGAAACATTGATGCCATTAATGGCAAAAAGGAGTCGTAAAACTAGGAGCCAAGAAGAAGAAGAACAAGAAGATAAATCTGAAGAAGAGGAGAAAAATAAAAAGAAGAAGAAGTCGTCTAGGAGAAAAATTGGACAATTTGACTTTTCTCTTGGACAAGGATCTCTTAGTTATGACCTCTTATAGTAGATATTAGGGAGAAAATGGCACAAATCACATTTGGACAGCTTTTGGCACTCTCTCCAAAGCTCAGAAAGGAATGGGGTAAGCTGGCTAGCACAAGGGAATCTAAGAAAAAGAAGAAGATGGATAATGGGACTCCTATGGCTCAAAAGGTGGATATTGATGTAGGAGATGATGTGCCTATGAGATTGATGTCATCATTGAGGGGCAAACAATTTCTAATGCATACATTGATGGAGGTGCGTCAATCAATGTCATGAGTGAAAAAACAATGAAAGATGCCTATTTAAAGTTGTCTTCTACTAACTCTCCCTATCGTATCAAACTTGCTGATAATACTAGGGTGAAAACCTTAGAAATTGTCTGGAATTTCGGAGTGGATGTATGTGGTATTTCTGTGCCTACAACTTTCTAGGACATTCCTACAAAGCCTGATGCTAGGGCTTACCCATTGATATTGGGTAGGCCATGGCTTCGCCAAGTGAAGGCAATTCAAAAGTGGGAGACAGGTGATCTTATTCTACAAGGTGAGAATAAGAAGGTCCACTACAACATCAAGAGTCATCGCAAGAAAGTGGTAAGAGGTGAACCTTCAACTTCTGAAAGTTCAGAGTTAGAGTCATCCGATGAAGAGGAGACAAGTGGTAGCTCCGAGGATTCCATCTCAGAAGGGGAGTTGGAGGGAGTTGCATTTGGTCTTTCCCTGGGAAGGGATCGAGGGGATTCTGAAGACAATGGAGCCTTGGAAGGGGAAGCTTCTTCAACCATGTTCAAGAAAGAAGATGTGGACCTCACTAGTCTTCACCAACAGAATGAGCTTCTTCTTGATGAGTCCATAGAGCAAGTACTGAAAGGGAGAATTACTTAAAAATGTTGGATGGATTTCCTAACCTTTTTGCAAACAGCTACTTACAAGTACACCAAGTTACCCTAATAGAGCACAAGATTGATCTCAAGCCCCAAAGTAAGCCAGTGGTACAGCGGCTAAGGCATTTGGGAGTAGTGTAAGCGGAGGTGCTTAAGAATGAGGTAACTAATTTGCTTGAAGCTGGATTTATTTTTCCAGTAGAGAATTCAGAGTGGATTTCCCCAGTTGTAGTCACTCCCAAAATAGGTGGAAAATGGCATGTGTGTGTGGACTTTCGCCCTTTGAATGCATGCACAAAGAGGGATTATTATCCTCTACCCTTTCAGGATGAGATTTTGGATCAAGTTGCAGGTCATGAGTTGTATTTAGTGTGTGATGGATACTCTGGATACTTTCAAATCCGGATTTGCAGTTCAAAGGAAAACCTCATTTATCACCCCTTGGGGAGTGTATGCCTATAGGGTGATGCCATTTGGCTTGACCAATGCACCAGCAACTTTTCAATGCTTCATGAGTCATGTATTTGCACCTTACTTGGGAAAGTTTATAAGGGTCTTTTTGGATGATTTTTGCATTTATTCAAGCTGCATGGATCACATGGAAAAGTTGAGGTTGGCCTTGCAAAGTATTGATGATGCAAAAGGGTGTCTTAATCCTGGAAAATGCCGCTTGTGGCACGAAGGAAGGTGGTTCTCTTGGGACATGTTATCTCAGAAGAAGGCATAGAGATGGATCCTGAGAAGGTGCAGGCAATTGTGGCCCTCCCACCACCTACCAATGTAAGGGAGGTAAGGAGGATTTTGGGTAAAACAAAGTATTACCAATGCTTTGTTGACATGTTCTCTAAGAAGATGTATAATCTATTGACAAAGAAAAATGTTTCTTTCCAATGTGGGCCCGATCAAATTCAATCTTTTTGTTTGCTCAAGGAATGCATGAGTCAAAGTCCAATTGTGCAGCCTCCTAGGTGGGGGGAGGACTTTTATGTGAACCCAAGTGTCTCATCACATTCAGTGGGTGCTATACTCTTGCAAAAGGGAGAGCAAGGGCATATGCAACCAGTGTATTATGCAAGCCGACAACTCACTGATGCTGAGGAGAGGTATGGTGAAATGGAGAAAGGTGGTTTGTCTCTTGTTATTGCAGTAAAGAAGTTCAGGTCATACTTGTTACCTCGCCCTTTTTTCTTCCTCACATCTCAACCTTCTTTATAATTCTTGGTCCGCAAACCCAATCCTGCAAGAGGAAAGTTTGCAAAGTGGATTTGTGAGCTTCAAGAATTCTCTTTCACTTTTATTACAGAAAACACCACTAGGGCCTCTCTTGCAGATTTGCTTACAACAAGGAAGGAAGAGGAAGAAGGAACATGAACAAAGGAAGAAGTATATGAAGATTTGGAGACACCACCAACTGCTTTCACTATGCATTTTGATGGAGCCTTTAGCCCTTCCAGGTAATGTGGGGCTGGGGGGATAGTTTTATTTGATCCAGAAGGAAAAGAGGTATGGGCCAAGGGTAGGGAATTTCCAAAGGCTATATCAAATAATGTGGCTGAGTACAATGCATTAATTTGGGGATTAGAAGATTGCATAAAAGATGGAATTAAAGAGATAGAGGTAAAAGGGGATTCGTAATTGGTCATTCGACAAAATCTCCAAGAATTGTATAAAAGGGAAATGGAGTTAAAAGAAACTTTTGAGTTTTCTAAATTTGTGCATGTTAACAGGAAGGATAATCAAAAGGCTGATGAACTGGCTACTAAAACCTTGGCTTCTTTCAAAGTATCTACTCTTGCATTAATGGTGGATACAGGTTTTGGCCTAAGCTCCAAGATGTTCAACACTATTTAGATACAGGATACTTCCCTCCTGGATTGAATCCTGAAAAGAAGCAAAGGCTTACCAGGAAAGCTCATCCTTACACAATTCTAGGGGATGTTCTTTACAACAAGCAAGGTAAGGATAAGATTCTTAGGAGGGTAGTGAGCCTGGAAGAATCTAAAAGGATTATGAAATTATGTCATGAATGTGGGAAGAGGAGAATTCGGCCATGTGTAAGTGCGATCTCCCATGCCCACTTAGACTTGGCTATTATCTCATCACACTTTCAAAGTCAAAAAGTCTTCAATTTAATAAATAGAAGACTTAGCCTAAGAGGACAATTGATGGTGACATCTACCCTTATGTCACTGAAGGGTTGAAGATTTTTATGTTGTAATTTGTAACAATGGAAGAGAGGGTGATTCTCCACCTATAAAAGGAGCCCTCCTCTCCCTTTCAAATCAATGAATGAAGCCTCCTCAATTGAGCATTTTGTGTCATTGCCATTCTCTTATCTTCAAACCCTTATTCAAACACTCTCTTTACATGTGAATGTCTCATTTAGCATTAGCTCCTTATGCTTAACCCAATTTTGGACCTCTTTGATGATTCATGATAAGTGGGATAAGGAGTTATTATCTTGGTGGGTCTGTGACTTCTCAAGGTAGCCCTTGCCTTATTGCCGCCCTCCTTTGGAGGTACCATGGTTTTAGCAATAATGAGCATGTGGAAAGACTTTGGGGACCATAGGTAAATCTTTACGATTGTCCGCTGAGCAATGTTAACCCTTACCCTCTAGCTTGAATCATGAAGGAGATGAAAGGCAAGAGGCTATGTGAAAATTGAGGTTTCATGCAAAGAGAGGGAAGTGTAGTTTTTGTGGTCTAATACCCAAATTTCAATCGGTAATTACTCATCACTCGGGTATTGGTTTCTAAAATTGATCATATGGCTAGAATCTCTTTATATGATCTTTCCACTCATGTGACTAATTTCTTAATCCTTTACTTCATTGACGATCACAATCTCTCCCAAAGTTGCTAACTTTTAGGCGAATTTTGGCAGTTTTATAGTCTTGTAGTAAAATGCTCATAACTTTTCACTCGGTTGCCTGTTTTTAAAAATTTTTATATAGGCGCGAATCTCTCTTCAAGATCTACATACCTATGTAATCCTAATTTGTATAGTCTATATAGATTTAAAACTACAATTCTCTGTGTATCTCTATTTTTATAGACTTTTGGCCATTATTTCTTCTTAATAAATGATTAATACCTCTTAATCTCATATCAAAAAGCAAATCCCATGTATCTTATACTCTTGTAAGTGATTGCTATATTCTTTTACTTTAATATGTTCCGTCCAAATCATCCAATTCGAACGAATGAGTCTTACCAACATTCATAATCCTGAGTCCGAAGATTTTCTTCCAACAAAGAATTGCCCTCTGGCAAAAATTCTTGCTTCTCTTGAGCCTTTCATCTTTCCTTCCATGAATTATGATCTCATCTTTGATGTGTTTATCTGTATCTTAACCTAGGGAGAGAAAGGGAGGTGAGGAGGCTGTGAAGTTTCATACAAGTGTGTTTTGATTCTAAGAAGTGACCAAAGTCAAAACCCCAACTTTGTGTCACAGTATGACAGGCTGTAAGCCTATCTCAGTGCCATTGGATCAGAATGGTAAGTTGAGTGCAGATTCACGAGAGATTTTGGAGGATCCTACTATGTATAGGCGCATAGTAGGAAGCTTGATCTACATGACGATCACCAGGCCAGATTTGAGCTATGCTGTTGGGTTGGTGAGTCAGTTTATGCACGTTCCTCGGAGGCCGCATTTGGATGCATTGAGACGCATACTAAGGTATGTGAGGTCTACTTTGCATTGTGGAATATTTTATGAAACTGGGACAAAGATATGTGTACATAGGTACACAGATGCTGATTGGGCTGGTAGTATCTCAGATAGAAGATCTACTAGTGGCTTCATGTTTTCTTTGGGGAGTGCTGCTGTGACTTGGAGCAGCAAGAAGCAGCCTATGGTTGCTCTATCCAGTACAGAGGCCGAGTACAGAGGTGTTGCTATGGCAGCATGTGAGGTAGCTTGGTTGCGAAAGCTACTTGTAGATTTGGATCTATTAGTGGATAGACAAGTTGTCATTTTCTATGACAACATTAGCAGTATACAATTGGCCCACGAACCTTGTTTTTCATGCTCGTACAAAGCATATAGAGGTCCACTACCATTTTGTCATCAGAGAGAAGGTTTTGGTAGGAGACGTTGACCTTGTTTATGTCAGCACACAGGATCAAGTCGCTGACATCTTCACCAAAGCATTGGGTACAGAGAAGCTCCGCAGATTCAGGGGTTCGCTTGGTGTACATGAGATAGTGTTGAGCTCGAGAGGGAGTGTTGAGATATCGAGCTTATCTAGTGAGGCGGTGGACACTGATGACCTGCCTGGGGGATAGGCCCCACACTTACACCACTGGCATGGTTGGTGAGATCATGGGTGATATGTGGCCAGTGGGATGACAGGCTGGGTGACAGCTAGAGACTGGCATAGTTATAGCGCCAGCTCATTTAGTTGGGTTCACACTATAGAGAACCCTAGTATGTATTTGGTTGAGTACCTTTTCATATGGTGTGTACTCCTATCTTTGTATATGGTGTGTTGATTGTGTGAAGAAGAAGAAGATTTTCAGCCTCTCACCTTGTGTGTTCTCTTTTAGGGTTTTGTGAGTGTGTGTGTGCTTGCAAGAGCTCAAGCTCTCTTCTCCCCTGCATCTTTTCACTCCTTACAAGATCAAAAACCAAGCTCACATCAAGGGTAAGCCTAAACAATGATGTTTATACTATCTTCTTCTCCTCTACATTCTTTAGAAGCATGGAAATGCATGATTCTCTTATCTAAGTCTTGTTTTATGGATTAAGTAAATTTTAATCTCTTTGTTAAGCATTAGGAGTTCTTCTTTTATCCTCCTTATGCCTTAGAAGCTCTCTACTCCATGGTTCAAAAGAGAAGGTTAAGAATATTTTCTTGTAAATTCTTTAAACAAACTCATGCTTATATATTTATTTAAGGATAATCTAGAAAAGGAATATCTATGCTTAATTTTCATGAGTATAATTATTTATAGTTCCTTTATATCCAAGTTGGAATAAATTTTCATATTCTTGATGTTTATCAATGTGAATATCATTCTCATTTATTTTATGAAGATAAATGGAGAATTATTCTTATGTTTATTTTCTAGGAAATTATGTTTATTCAATTTCTTGAGAAAGGGAAAGAAAGAAGTTCTTATTTTTTATATTAGCTATAAGTACAAATACTTATTTTTAATTTCCTTAAATATTGAATTTTAAATTTTTGAAAAACTATCCGAAATGCAGCCAAGTTATGGCAAAATGGAAATAGAATTAATTTAGGAATAAAATCAAGCATTTTGATGCTAGACCATGACCGTCTTAGAAAAAGACACCTATCCATTCTCGAGTATTAAATCAAGATAATGACCTTGTGATCATCTCCTTGTCTTCAAACACGAAGAAAGGATAGTGGCCTAATTTAGAGAAAATTTCCCCCTAGGAACTGGATCATCCAGACTCAAGTAGGAAATTGATTCTGAATTATGGACCACCGAGACACACGATACGTGTCTACCTTTAGGAAATATGGGTTTGAAGGAAAGACCTTGTGAAACCACCCTAGAGATGTTTCTCGTAAAATAGCTTCTCGAGAGATGAAAAACAAACTCAATGGAAAAATCCTACTCGCATAAAAACTCTGTTTTTTTGTAAAGGATTGTCTTACGCCAGAATGCTGGAGGAAGCATTTGGTTTATTGTTTAAATGAGGTCATGGACCTAAGGAGAGTTTATGTTGCAACAGCCAGCGAAGTAGTCAGTGAAGGACGTCTCTCAGTAAAGCCTGCCAAGGTCTTGTCCAGCCTTAGTATGGTTAAAAATGGTGTGCTCTCGGTGCAATGGGCAAGGGATCAACAAAGTGACCTTTACATGAAGAGCCAGGAAACCTTAGGAGGATCCTAGAGGGTCTAACTAGACAGTGCTGGGCTCGGGATTACCTAGGACACCCAATTGTATTCGAGGGAGATTTCAAGGAGTTGGAGCGGTGTACTATGTATATATTTAAGTAAACTGGAAACTATGAAACTAGATTATTTTTTAGTTATGATATTTTGTAATCAATGTATTGTTGTGATATTTGGTTACTCTTCCATGTTTTTGAAAGAGGAGTGTGTGCGTAGTACGAGGTGTGCGTGCGTGATTGTATTCGAAAGCTAAAGTTAAGAATGGCAATTCAATTATGGGTGTGTGAGTAACTGAATATTCCACCAAGTACATTGGTTGGGCGATCGGCTAACCCATGGGATTGGATGGGTTAGGTGGAATGGTGGAAGTTTTATAAATTAAATAAAAAAGGGTAATTTTGATACGAGTTTATTCAGGACGCAATCATTGGCTTAGAATCCTGGACAATCTGCTTTAAGAGATCAGATCAACAGCTATGCCTCACTTGAGGGGGTAAAAAGCGTTGACCTCTATAATTTAAGTAATAGGACACAACGGCTGTGCCTCGCTCTCGGTGGGGGAAAAAACCATTGGTTTCTATGAATCAAGTATAAAGATTGTTCGTCCTTCAAGTCGGTCATCCGAGTGAAGGATAGCCTAGAGTCTTGACCCCATTAGATAAATTTTCATTCGAAGATTTTCATGGAGGAATCGCCCATGCTTTCAAGGCGAGGAAAGTTTTTTCCAATTTTGGTTTTGGAAGAGCCGCCGGACTAGTCCTCCCTTGCCCGAACATTTGTGGGTGAGGCCCCGAGTGAGAAGCTCTGCCCTACGAGTGAGGTTGCTACCTCCGCTCTGCTAACACTCCAAAGTTTGATGCGCAGAGAGGGCAAGGGTCTCACAGTTTGCCAGAGGGCAGCATGAAGGATGTGGTCATGGAACAAGCTGCTCCGCGAGCTCGGTTCCTCATGACTTTGATAAACAAGAGGGTTGAGGATTTTAGCACATTAATGATGAGACGAGTGTCAGGTAAAAATCTGAGAAGTGTTTTGGGCTTGTGTACATATGGGATGCATGGCATGCAATAAAAACTTTGCCCTGAATGCCCTGGCGAATGTACAGAGAGGGTGGTTTTATGTTTTTTTTACGAGCTCTTGGTGATGCTTTCACGTGAAAGTATTACGGGAACCCCGAATGTGATGATGGTTGGTCAATCTGGGCTGATTCTGGATGCAGAGATGGTGCTCCATTTTTAGCAAACATGTGAAAGAGGTTGGCAGAGCATGGGGAATTGACATGTTTGGTAAGTCTGATCGAGAATGCTGAAAGCTAGGGGAAAGGGTGATGGTGGCCAAAATTGAGGCTTTAAAAGAAAATAAAAATAATAATATCCAAGTGGCCAGCTTGTAGGAGACCACTTGGCCGTTTGTATTGCTGCCGACGCCTTTGCCAGCGCAATGGGTTTGTCTAGAGGGTTGGCGAAGAGTGGCCAGTCGGTTTTTGAGAGTGTGGTTGCTGCCTTGTGAGAGAGGGGCTGGAGTGGAGCCGGACGAAGGGTGGCTGGCACAGCTGCGATGCAGCAGAGAGAGGGCTACTGACAGTGTGGAGAGCACCCTCGGTTGGCTGCAGGTGCTAGAGATGGCTGGCAACGTTGACGGGCTCTGGGTTTGAGGCCGCCGAGAGGTGGACCACCTGCAGAGGGAGCCGCCTAGGACAGCGCGTTGGAGGGCTGGCAACGACCGTGGTGAAGTTGCCTTGGTGAAGTTGCCTTGGTGAAGCGCTCGTGGACAGGTGTGCAGGGGCTGACGAGTAAAAAAGAGAGCTACAGAGGCTCTTGTATTGGCGTTGCTGCTGGTCGTGACACAGAGAGAGAGAGAGCTACTAAAGTCGAGGGTTGCTGGTGGGGCACCCTCTGAAGAGAGAGAGAGCTACTAAAGTCGAGGGTTGCTGGTGGGGCACCCTCTGAAGAGAGAGAAGTGGCTGGTTTATGTGTGGGTGGCGAGTGCAGTGCAGATACCGGGAGAGAGGCTTGGTTGTCAGACGCAAGGGTGAATTCCCTTGGCAGTAAATCCAAGCATGAGTCTTGGTTTTTGGTGTAATTGCTGAGTTTGTTTGAAGTGTGATGAAGATGGGACTGGATTTCCCAAAGTTTTGTGGTGTGGATGGTGCTCTGTATGTTTTTGCTGGATGATCATTTGTCTATCGTGGTTTTGAGCTATCTTTCTGGTGTGGGTGGGTGGTGAACTGTGAGAAGTGTTCCAACCGGTGGGGGCTGGTGGTGCCCCCGTTGTTTGTCGTGGTGTTTTCCAAAGTTGGGAGGTGAAGGGCTATAGAGGCATGGTCTTTTTTTCTTGTTTTCACCTCACAACGAGCAGCAAGTATGAAACTCAAGGTGCTAAGCTAGTGATTCAAGGCATCGAGTTTGTGCGAGACTTTATGGTTTCCCCTCTTGTAGGAGCAAACATAATTTTGGGAATTCAATGGTTTCACAAGTTCCAACCACACATTAATGCACAGTTTTTGGATTACCCAAAACATGTCCAAAGCTCCAATGACCATTAAGTGTCATCCAGGGATCCCAAACTTTCCTCTATAAGCCACTTGTTGTAGGCCAAAAAAGAAATACAGAAAGGTGCACAATGTTTTATTATATATATCCATACTGCCAAGACGGTTGACTAGTGTGTCCGAGAAGTGCTAGGATCTCCATGACAAGTTCCAAAAGATTTTTCAAGAAAATCTCCCTCCCCAGCTCCCCCTATCTAGACTGGAGGACCACAAGATTAGCCTCCTCCGAGGCTCGGATCCTCTGAGTAAGTTTCCATACTTGCCTATCCAAGGCAATGGAATTGGAGTTGGACCGCCAACTCCAAGACCTATTGCACAATCTGGCTTCATACACGTTAGTGTGTCGCCATTTGTAGCCCCGATCTTGTTCGTCAAGAAAAAAAATGATTCTTCCAGATTGTGTAAGATTCCTCCCTCTAGCTTTTGAGGTGTAAAGGTGTAAGAACCTCCCCTTCTATTCTTGTAATTATTCCCCTCTTGGAAATAGAAGAAAGATCTTGTTTTACCCTGTTTTGGCCTAGAGAGAGAAAATATCTAGAGAGAGATAATTCTAAATTGAGATATCTTTGGATATAAAAATCCTCCTAGTGTCTAAAATGGATTCCCCTAAAACAGAAGTTCAAAATGAACTTTCCAATGTGCATTAGGAATTAATTGAAAATGGTATAAGGGACCTTAGCCTAAGGGTCTACATTTTCAGAAATTTTGGGATTATGGTCCAATTAAGGTTCCAATGGGCCAATTGGATTAATCCAAGTGTTGGGATGAGATAAATCCAAAAGAATAAAAGCAGATACCCAAAAATGAGTAAATGCTCACATAAGATGAAGAGTTGACTGAGTACAAGGTTTATTAGCTAAACATTATGAGATATTACTAAAAAAATGAGATATTTTGAAATAATGATGCATTTTTGACACCTTGGTAAGGAGAGGGTGACTCTTGAGGTAGGCACCTATTTCACATGTGTGGAAGGGTTTTTAATTCAAAAAAATTATGATATTTTTATCTCTCCTCTCTCCTGGATCAAATCAAATCAAAAAGCGAGCCAAATAATTGGTCCAAATCTTGTCCAAATTGAGTCAAACTGAACCTTGAAAATTCTAAAACCCAATTCGACTTGGCTAGTGGCCTACCTCCCCTATAAATAGACCCTTAATCTTTTGTAAAAAAATATTGGAACTATACCATGCCAGTATTATATTAAAATAATCATATTTTCTATTATCCCTTAAATTTTCCTCTCTCTTGGGAGCTTGGAGCTCTCTCTCTCTCTACAACAACTCTTGGAGTCTCTCTTCTCCTCTTGTTGGACCAATTGATTGGTCGGAGGCTTCACTGCTGCTAATAGAGAATCAAGCCAAACTTTGAGGTAAAATCAAATTTTTTGGTTTTTTCTAATTTATCTCAATGACTTTCTTCTTCTCGACCCCTCTCAAGCTTGAGAAGCTTTCTAAATAATTGTTTTAATTCAAATCAAGCTTTCCCTTAAAGTCTTAATGCTTAATTAAGAGAAAGTTAATCTTTATGCTTATTTGTAATGCTTTCTTTAAGTAAATCTCTCTCTCTAAAAGAATAGCCATCTTTATGGCTAAATCCTTTGAAAAATGATGCTTCTCAATGATAGTCTCTTAATTTAAAGCTAAACTCTAGGCTTGATAAGCTAGAGATTTTAAAAATGGTATTTTTATGATTTTGTGCTACCAAAATAATTATTATTTCTTTTAGATTATTTATAAGTAGTAAAAAACTACTTTGATTGATTGTAAATGAGAAAAAGATTATTCTATCAATTTGGAAAAAGAGAAATAATGGAATTAGCTTAATTTAGTAGGATAATCATAATTAAGTTTATGATTATGGTTAGAATTATGATTTAAATTCATTATTTGATTTTAAGCATACAAGAGGAACTCCTATCATATTTCCATTACAAGTTTTTATTCTTTAGAAAAATTTGAGAATTATCAATAATAGCAGTGAAGCTATGGTAAAATTTTTAAAAAATAATACATATCTTTTTTTTTATGCATAATTCTAAAATAGAACTTCCTACCATATTCTAGGATTGGACATTCTATGCAAAAAGAATGATTTTCATCATATTCATGAGAAATAAATTTTTTACAATTATGCTTAATTAATTGATTAAGAGAAAAGAGTAATTTTTGGTAAATTTTTTTTTATGCAAAAAGAGGAATTCCCATGATATTTGAG
Organism: Cibotium barometz; assembly: GCF_041138505.1. Taxonomy (NCBI): domain Eukaryota; kingdom Viridiplantae; phylum Streptophyta; class Polypodiopsida; order Cyatheales; family Cibotiaceae; genus Cibotium; species Cibotium barometz. The sequence goes on from NC_141055.1 coordinate 9,036,916, forward strand.
AATCAAGTATTTAAATGGTAAAAGAGGAATTTTTGGTAAATTTATTTTTATGCAAAAAGAGGAATTCCCATGATATTTGAGATCTAAGTAATTAAATGAAAAAAGAAAATATTTTGGTAAATTTATTTTATGAAAAAAGAGGAATTCCCATGATAATTGAGATCCAAGAAATTAAATGGTAAAAGAGGAATTTTTGGCATAATTCAAATTATGAGTATTTATCAAAAGTGAAATTTTGAGCATTAATAATTTTCATGGAAAATATGGGTAGAATTGATTTTTGTAAATCCCATGAATCTTTTACTCAAAAAGAAGAATATTGAATATATTTCACTTAAGAAATTTGAGAAAGAGTATGAAAATATCCATCGAGAAAAAGTACCTTTAACTAGACCAAGCAATTGGCAATCCCATCGGTCTCGAAAGTAGGAAACCGTACTAATAGTGGATGTGATAAGATGTGATTGTGATGTGATAAAATGTGAATATGATGTGAGGAGATATGAGTGGAGGTGATGAGATGTGAATGAGATGTGTTGTGATGTAAATGGATGTGGATGTGAATGTGATGTGATAAGATGTGAATGTGATGTGAGGAGACGTGAGTGGATGTGATGCAATGTGGATGAGATGTGATGCGATGTAAATGGATGTGGATGTAAATGTGATAAGATGTGAATGTGATGTGATAAGATGTGAATGTGATGTGATAAGATGTGAATGTGAGTGGATGTGGATGAGATGTGATATGATGTAAATGGATGTGGATGTGAATGTGATGAGATGTGAATGAGATGTGATGATATGTGAATGGGTGTGATGTGATGTAAATGGATGAGAACGAGATGTGAAGTGATAGAAGATATGCATGTGAATGAATGGATGGATGTTGATAGATGTGAATGTGAATGAATGGATGGATGTGGATAGATGTGCATGTGAATGAATGGATGGATGTGGATAGATGTGCATGTGAATGGATGGATGAATGTGGATAGTTGTGCATGTGAATGAATGGATGGATGTGGATAGATGTGAATGTGAATGAATGGATGGATGTGGATGAGTGAAGCGCTAGGTGACTTGCGAAGGAGCCTAGAGGGTGCTGACCATACGGTGCTCGGGCTCTCGGTCGCCAAAGATACGCACGCATATTAAAAGACTAAGGTCATGTAAAAGGGTAGGAGAAGGGTGTGTGTGTGAATGGACTTATGGTCCACTAGCTCACCTATAAAGGTGAAGCTAGAAGGCATTAGGCAAGGGGTGCAAAAGCCAAGTTGTATTTCTAAGCAACTTAATAAGCAAGATCTCTTCTTGTATTTTGGGGTATCTATCCTCCACATGTTTGAATCTAGCATGAGCACCACGAATTCTAACATGGTATCTAAAGCTTGGGTAGATTAGGTCACATTTTGGTTGGTGTAGACTAGGTTATCCACTTTTCATTTATTGTGAAGAAGAACCCCTAGCCAATGGAGGCCTTCTAGCAGCTTGTGGAGGCCATATCTTGGCATGATTTCAACTAGGAAGATGAAGATTACCTCCGGGCGCACAGGATCATACAGCCATGTTCACTCACGGGAACACGGATTATGGAAGGAGGCCGGAAGCAATTAATGCGAGAGAGCGGGATTGTAGCCATGGGAACATAAAGACGCACATAATTTTTCCATATTTTTGTGCCGAAGTGCAATGTAAATCGTTTTAGGCCAATGTGGGTTCTAAATGAGAGTTCTAAGTGTATTAAGCAAGGCTCACTTATGGGGTTGTCCGCCCATGTGTGAAAGAGGCCTAGGGTTAGGGTTAGTGACATCTCTATAAAAGAGATGTTAGCTAAAGAAAGTGGACGTTTTTTGGCCATTCTCATAAGCTATTGAGTGAAGCTCTTGAGCTCTCAAGCTATGGCAACTCTCTAACTCTCTCTCTATTGTACTCTAATGAGCATCAAGCTCCAATGAGTATAGCTCCACTTCATTCTCTTAATCTGTTTTAGCATCATTGAAGTAGATTAATCTATGATTAGTTGAATGCTTCTTTCTTTCTCTTGTGTATGTTGCATGCTTGTAGTGTGTGTGTGTGTGTAGTCTCCATTGATGCAAGCTCTTGCCCACTTCATTGCCAATGAGTTATTCATGGATAGACTCTCTCTATGAGCTTGTGGGTTTGTGAATGTTACATTCTATGCTTGCTTAAGCTTGTGGGTTAGTAGATGCACGCTTATGGATTTGATGGCATTAGGGAAAGCTAAGATTTAATCAATGTTTGAATGGGATTAAGAGATTGCCATGCATTGCTTGTTCTCTTGATTAGTGTAGTGGGATTAAGGGATTGAGAGATTGATTGAGGTGTTGAATGGTTGAATCGTCAAGTGGTGGTTCGTGAATGTGATCTCTCCCGCAAGGGATAAGCCTTCATGCACTAATCGGGTCGAGTCCTCGGATTGACATTGTGTTTCTCAACACATTTGTTGATCGGTAGTACTCTATGAGCACTATATTGCACGGTAGAGAGAACCGCTCTACAATGGCGTCGTTGCTGCCGGGGAATGAGTGCCTACATTAGTTGAGCACCATACACACACTACCACTCCTTGATAAGCTCCAATCGGTTGCAAAACTGTTGGATAGGAGAGCAGGATTTGGGACTAATTTTGGCACTTATTTAAGACTAATCTGTTGTTAAATTCTCTTTAATTGTCTTGCAATTCGAGTGCGATTGGCTAGCTACGCTTCTCCCTTAAGGTCAGGACAAGGATTCAACACACGGGAAGGATTGGAGGTAGGCGCTAAACCTGCCAATTTCAATTTGTGTGCGAAAAAGAGAGGCCTGTTTTGCATTTCTGTCATTCTGTTTGAGGATAATTTTTGCTGTCTGAGGTTAATTTTTATAGTTTCAATTTTCTGCATGTTCGTTTTATTTTCTGTTCTTAGCTTAGTTTAGTTTTCTACATCTTTAATTTTGTGCATTTTAGTTCTCTGTTAAACCTGCACCTGTAGAGAAACTGAAATCTATACACATATGAAGATTGAACATTTCGAATTCGCTTGTAAATCTCACAACTGCACACGCATTGAGTTCCCTGCACATGAATCCACTGCACACGCACTTCGAAAAAGAGAAAAAAATAATAATAAAAGAAGGCGACTGTGCGTGAACAGCACACCGTGCGGAGAGACCCACACACCGCACCATAAAGACCGCCCCACCGCACCGGATAAGGGAGTCTGGAAAATTTTTCATTTTTTGTCGCAAAAAATTGGGAGGTTATCTAACTTTTCGAGAGGAGTTAGAAAACACCCATCGTCGAAATTTCGGTCCCGGAACCATTTTCCCATAGTGAGTCAGTATTATGGGAAACTAGTAAATTTGAGGCGATTTCTGATCCTGAAAAATACGCTATTTTTTTGTCCTAATGTGTTCGAGGGGGTTCAAAATTGGGTTCTGGCAAAGTTTGAGCCAGCTTGAAAATATTTGAATTTTTTGAAGAAAAAAACAACCTTAAAATTTGACCTTATGCACTTGTGGTCAGGACATCATATAGACACTGCCATAGGGTCTAGGGCACCTTCTAGAGTGCCTACGTAGGAAAGTGGGACCCAATTGGTAGGAAATTTGGCAGATATTGCTGAAACCTTTTTCGAATCCCAATTTGATACCCTTTCCAGGACAACTAGCTCATTGTCTATGGACAATCTAGGGCCGTCAAATAGTCATCCCTTAGCCCCAAAACAAGATCTTTTAATTCATTTGAAGCCGACATCATGGGGTTACCACTCAATGTGAGACTTCAATATGTCTACACGAATGCTCAAGAAGCTGAGATCTTTAGGGATCCACAACAACGATATCTCATTAAGATTGCAGACTTTTTCTTAGAGCTTGATAGAGCACCTCTAGTCAATGACCAGGGTAACATGTACATGGGCGGAGATGGTGTTCGCTACGAAGTCACCTATCATCCAGAGAATGTAGACAAATTAGGAGGACTCTCTAAGAGTGAGTTCCTAGACTTATCCAAGCCTTCCGAAGCAAGGGAGTCTAGAGATGATTGGCTCATTGAGCCGGACATGCCTGGACCATCCAATGCCCAGTTCTCAAAGCCATCCATAGATGATTTACTTTTTGTAGATCTAAATTTGGAAAGGGATAGGAAAGACAAGAGCAAAATGGATCAGGGGACTGAGAACCAATGGAAGTTTATACGACAAATTCCAGTGACAAAAGTCTTTCAGGATGACCCACTTCAAGAGGTCTATAAGGACTCTTTAGAAGGATATTATGCCACAACTGGATTGACAGAGCTAGATCTTCCTCTAGCACTTGTGGTGGTAGTCGAGAAGCTTGCAGGATACGAGAATTGAATCATTGGCCAATGAATACCAAACCTTGGATTGGAAGGAGATTCGTGAGCTCACGTGGAGAGGACAACCATTATTCATGGAAGTGTTCTCAACTAATACAGCTAAACCAGGAGAGACAGCCTTTCTTGGAGAAACTGTTGCTCCTCCCCTACGAGAGTTCACTAGAGAGGGACCCTCAACATCAAAGTGGACCACTGCAAGTAGCCCAACTCTAGCACCAAGATATTATCCTACACCAAAAGTGCGACCACAGATCACACCACAACAACGTTTCTCTCACTATGACAATCGGAGGGTAGGAGAGCCAACTCGGCCTCCCATAAATGCACCTCCTGAAATGCGGGTAACAAGATCTTTGGAGGGGGTTGGTGAGGCAGGTAATAGGGGACCCACACCAATTTGGGATGCATATGGACCATCTTACCAAAGAGAGGAACCACTAAGAGTGAGAGGCCGTAGGCCCGATGATGAGTATTCAAGACGAGTAAGACCATCAACTCTTCAGAAACTGGTAAAGAAGTACGAAGGGTCGGGAGATCCATATGACCATGTAGCAACATTTAGGCAAGCAGTTCGAGCTGAGCAAGTGACTGACAAGCATACGCAAATCGAAGGATTTGGGCTCACTCTTGAGGAAAAGTCCCTTGCTTGGTTTCAAGCACTAGAGGCTTTAGACAAATCTTCTTTATGAGTTTTGGAAGAGAGATTCATTGCTGCTTTTTCCTTGATGGGGATTCAGCATGACACAGTAGCAAACATCTACTCTTTCAGGCAAGGCGAGACTGAGAGTGTTAGAGACTGTGTAAATAGGATGAAGCAGTACATTAATCGTTGCCCAGAAGATGAGAAGCCCACCCAGAGTCGATTAATTTCTTTCTTCTTAAAAGGACTCAAAAACTCAACACTGCACACACATCTCTATGCAAAGAAGCATACAAATTTCAATGAGTATTGCCATGATGCTATGGATTTCATAGATAACTTCAAATTCCAAGATGGTACTGGCCCTGAGGTGCAACCTTGAGATCAGTGGGGTGATGACCAAAGTTCAGGGTCTAGCGCACTAGTAAATCCAGACCAGATAGCTAACCTAGTACTAAGGAGATTGGGACAAACCTATCGGCCACCCATGCAGCCACAACAACAGTAGCAGAGCGAATGAGGAGTGTACTACCTACAGGTCCTCATCTTTGTGGAGCATGTGGCGATAACCATAAAACTGAAGAATGTAATACCTTTTCTCCTCTAGTCACAAACCAACCCACAAAGAAGTGGTCCCAGGCATGTGCTTGGAATTATACCCACACCACACAGGAATGTACTCGCATTGCAAGAATGAGACAAGAGCGTGAGCAGCAAAGGAGTGCAGTGGCTCCACAAATGCATCAACAGTATACTAATTTTGAACGTAAGCCACCGATGGCACAAGAGCAAGCACGACCTGTACTTGGAGCTCAACCTCCTGCTCCTGGGACTGCTCCTGTGAGGTTTGTTGACTACGACAATTCAAATATGTGTAGAGACTTGGTAAACCCAAGCTATGTGGAGGAGGAATATGCATCATATTCATGCAAGGAAAATCTCTTTGAAAGTCCCGCATATCCAAGCCAAGCACTGGAGCCGGGGGAACAAAATTCTTTGATGTTGCTAGGCGGCTACCAACCTAGGACTCCAGGCCCCTCAGGTCAATGGCAGCAAAGGAAAGTCGAAGCCAAACTAATGGGCCCCTGTTATGAGTGCGGAGAACCCCATTGGGCTCATGATTGTCCACATCGCCAAAGGCAAGCAGCTCGATCCAATACAACAGTACCACAGTTTCCACCAATTGAAAGATATTGTCTAGGGTGTTGTGTAGAACACTTTCCAAAGGATTGTTTGTTGGAACCACAAGAGGAAGGCACCTCTCAACCAAAGGTCTCACTCAACTTTGTAGAGGCAGTTCCATCACCACCTTCATCAGAGAATGAGGATGTTGTGCCCCTTAGAGTCATGACTAGATCACAGACACGAAATGCCAAAATGCAGACTGATGAGACACCTCGAACTAGGGATGCAAAGGCAAATCTAGTGGACAAGACCCTACATTCCAATAGACAAAGGACCACTAGGAGGAAAAAGAACCGCAACAAGCAAACTAAGAGTGCATCCACTAGTTCTCAAGAGTCTCTAAACAAAACATGAAGGATCAAGCTTTTACATCCCAAGAAGTGCATGAGGAGCATCAACCTCAACTTGGGCCTAGTGCTAAACAAGATGAGGCTATTACGTTCAGGGGGTTTTGTTTTTGTGGATAAGGTGAATGAGACTCTAAACGCCATCATTGATGCTCATAGAAGTCACATTGCAGCTTTATCTGAGCTACCCAAGAAGCTTCAAGAATACCCAAACCCTCGTGAGGAGAAGATCAATCTAGCTGTACATCAGCAACTCATTAGGGAAGCTCAATCAATACTTGAGGGCCCACCTCCACCTATCCCTTGGGGCCCCACCTCTCTTAAGCCAACATTAGAAACCATACCAGAAGTGTCATCAAGTTGGGAAATGAAAAGTGAGTTGATCTCACAAGCTCATAGCGAGAAGTCTGCACATAGCGAGAAGTCTGCACCAATTGACACCCCATTGAAAGAAGGCACTCTGCCACAACCTAGTCTTGCCTTCCCATGCAATGATGAAGTTATTGATGCTAACGAGGGACATGGCAAATGAGATGTGGGTAGCAGTACATGAGAAAGTTAATGAGAATATGTCCTCTATTATTTCACCTCCATTCTCTGAAGTGGATTTTACCAGGGGCACAGAAAACAACTTTAGACGCCCAAGCACCCAGGAGGAAGTTCAAACAATTGTTTCTCCTAGAAGTAAGCATACAATGAAAACCTTACCATCTTATTTGGGAGAATATGAGAACTGTTCTCAAACCTTGAGGATACCCTCCATGCATAGAAGGTTGACAAAGGAGATGGATATGGGTATCGTGCAAGCTATTTTGTCAGCACCAGTGGCTTGTACCTTACCTTTGCTTAATTTGATAAAGTTGCGACCAGAGTTGTGGAATGATATTGCCACATGTTTGTCAGAGCAGGTATTGCTACAAAAGGGTCACCATAAATGTACTATACACCCTAACACAAAGCATGTTATGCCAGTTCCTATCAACAAAGTAGGAAAATTTTGTGAGGACGATCAGGGAAATGCTACCCTCCCATTAGAAGTGCAAAAAGTAGCTTCAATTGCAATACTTGATAGTGGTATAGGAGTGGGCATTGTGACAAGGTCCATTTGGGAAAAGTGGGGCAAACCAACTCTTAGGAGTACCAGGATGCGCTTGCAGCTAGCAGATGGAAGCTTAGACCATCCCATTGGGCTGCTAGAGAACATATTGGTCACCACATGTGGGATTGAATATGAGCACACATTTGCAGTAGTGGATTTTGGAAAGCATCCAAACTATGAAGTGATATTGGGTAGACCATTCATGCGACAATTTCAAATGGTTCAAGATTGGGGATACAATTATTTGTACCTCCGACATGATTCTGTCATCACAAGGGTCAACCTAAAGAATCACTCATATTGTGATGTAACAAGGTCTCCAATAGATGAGTTTGATTCTGCTACATCTGAGGGCTCAAGAGTTACATTGTCAGATGGGCGAGAAGATCTGTGGATGTGTGGAGCCTCATGTAAGGATTTCAACACTAATAGACTTAAGGGTAATCGAAGTGTATCAGATGAGGCATACATTCCACAACCCTTCCCTGAGCACTTAATTGATCCCCTAGAATGGAGTCATGTCCTTGCAACAATATCGACATGTGCTTTACCTAAGCCAATTCAATTTTGTGACTTAGATGGATATAACATTATTCCTATTCGAATGGTACAACCACGTGACCTTCTAGATGATTTGTACTATGGGGATGCATCCACAACAGCACTGCATGTAGAGGAAGTCTCAATGGAGGATTTAACACTCGAATCTGCTAATGATGCTGATAAGAAAGATGGATGGGACTTTGATTTTGATGATGATGTGATAATCCCCGAGGAAGAGTTAGGAAAGGCACGCCTACTCTTGAGAGGAAGGGAGGTTCAAGTAGAGATTTCTCGAAGCCGACCTAAACATAAATGCTGTAAAAGCCATAAGAGAATCCGTAAACAAGATGAGAGGGAACGACGTGAGAGAATACAAAAAGAAGACGAGGAGTTTAAGAATGAACACTCTCGACCACCACCTCACTTCTCGGGAAAGAATGGATATCTATACTATGTCCAAGTACAAGATAGTATCAAAGACCAAGTAAAACGATCAAATGGATTCTAACCAGGAGAAAAGCTAAAAACTGTTAGCAAAAATCGCAAAAAAACAAAGAGACCAAAACAAAAACTCAAGTCTCAAACAGATTCAAAAGAGAGTGTCGGAAGTGCAAAGATAAAGGTTGAACGAAAAACTCTGATGCAAGATTGCAAAAGAGAGCTCAAAACCGCATGGTCTTCAATTAGTGATGACTCAAGTGGACAAGAACAAGGTCTCAATGTTCCCCCCAACTTCACACAGTACACTCTTCAAGATCGGAAGATTGTTCTTCAACAGCCCATGCGACAAAAGCTAAGCATGCCAGGGGTTTCATATGATGGTCCAGAAGATGCCACATTCATACATCCACATCGATACCTCCATTTTCACATCCATATTCATACATCCACATCCATACATCCACATCCACATCTACATCCATACATCCATTTTCACATCTATATCCACATTCTTACATCCACATTCACACCTACATTCATACATACACATCCATATCCACATCCATACATCCATTTCCACATCCATATTCATACATCCACATCCACATCCACATCGATACATCCACATCCACATCTACATCCATACATCCATTTTCACATCTACATCCACATTCATACATCCACATTCACATCTACATCCATACATCCACATCCATATCCACATTCATACATCTATATCATACATTCACATCCGCGTTCACATTCATATATCCACATCCACGTCCATATCCACATTCACACATCCACATCCACATTATTACATCCATATCCACATCCATATCCTTATCCACATTCCGTATCTACATTCATACATACACATCCATATCCACATCCATACATCCATTTTCACATGCACATCCACATCCACATCCACATCCACATCCACATCTACATCCATACATCCATTCTCACATCTACATCCACATTCACATCTACATCCATACATCCACATCCATATCCACATCCATACATCTATATCATACATTCACATCCGCGTTCACATTCATACATCCACATCCATGCATCCATATCCACATTCACACATCTACATTCACATTCACATACATCCACATTCTTACATCCATATCCACATCCATACATCCATTTCCACATCCATATTCATACATCCACATCCACATCCATACATCCACATCCACATCCACATCCATACATCCATTTTCACATCTACATCCACATTCACATCTACATCCATACATCCATTTTTACATTCTCATTCATATAACCACATACGCCTTCACTTTCATTTTTTTTATATCACATCCATTCTCGCCCTATCACAACCCATATACATCTTATCCTATCAGATACACTTCTTACCTCATCCCATACACATCTTATCACATCCTAACTCATCCCATCACATCCTAACTCATCCCATATGCATCTTATCACATCCTATCACATCTCATACACATCCTATCACATCCTATCACATCTCATACGCATCTTATCACATCCTATCACTTCTCATACACATCTTATCACATCCTATCACTTTTCATACACATCTTATCACATCCTATCACATCTCATACACCTCTTATCACATCCTATCACATCTCATACACATCTTATTAGGCATAAAGACAACTTTAGTAGGAATAACACTTTTATAATAATCCTTTTATGCAATTTACTATGCATAAATTATAATTTAATGAGAATAATACTTTCGAAATAAAAATAAATCTTTTATACATCTTTCTATGCATAAATTTTCATCTTAATGAAATTAACACTTTTAGAATAAATCTTTTATGCATCTATATATGCATAAAATCAAAATTGATAAGAATAACTCTTTTGAATTAAAAATAAAATTCTTTATGCATAAAATAAAAATTGATAAGAATAACTCTTTTGAATTAAAAATAAAATTCTTTATGCATCTTTCTATGCATAAAATCAAAATTGATGAGAATAACACTTTTGAATTAAAATTAAAATTCTTTATGCATCTTTCTATGCATAAAATCAAAATTGATGAGAATAACACTTTTGGGTTAAAATAATTTCTTTATGCATCTTTCCATGCATAAATCCAATTTAGTAGGAATTACACTTTTAGAATAAAAGAATTTCTCTTATGCATCTTATTTGTGCATAAAATCCAATTATGATGAAAATCTCACTTTTAATATAAAAAAATCTTTTATGCATATGTTTATGCATACAAATCATTTATGATGAAAATTATTCTTTTAATATAAAAGAATTTCTTTTATGCATTTAATTTATGCATAAAATTCTTTATGATGAAAATCACACTTTTAATATAAAAAAAATTCTTTTATGCATCTACTTATGCATAAAAATCAATTATGATGAAAATCATACTTTTATAATAAAATATTTCTAGTATACATTTTTCTATGTCTAGAATGAAAATAACCCTTTAAGAATACTCATACAATGGGGATTACTCTTTTTAACATAAAATTTAATTACTAGAAATCCTCTTTTTCTTAATTCGTCAATTATGCATAACATAAAAATCAATTTCTCCATGATTACAATGAAATTCTTTCAATTAATCTAGGATGATAATTCCTAGAATATGGTAGGAAGTCCTCTTTTCATGCTTTGAATGAAATTATTTTATGTGTAATTTTTACAAAAATTTTGCCATAGCTCCGCTGCTATGACTGATTAATCTCAATTATTTTAAAGGATAAAGCTTAACATTAAGGGAATGATTACAATGATCCCTAATTGGATCATTAACCCATAATGGATTGAATCATCAATATTCATGAAATACATAAACTAAAAGCATAGAAAAAAGGCATTAATTTGGCCTCAAGCATAGATTAATCTTGGATTAAAGAAAAGCTTTATGAAAAGCTTCATTTAGATTGAGAATAGGTCATGAGAATGACCGTTCTTTGAGTGAGAGAGAGAAATTACATAAAAACCATTAAAATTAAGCATAAATGAAAATTTATGTAACTCTTTACTACCATTCATCAATTAACTTCAATAGCATTCAAAACCCATTCCAATTAAGCTTCTCAAGCTTGAGAGGGGTTGAGAAGAGAGAAACATTGAGAATTTATAGAAAAGATCAAAACTCACCATTTACCTTACAAATTGCTTGATTCTTTGTTCACGGTAGAGGCCCCCAACCAATCAATTAGTTTGGTGTGCTGATGGAGTCACCAATGGAGATTGAAGAAAGAGGGAAGCTCCAATTTCTTCAATTTGGAGAGAATTTCAAAGAATAGGTAAAAATTAGCATTATTTCAGCATAATTTTGGCATAGTATATTTCTCCTATTTTTCACAAAGACTCAGGTTCTATTTATAAGAGAGGGAGGCTCTAGCCAAGACCAACTAATTTCTAGAATTTTTTAGATTTTTGTTTGGTTGAATTTGGACTAGATTTGGATCTAGTTTGGTTCCTTTTTTATTCGGTTTTGATTCGGTTTGATCCAAGAGAGATAAAAATATCACATTATTTTTTAGTTTAAAACTCATTCAAGCATGTGAAGTATGAACCTCCTTGAAGGGACTCCCCTTCCTTACAGATGTGTCAAAATGGAATGATTATACCCAAAATATCTCATTTTTTTAGTAATACTCATAGTTTTTTACTAATAACCCTTGTACATAGTCAACTCTTCATCTTATGTGAGTATTTACTCATTTTTGGGTAATTTCTTTTACAAATTGGATTTATCTCCTCCCCACACATGGATTGATCTTATTGGCCCATAGGAACCTTAATTTAAAATTTCAAAAAAATCTTGACCCTCAGGATAATGCCTCTTGAGCTGATTATACTTGATTTCTAATACACCTTCTGGAAATCTTTTTGAACTTCTATTTCAGGGGAACTTATATTAATAGGATGAGAAATTTTTCTATCCAAAAATATTCAAAATCTAAATAATCTCTCTCTAGAACATTTTCTCTCTCTAGGCCAAAACAGGTAGAAACAAGATCTTTGATATTTCTGAAGAGGGATTTGACTACAGGGGAAGATACTGGACATCCTGAGAGGCTGAGGAGGAATCTTACATTCTACTCCACTTAAAAAACGCAAGATGTCCTCATCTCGCAAAACTAGAGGAGAATTCTTTTTCTTAAGATCCAACTGATTATGGGTTCCTTATATTTTGGTGAACCCAAATAGAATCCTGGTATAAAGATCCCTTATATAGAACTCATTATTAAATAACAATTCACTCAGATCATAACATTCAATTCCTTATCACAATAATGGTCCATTAGACCAAAATTTCGAACAGTCCTTCATGGAAAATTTTCATTTATGCATATTTTAATTTGACCCCCTCTAACTTGATCCACTGGGTCAAGTGTTAACAGCAGCAATCTACAAGCACAATCCACTAATCTCATAGTGATTTGCTGGAGTTATTAACGTCATTCCAGTTATGAGCATCATCACACAGACTCGTCCCATTCTTCCTCATTGTGGTTTTGCTCAGCTTATTACATTTCAACCAAATTTCAAGAATCATCATTTTTCAATCAGAATCCAAATCAACTCATCAGTTCACAACCAGAATTTAAAAATCATATCAACCACATTCGAATTCATCATCTGCATAGCATTAATGCTTATAATTTCAAGTCTTAGATTTACTCGTATATATTGCCAGTAAAGAGCTGCAGTTATACCCTCAGTATACACGGGTAGTCATGGTTCTTGGAACTATAAGGTAAATACCATCATGTCTAGGCCTCAAGCAAGTCAGGGATTCCATATAATTGCGGTACTTTCGTTTGAAGACCCAATTACCAATTTACGAATTTCAGTTTGAATATCAAATTGTATGAATTTTATCACACAATTACAACCTTTTAGTGCTTCTTGATAAATTTTTGACATATTTGGCTTCTCGGTTGATACTCATTAGCCAAATTGGCTATGATACCAACTGTAAGATCCCTGTCCCCACTGTAAGATCCCTGTCCCCACTGCGCAACGGGATTCCGGGTGCTAGCAGTGGAAGTAGCACATCTTGCGCGGGGCAGGGTCCCACACTCGGGGCCTCGCCCACGGATATCCGGACAGGTGACTAATTCCTCGATTCGTCCAAACCAAACTCGGAAAAACTTCTCTTGTCCGGAAAGCACGGGCGATTCCACCAGGATAACTTTTTCCTAACGTAGTCAAAAGCCTTAACTAACTAAGCTCATCTAACCGAACCCATAAGTCCCATAGTCAGATCAAGGAAAAAGACTGTACTTGGATCATAGAGATCAACGCTTTTTTCCTCACTGAGAGGCACAGCCGTTGATTCTTTTCCATAGAACAATTTTTGTCCGGGATTTACTTCATCTATCGAACTAAATAGAAATTGAGTCTCGATTTATGGATCCATCAGTCCAGCCTAACCCCATCCAGTCCCATGGGTTAGCCAACCGCCCAACCACTGTAGTGATGGGATCCAATTAGAAATTTGGTTAGGTTTTGTCCCGGGTACCAAGGAAAAGAGTTCCTAGGCCCCCTAGCCGAGTTTTCAAGCAAATTTAACTCCAGTCACACCACTTACACACCCAATATGAAATTGCCTTTTTCCTAGATTCAATGTATTTAATTCAGTCATTTAATGAAATCATAGTGTTACTGATCACCATAAACTTCCAAGTATCCGGTTGAATCTTAATTTCCCGTCATTCCTTCATCGGAGTATCTATGGCATCATTGGCAATCAGAACGCTCACCACCTGTTCACTCAAGGGCCTTTTTGATAGTTCCTAGCTCATAGTACCCGACAGATAATCACTTATAAAAATCATAGTTCCTAGCTCATAGTTCCTAGCTCATAGTACCCGACAGATAATCACTTATAAAAATCAAGATGGAGTCCTCGTTTGAAGATCAGCAAGATCAACCAACAGATCCATATAAGAGAGCTATGGACTCATCACTTGAGGACCAACAAGGTCAATCAACCAGATCCATACTCGGTTTTAGAAAACAACTCTTACTCCTTGTTCCAATATCTTCCACGATGCACGTGTGAGTATCTTCGGCGAACCAGAGCCCGAGCACCATATGGTCAACACCCTCTAGGATCCTTCGCAGGTCACCTAGCACTTCACTCATAGGCCGCTTCCTTGGTCCCTCATCCACCACCGTACCGGAAGCTCACCATTTAAATCAAACCAAGGCTGGTCAAGACCTCGACTAACGTTGCTACGCGAGACGTCCTCCATTGACTCTCCGTCAGCAATTGCAACTTTATCAGTTAGGTCTCCACGACCTTAATCACAAGACGGTCAAAATGCTTCCCCAGCATTCTTGACATAAAACAGTCATTTACAAACAGGTCACAAATACAGTTTCTATAATAAACTCACGTCTTTCTAGACTGTTCCACATCAATCCATATTACTTAACCCAATTCCAAATCATATGTGTATCCATTCTTGACCAGATACATCATTTTCCATCCCATCACATAAGATTCATTCACTTCACATAACATCCATTCCTATCTTTCTTAATTTACATTACGTCTCATCACATCCATTTCTCATTACATCTCATTCCTTCACATCTTATATTATTCATTCACATTCTGATTCACATGACGTCTCATCTCATCCATTCGCTCATATCGACTTCATATCCATTCATATACATTTTTGCATTCATTATTCCACATACACATCCACATTCACATCTACATCCATTTTCACATCCACATTCATACATCTACATCCACATCCACATTCACATCTACATCCATACATCCATTTTCACATCCACATTCATACATCCACATCGATACGTCCATTTTCACATCCATATTCATACATCCACATCCACATCCACATCCACATCCATATCCATACATCCACATCCACATCCACATCTACATCCATACATCCATTTTCATATCTATATCCACATTCTTACATCCACATTATCAATCCACATTCACACATACATTCATACATACACATCCCATATCCACATCCATATCCACATCCATACATCCACATCCATACATCCATTTCCACATCCATATTCATACATCCACATCCACATCCACATCCACATCCACATCTACATCCATACATCCATTTTCACATCTACATCCACATTCACATCTACATCCATACATCCACATCCATATCCACATCCATACATCTATATTATACATTCACATTTGCGTTCACATTCATACATCCACATCCATGCATCCATATCCACATTCACACATCCACATTCACATTCACATACATCCACATTCTTACATCCATATCCACTTCCATATCCTTATCCATATTCCATATCTACATTCATACATACACATCCATATCCACATCCATACATCCACATCCATACATCCATTTCCACATCCATACTCATACATCCACATCCACATCCACATCCATACATCCACATC
This sequence comes from Cibotium barometz, assembly GCF_041138505.1. Taxonomy (NCBI): domain Eukaryota; kingdom Viridiplantae; phylum Streptophyta; class Polypodiopsida; order Cyatheales; family Cibotiaceae; genus Cibotium; species Cibotium barometz. The sequence goes on from NC_141055.1 coordinate 9,053,002, forward strand.
CACATCTACATCCATACATCCATTCGCACATCTACATCCACATTCATACATCCACATTCACATCTACATCCATACATCCACATCCATACATCTATATTATACATTCACATCCGCGTTCACATTCATACATCCACATCCATGCATCCATATCCACATCCATATCCACATTCTTTTATTCTTTTCTTTTCTTTTCTTTTCTTGTTTGTTAATAAGACATTTTGCAGAGATCTCAGCTACACAAGAGCATACAAACACGCCCCAATAGTCCACCTACCGTGCACACAAATTAGGAAGGGGGGAGACATGCAATGCCTACAAAGAGCAAAGAGAAGCAATCTGCACATCAGCAACGCATTAATGCAAACGCACAATATCAACAAGCACTACAACAGGTGTATTCAAATCATAATCTTTTGTTCTTTATGTGCTTTTCACTTTTGCATATATTGTTTGCATGTTCAAACACAGTTGGCTGGTTTAAGTTTTAAATTAGTTGTTACTATGTGGTGAGTGATTTCTAGATTCTTAGAGGACTTAGTAGAAGGTTTTTCTATTGGAAGACGGTGTAAGATATATGCCAACGGAGTATGCCAAGTTCTTATGCTCTCAAAGTATATTAGTTATCCCTAGTGGTAGCTACCTCTTAGATATGGGCTAGGTGCTACGATTAATAAAAAATTTACAAAACTCATGCCCTAAAAAAATATATACAAGTGAATCGAGACATGATGTGTCTACGGCCATGTGGAATGCTTGGTAGGACCTTGGGTTGTCTTAGTACCTTGGGACCGGGTGGTTGCAAGATCAGGGTGCCCAGTTTTGTCCACTCAGGCACCCTGTAAACAGTAAAAAAACAAGCATTTGTTTACCTTTAGTGGCTAATCTCTCCTAGTAAATGAAGGAATTTCGTTTCAAGTTCTTTTGTTGGAACATCATATTCAAAGTTGGAAATATAGTTGCATAATTTTATTAAGCATTAGATAGTCAAAAGTCCTCATTTTCTTAGGTACAAAGTCAATGTATACACCTTGTCCCAAATTTGAAGTGATTCCATAAAATGCTAATATCTTTTACATATAAACTCATATGAGATTCCCACTTTGTACCTTAGATCTTCACATAATATGGAGCTTAACTTGATTTATTAAGAAAATTTTAAGATATTTATCTATTTTCTTTAAATGTTTCAAGGTCTTTAAAGTGTTATAATATACACCACTTTTTGTACCCACAATAGCTACCACTTAAAATCCTCAATCTTGTAGATCAAAAGAGTGGATAGATACTAAGACATTAGTAGAATGTGGTGGTTAGTAAAAATTACAAATCTAATGGTTGGATTTTTAATGATCTCTTTTTTAAAATTCTTCTAATAGACTCTCTCTATGATCTTGTGGGTTTGTGAATGTTACATTCTATGCTTGCTTAAGCTTGTGGGTTAGTAGGTGCACGCTTATGGATTTGTTGGCATTAGGAAAAGCTAAGATTTAATCAATGTTTGAATGGGATTAAGAGATTGCCATGCATTGCTTGTTCTCTTGATTAGTGTAGTGGGATTAAGGGATTGAGAGATTGATTGAGGTGTTGAATGGTTGAATCGTCAAGTGGTGGTTCGTGAATGTGAGCTCTCCCGCAAGGGATAAGCCTTCATGCACTAATCGGGTCGAGTCCTCGGATTGACATTGTGTTTCTCAACACATTTGTTGATCGGTAGTACTCTATGAGCACTATATTGCATGGTAGAGAGAACCGCTCTATAAGCCAATTTTTGGTTTGCATCTCACTCATCCATGGCATTGATCTCTGAGCAGCAGAGGCCGGCGCACGCTTTCACTGCAGCGCTAGTTTCGTACAACAATGCGCCTTCTGTGGGCAAGCTTAAGCCACATAAGCTTAGGGCCTTTGAAGCCCTAAGCCTCAAGGTCCTACAGCTCAAGTCTCATCCCTAATGATCCACCGACGCGAGGGCTAGAGCCAAAAGACCAGGCCTGGGTCTGTGCTTTCCATGGCAGCTTTTATAAAAGCTTCAAAATTAGTGTTTTTTAAGCACTAAAGTGTTATTAAAGTGTTATTAAACACTACCTCTATGCATTAATCTTCAAAGGCATTCTTTTTGAGGCTAAGGAGCAGAACTTCTTCAAGCCAAGAAGAAGTGGATCAAACAAACCCCGGGGTGTATGCCATTGAAGCCATTTGTAAGCTTCAAAATAGTGTTGTTTAACACTAATATTCTTCTTAATCAGCATTAATCATCAATACATTTTCTTCTCAAGCCTTGCTAAGATTTTGGTCAATGTTTTAAAGTGATGGGGCATTCACCATTGATTGGTTTATAAGCCTTGACATCAACAAGCTAATCACCAATGAAAGTGTCATTTGACATTAAAAAAAGGTGCTCTTAAGCACTAATGTGTTTCTTAAACACTAATGGTGATCATAATCACCAAAGAAAGTTTTCTTTGACACTAATGAAGCTATCTCCATTAGAATTAGTGGTTGGGCACAAACCCTCTCATACCACTGTGAGATCCCTGTTCCCACCGCGCAATGGGTTCGCGGATGCTGGCAGGCGGAAGTAGCACATTTTGCGAGGGCAGGGTCCCACACTCAGGGCCTCGCCCACGGATATCCGGACAAGAGACTAATCCATCGGTTTATCCAAAACCGAACCCGAAAAAACTTCCTTTACCCGAAAAGCACGAGCGATTCCTCTAGGATAACTTTTACTCTAACGTAGTCAAGACCATTTCGGATCAAGCTGATCCGACTGCATCTATAAAGATACTTGGTCAGATCAAGGAAGAAACTTGCACTTGGATCATTGGGATCAACATTTTTTTCCCCATCAAGAGGCACAGCCGTTGATTCCTATCCATAGAACAATTACCGGGATTTACTTTATTTATCGTAGTAACAGAAATTGAGTCTCGGTTTACGGATCCATCAGTCCAGCCTAACCCCATCCGATCCCATGGGTTAGCCAACTGCCCACCAGTGTAGTGATGGGATCCAATTTGGAATTTGGTTAGGTTTTGTCCCCGGTACCAAGGAAAAGAGTTCCAAGGCCCCCTAGCTAGAAGTTCATGCAAACAATAAAACTAGCCACACCACTTACACACCCAATATGAAATTGCCTTTTTCTTAGCATCACCTAACTTTAAAACAATCCTTTAATGAAACCATAGTACCACTGATCACAATCTTCCAAATTATCCGGTTGATTCTAAATTTCCCATCAATCCTTCATCAGAGTATCTATGGTATCATTGGCAACCAGAACGCTCACCACCTGTCCACTCAGGGGCCTTTTCAATAATTCCTAGCCCATAATACTCGGCAATATAATCACTTATAAAAATCAAGATGGACTCTCGTTGAAGATCAGCAAGATCAACCAACAGATCCATAAAAAGAGCCATGGACTCATCCATTGAAGACCAGCAAGGTCAATTAACCAGATCCATGCCCGGTTTCAGAAAACAACTCTTACTCCTTGTTCCAATATCTTCCTCGACGCACGCGTGGGTATCCTAGGCGACCTAGAGCCCGAGCACCGTATGGTCAGCACCCTCTAGGATCCTTCGCAGAGGTGACCTAGCGCTTCACTCATAGGCCGCTTCCTTGGTCCCTCATCCACCGTACCGGAAGCTCACCATTTTAATCAAACTGAGGCTGGTCAAGACCTCGGCCGACTTTGCTACGCGAGACATCCTCCCCATTGACTCTCCGTCTCACAGCAGTTGCAACTTTATCAGTTAGGTCTCCACGACCTTAATCACAAGATAGTCAAAATGCTTCCCGAGCATTCTTGACATAAAACAGCACCATTTACAAACAGCATTTACAAACAGTTTACAAATATAGTTTCTATATTAACTCTCATTTTTCCACATTATCCCTCATTAATCCACATTACTTATTCCACATTCCATTTATATGTGTACTCGTCCAATCACATCATTTTTCATCTGTTCACTTCAGATTCCTTCACATCACATATCATATATTCACATCCATATCTACATCCATACATCCACATCCACATCCACATCCACATTCACATCCATACATCCACATCTACATGCTTACCTCCATTTTCACATCCTCATTTATACATCCACATCCCATATGCACATTCATACATACACATCCATATCCACATCCATACATCCACACCCACATGCATACATCCATTATCACGTCCTCATTCATACATCCACATCCACATACATACATACATCCACATCCACATTCTCATTCACATCTATACATCCACATCTACATCCACATACATACATACATCCACATCCACATTCCACATTCACATCTATACATCCACATCCACATTCCACATTCACATCTATACATCCACATCTACATCCACATACATACATACATCCACATCCACATTCCACATTCACATCTATACATCCACATCTACATCCACATTCACATACATCTACATCCACATTCCCATTCACATCTATACATCCATATCTACATCCACATTCACATCTATGCATATACATCTTCATGCATACATCCATTTTCACATTCATACATCCACACTCCCATCTCCACATCCACACATCCACATACATACATCCATTTCCACATTCCCATTCATATAACCCCATATGCCTTCACATCTAATCTTTTACATCACATCCATTCTCGCCTTACCTCATCCCATACACATCTTATCACATCTTAATTCATCTTATCACCTCCTAACCTATTTCATAAGCATCTTATCACCTCTTATCACATCTTATACACCTCTTATCACATCCTATCACATCTCATATCTATTTATAGAATACAAGAGAATTCTTATATTTGATATAAGATTTCTTTACACATTTATTTATGCATAAATTCTATTTAAGGAGATTAATACTTTCGAAGTAAAAATCAATCTTTTATGCATCTTCCTATGCATAAATTCATTTTAAATGAAAATGACACTTTTGAATTAAATTTCAATCTTTTATGCATTTTCCTATGCATAAATTCAATTTAGATGAGAATGACACTTTTGAATTAAAAATCAATCTTTTATGCATAAATTCAATTTGGTAGAAATTATACTTTTAGAATAAAAGAATTTCTCTTATGCATCTAAGTTATGCATAAAATCCATTTATGATGAAAAATCACACTTTTAGTAGAAAAAGAATATCTTTTATGCATACCTCTATGCATGAAATCCAATATGATAAAAGTAACACTTTTACAATAAAATAATCAACTTTTATGCATACCTCTATGCATGAAATTCAATTATGATAAAAGTAACACTTTTATATTAAAATAATAATCTTTTATGCATACCTTTATGCATGAAATCTAATTATGATAAAAGTAACACTTTTATGTTAAAATAATAATCTTTTATGCATACCTCTATGCATGAAAATCAATTATGCATAATATAAAAATTAATTTCTCTAGGATTACAATGAATATCTTTCAATTAATCTAGGATGATAATTCCTAGAATATGGTAGGAAGTCCTCTTTTTATGCTTTGAATGAAATTATTTTATGCGTAATTTTTATAAAATTTTTGCCATAGCTCCGCTGCTATGACTGATAAATCTCAATTTTTCTAAGGGATAAAGCTTATCATTAAGGAAATAGAATGATCTCTAATTGGATCATTAATCCATAATGGATTGAATCATCAATATTCATGAAATACATAAACTAAAAGCATAGAAAAAAGCCATTAATTTGGCCTCAAGCATAGATTAATCTTGGATTAAGGAAAAGCTTTATGAAAAGCTTCATTTGGATTGAGAATGGGTCATGAGTATGACCATTTCTTGAGTGAGAGAGAGAAATTACATAAAAAACCATTTGAATTAAGCATAAATGAAAATTTATGTAATTCTTAACTATCATTAATCAATTAACTTCAATAGCATTCATCAAATTATGTAACTCTTCACTACCATTCATCAATTAACTTCAATAGCATTCAAAAACCATTCCAATTAAGCTTCTCAAGCTTGAGAGGGGTTGAGAAGAGAGAAGCATTGAGAAATTATAGGAAAGATCAAAATTCACCATTTACCTTACAAATTGCTTGATTCTTTGTTCACGGTACAGGCCCCCAACCAATCAATTGGTTAAGTATGTTGATGGAGCCACCAATGGGGATTGAAGAAAGAGGGAAGCTCCAATTTCTTCAATTTGGAGAGAATTTTAGAGAATAGTAGAAATTAGCATTATTTCAGCATAACTCTAGTATAGTAAAATTCTTCTCCTTTTTTTCAAGAGACTCATGTTCTATTTATAGGAGAGGGAAGCTCTAACCAAAGCTAACTGAATTCTAGAATTTTCCAAATTCAGTTTGGTTGAATTTGGACTAGATTTGGACCTAGTTTGGTTACTTTTTGGTTCGGTTTGGTTCCATTTTGATTTGGTTTGGTTCAAGAGAGAGGAGAGATAAAAAAATATCACATTATTTTTGAGTTTAAAACTCATTCAAGCATGTGCAGTATGCACCTCCTTTAAAGAACTCCCCTTCCTTACATATGTGTCAAAATGGAATCATTATACCCAAAATATCTCATATTTTTAATATTGCTCATAGTTTTTTACTAATAAACCTTGTACATTTTCAACTCATCATCTTGTGTGAGCATTTACTCATTTTTGGATATCCAAAATATCTCATATTTTTAATATTGCTCATAGTTTTTTACTAATAAACCTTGTACATTTTCAACTCTTCATCTTATGTGAGCATTTACTCCTTTTTGGATACCCAAAATATCTCATATTTTTAATATTGCTCATAGTTTTTTACTAATAAACCTCGTACATTTTCAACTCTTCATCTTATGTGAGCATTTACTCATTTTTGGATACCCAAAATATCTCATATTTTTAATATTGCTCATAGTTTTTTACTAATAAACCTTGTACATTTTCAACTCTTCATCTTATGTGAGCATTTACTCATTTTTGGGTATCTTCTTTTACAAATTGGATTTATCTCCTCCCTACACATAGATTGATGCTAATGGCACATAGGAACCTTAATTGGACCATAATCCAAAAATTTCTAAAAATCTAGACCCTTAGGCTAAGGTCCTTTATACCCATTTCCAATAAATTCCAATTGCACATTGGAAAGTTCTTTTTGAATTTTTGTTTCAGGGAAATTCATTTTAATAATATGAGAAATTTTTCTATCTAAAAATATTCAAAATCTGAATATTCTCTCTCTAGAATATTTTCTCTCTCTATGTCAAAATAGGCAGAGACAAGATCTTTTATATTTCTGAAGAGGGGATTGATTACAGGGAAAGATGCTGGACATCTTGAGAGGCTTGAGAGGAATCTTACATTCTCTCCCACTTGAAAAACGCGAGATGCCCTCATCTCGCAAACTGGGGGTAATTTCGCAAGATGCACGAATATGAGACTGAGAGAAATTTTTTAATTAAGATTAATCACCAAGAAGAGTCTCAAAGAGAGAAAGACTCAAGACAAGAACAAAGATTTCAACTTTATTCATTCTTGGAACATAAACAGTAAAGATAGAAGAACTCTTTATACTTCCATAAGCCCGTCCATCATATGGTCACAAAAGCAGCACTCACAAGCTGTGCACGTATAAGGTAAATCATCTATGGGAATAATTCGACTGGTTATTGCCGCACCTATCTCATTGGTATGAGGTGATCTAATAAAAGGACCTCTGAGAGGCAAGCCAAAAACGGGGTAAAGGCATATCTTCTCATGAGGAAGAAAACACGCCAGTAAGAAGACCCACTCAGAAAACCCAATATGCCTTGATCTCATCACGCAATAGTATCGAGGACCCAAACCCAAAGCTTCAATAACCATAGCCAAGCGGACATTGTTGCGAAAGTGCTGCTGACCCCACGGTGTTACCCTAGTTATGTCTTGATAGGTCCGCCATTTGGTCTGAGTTACAGAAGTTCCCAAGTGAGGGAAAAGTGAGTGCTCATACAGTTCTATAAAATCCTTCTTCACAGACTCACTTGCGTCTTGAAGGTGAGAAATCATCATGGATAAAACCAATTCCTACTGCCAAGCCATAAAGGAGATTAAGAAAGAAAGGAGATCAATGGAAGTAAGATTATTGCGAGCGACAAGTAAGAGTTACAACTTATATAAAGAAGGAACTAGCGTAACCTAAAAGCCACCGGGGTTTCTTGCCACTGAAGTTTTATCGTCTCTCCATGATTTGGGTTTGGCACAAATTTCTATAGAAGGCATTAAGAACTTTGAGATGAGGAGATAAAAGAAGTTCGTAGGCTAAGTCACCTACTTTCTTTGGTCCACAATATCTGGGGGATAATTTCTTATACTTCCTAAGAGATAAAGAGCTTCTTTTGGGCCGTACTCGAATGAAGACCAAAACCTTGATATCCAAAACACCGATTTTCACTTCTGAACTCATTGTTCTGAATCCTTAAAACAGGTGGGACTCCTGAGAAGTATTCTAGGAAAAGGGTCTTCCTTTTTTAAACAAAATCTTTCTTTTATTTTAGAGAGGGAATAATTATAAGATCAGAAAGGGAGATTCTTACTCCTGCATACCTTGAAGGTTGGGGGAAGGAATCTTACATTCTACCCCACTTAAAAAGTGCGAGATGTCCTCATCTCGCAAGTAGAGGACAACTCATTTTCTTAAGATCCAATTTATTCTGGGGTTCCTTATATTCAGGTCAACCCAACAGAATACGGGGATAAATATCCCTTATATAGAACTCATCATTGAATAACAATTCATTCAGATCATATCATTCATATCTTTAACATGATAATGGTCCATTAGACCGAAAAATTTCATTCTAAACATTCCTCCACGGAAATTTCAGTCAAGCAAGTTCTCAATTTGTCATCCCTTAACTTGATCTACCGGTCAAGTATTAACAATAGCAATTTCACAGCACAATCCACTAATCTCATAGTGATTTGCTGAAATCATTATCATCATTTATCATCACAGGGACTCGTCCATTTCATCCTCATTGTGGTTTTGCTCAGGTTATTATATTTCAACTAAATTTCCGAAATCATCATTTTTCAATCAAAATCCAAATCAATTCATCAGTTCTCAAACAAAATTAAAATCATATCAACCACATTCAAAATCATCATCTAGATAACATTAACGCTTATAATTTCAAGTCTTAGATTTACTTGTATATACTGTCGGTAAAGAGCTGCAGTTATATCCTCGGTATATACGGGTCGTCATAATACTTGGAACTATAAGGTAAATACCATCATGTCTAGGCCTCAAGCAAGTCAGGGATTCTATATAATTGCGGTACTTCCATCTGAAGACCCAATTACCAAATTACGAATTTCAGTTTGAATATCAAATTGTATGAATTATATCACACAATTACAATCTTTTTGTGCTTCTTGATAAATTTTTGACATATTTGGCTTCTCAGTTAATCTTTATTAGCCAATTGGCTCTGATACCAACTGTGAGATCCCTGTTCCCACCGCGCAACGGGTTCGGATGCTGGCAGCAGAAGTAGCACATTTTGCGAGGGCAGGGTCCCACACTCGGGGCCTCGCCCACGGATATCCGGAAAGAGACTAATCCGTCGGTTTATCCAAAACCGAACCCGAAAAAACTTCCTTTACTCGGAAAGCACGGGCGATTCCTCCAGGATAACTTTTACTCTAACGTAGTCAAGACCATTTCCGATCACGCTGATCCGACTGCATCTATAAAGATACTTGGTCAGATCAAGGAAGAAACTTGCACTTGGATCATTGGGATCAACGTTTTTTCCCCATCAAGGGGCACAGCCGTTGATTCCTATCCATAGAACAATTACTATCCGGGATTTACTTTATCTATCGTAGTAACAGAAATTGAGTCTCGGTTTACGGATCCATCAGTCCAGCCTAACCCCATCCGATCCCATGGGTTAGAGCCAACCGCCCAACCACTGTAGTGATGGGATCCAATTTGGAATTTGGTTAGGTTTTGTCCCGGGTACCAAGGAAAAGAGTTCCAAGGCCCCCTAGCTAGAAGTTCATGCAAACATAAAACTAGCCACACCACTTACACACCCAATATGAAATTGCGTTTTTCTTAGCATTAGCTAAGAAAAACAATCCTTTAATGAAACCATAGTACCACTGATCACAATCTTCCAAATTATCCGGTTGATTCTAAATTTCCCATCAATCCTTCATCAGAGTATCTATGGCATCATTGGCAACTAGAACGCTCACCACCTGTCCACTCACAGGGGCCTTTTCAATAATTCCTAGCCCATAATACTCGGCAATATAATCACTTATAAAAATCAAGATGGACTCTCGTTGAAGATCATCAAGATCAACCAACAGATCCATAAAAAGAGCCATGGACTCATCCATTGAAGACCAGCAAGGTCAATCAACCAGATCCATGCTCGGTTTCAGAAAACAACTCTTACTCCTTGTTCCAATATCTTCCTCGATGCACGCGTGTGTATCCATGGCGACGACCTAGAGCCCGAGCACCGTATGGTCATCACCCTCTAGGATCCTTCGCAGGTGACCTAGCGCTTCACTCATAGGCCGCTTCCTTGGTCCCTCATCCACCGTACCGGAAGCTCACCATTTTAATCCAACCAAGGTTGGTCAAGACCTCGGCCGACTTTGCTACGCGAGACGTCCTCCATTGACTCTCCGTCTCAGCAGTTGCAACTTTATCAGTTAGGTCTCCACGACCTTAATCACAAGACGGTCAAAATGCTTCCCCAGCATTCTTGACATAAAACAGCCATTTACAAACAGTTTACAAATATAGTTTCTATATTAACTCTCATTTTTCCACATTATCCCTCATTAATCCACATTACTTATTCCACATTCCATTTATATGTGTACTCGTCCAATCACATCATTTTTCATCTGTTCACTTCAGATTCCTTCACATCACATATCATATATTCACATCCATATCTACATCCATACATCCACATCCACATCCACATTCACATCCATACATCCACATCTACATGCTTACCTCCATTTTCACATCCTCATTTATACATCCACATCCCATATCCACATTCATACATACACATCCATATCCACATCCATACATCCACATCCACATGCATACATCCGTTATCACGTCCTCATTCATACATCCACATCCACATACATACATACATCCATATCCACATTCTCATTCACATCTATACATCCACATCTACATCCACATACATACATACATCCACATCCACATTCCACATTCACATCTATACATCCATATCTACATCCACATTCACATACATCCACATCCACATTCCACATTCACATCTATACATCCACATCTACATCCACATACATACATACATCCACATCCACATTCCACATTCACATCTATACATCCACATCTACATCCACATTCACATACATCTATATCCACATTCCCATTCACATCTATACATCCATATCTACATCCACATTCACATCTATGCATATACATCTTCATGCATACATCCATTTTCACATTCATATATCCACACTCCCATCTCCACATCCACACATCCACATACATACATCCATTTCCACATTCCCATTCATATAACCCCATATGCCTTCACATCTAATCTTTTACATCACATCCATTCTCGCCTTACCTCATCCCATACACATCTTATCACATCTTAATTCATCTTATCACCTCCTAACTTATTTCATAAGCATCTTATCACCTCTTATCACATCTTATACACCTCTTATCACATCCTATCACATCTCATATCTATTTATAGAATATAAGAGAATTCTTATATTTGATATAAGATTTCTTTACACATTTATTTATGCATAAATTCTATTTAAGGAGATTAATACTTTCGAAGTAAAAATCAATCTTTTATGCATCTTCCTATGCATAAATTCATTTTAAATGAAAATGACACTTTTGAATTAAATTTCAATCTTTTATGCATTTTCCTATGCATAAATTCAATTTAGATGAGAATGACACTTTTGAATTAAAAATCAATCTTTTATGCATCTTCTTATGCATAAATTCAATTTGGTAGGAATTATACTTTTAGAATAAAAGAATTTCTCTTATGCATCTAAGTTATGCATAAAATCCATTTATGATGAAAAATCACACTTTTAGTAGAAAAAGAATATCCTTTATGCATACCTCTATGCATGAAATCCAATGTGATAAAAGTAACACTTTTACAATAAAATAATCAACTTTTATGCATACCTCTATGCACGAAATTTAATTATGATAAAAGTAACACTTTTATATTAAAATAATAATCTTTTATGCATACCTTTATGCATGAAATCTAATTATGATAAAAGTAACACTTTTATGTTAAAATAATAATCTTTTATGCATACCTCTATGCATGAAAATCAATTATGCATAATATAAAAATTAATTTCTCTAGGATTACAATGAATATCTTTCAATTAATCTAGGATGATAATTCCTAGAATATGGTAGGAAGTCCTCTTTTTATGCTTTGAATGAAATTATTTTATGCGTAATTTTTATAAAAATTTTGCCATAGCTCCGCTGCTATGACTGATAAATCTCAATTTTTCTAAGAGATAAAGCTTATCATTAAGGAAGTAGAATGATCCCTAATTGGATCATTAATCCATAATGGATTGAATCATCAATATTCATGAAATACATAAACTAAAAGCATAGAAAAAAGCCATTAATTTGGCCTCAAGCATAGATTAATCTTGGATTAAGGAAAAGCTTTATGAAAAGCTTCATTTGGATTGAGAATGGGTCATGAGTATGACCATTTCTTGAGTGAGAGAGAGAAATTACATAAAAAACCATTTGAATTAAGCATAAATGAAAATTTATGTAATTCTTAACTATCATTAATCAATTAACTTCAATAGCATTCATCAAATTATGTAACTCTTCACTACCATTCATCAATTAACTTCAATAGCATTCAAAAACCATTCCAATTAAGCTTCTCAAGCTTGAGAGGGGTTGAGAAGAGAGAAGCATTGAGAAATTATAGGAAAGATCAAAATTCACCATTTACCTTACAAATTGCTTGATTCTTTGTTCACGTAGAGGCCCCCAACCAATCAATTGGTTAAGTATGTTGATGGAGCCACCAATGGGGATTGAAGAAAGAGGGAAGCTCCAATTTCTTCAATTTGGAGAGAATTTTAGAGAATAGTAGAAATTAGCATTATTTCAGCATAACTCTAGTATAGTAAAATTCTTCTCCTCTTTTTCAAAGGACTCATGTTCTATTTATAGGAGAGGGAAGATCTAACCAAAGCTAACTCAATTCTAGAATTTTCCAAATTTAGTTTGGTTGAATTTGGACTAGATTTGGACCTAGTTTGGTTACTTTTTGATTCGGTTTGGTTCCATTTTGATTTGGTTTGGTTCAAGAGAGAGGAGAGATAAAAAATATCACATTATTTTTGAGTTTAAAACTCATTCAAGCATGTGCAATATACACCTCCTTTAAAGAACTCCCCTTCCTTACATATGTGTCAAAATGGAATCATTATACCCAAAATATCTCATATTTTTAATATTGCTCATAGTTTTTTACTAATAAACCTTGTACATTTTCAACTCTTCATCTTGTGTGAGCATTTACTCATTTTTGGATACCCAAAATATCTCATATTTTTAATATTGCTCATAGTTTTTTTACTAATAAACCTTGTACATTTTCAACTCTTCATCTTATGTGAGCATTTACTCCTTTTTGGATACCCAAAATATCTCATATTTTTAATATTGCTCATAGTTTTTTACTAATAAACCTTGTACATTTTCAACTCTTCATCTTATGTGAGCATTTACTCATTTTTGGATACCCAAAATATCTCATATTTTTAATATTGCTCATAGTTTTTTACTAATAAACCTTGTACATTTTCAACGCTTCATCTTATGTGAGCACTTACTCATTTTTGGGTATCTTCTTTTACAAATTGGATTTATCTCCTCCCTACACATGGATTGATGCTATTGGCCCATAGGAACCTTAATTGGACCATAATCCAAAAATTTCTGAAAATCTAGACCCTTAGGCTAAGGTCCTTTATACCCATTTCCAATAAATTCCAATTGCACATTGGAAAGTTCTTTTTGAATTTTTGTTTCAGGGGAATTCATTTTAATAATATGAGAAATTTTTCTATCTAAAAATAATCAAAATCTGAATATTCTCTCTCTAAAATATTTTCTCTATCTATGTCAAAATAGGCAGAGACAAGATCTTTTATATTTCTGAAGAGGGGATTGATTACAGGGGAAGATGCTGGACATCTTGAAAGGCCAGGAAGGAATCTTACACTAAGTGCTAAACCATAAGCTTCATCAACTTAATCTCCTTTTTATGCAACATCCTTGGCTTGATTAAGGGTTGTTGCACTCTCATAAGCCATTCTCTTTCTACTTAAGCCAAAACATCACAAATTTTCTAGTTTCCTTCTTCATAAATCAGCCCATTACACTCTTGTAATCTTTCTTTAATACCCAATGTCAAAGGAAAACACCGAAATTAAGAAGTTCTCAGGAGAGGGCTTCCACACTTGGCAAGTTCTTATCAAGTACAAGATGATGTCCAAAGGTTTTTGGCCATTCATCTTGATCAAGCTAAGGCTGGCACAAGCCATCATCATGCTCCATCTTGATGAGGCTCTTATTCACCATGTGGGCCAGCTTCCGACTGCAAAGGAGAAATGGGATGAGCTTGACAAGCTCTATGGAGCTCGTGGTAAGAGTTCCAAGATCTCACTTAAAATTAATTTTTTTTAGCTTGGAGCTCAAAGAGGGAGAAGGAATTGGAGCCTTTATCTCTCACTTGAAGGGTCTTATGGCTCAACTTGCATCAGTGAGTGCGAGAATGGATGAAGATGATGCAGTGGTGGCTGTTTTGCTAAAAGCAATCAAGAAGGTGTACCCCACCTTAGTCACCACCCTGAAGAACATACCTAATCCCACCCTTGAAGGAGTCATTTAATCTTGCCTTGATGAAGAAAAGAGACCAAAGGGAGGAGCTAAATCTTCTAATGCATCGACTTCATTGAATATCGAACAAGCTTTGTCACATCAACAAGTGAGCAAAGTAAGGTGTAACCATTGCAAAAAGGTAGGTCATTTGGCAAATAATTGTTAGATCAAATATCCCAACAAGATGAAATGTAACAAGTGTAAACAAACGGGGCATATCACTTCTAAATGTCCTAACAAAGAGTCAAAGGCTAACTTTGCATCAGCCTCTAACTCCACGGAGAAATTGTTTTAAATCTCAATGTAACAACACCTATATTCCTAAACCTTGTATGCTTAATGTTATAAAGGCAACCTATGTCCAATACCACCTATTCCAATTTTCTTCATAGTTGGTATTGAGGGGGGGTATTAAAAGACTAAGGTCGTGTAAAAGGGTAGGAGAAGGGTGTGTGTGTGAATGGACTTATGGTCCACTAGCTCACCTATTTAAAGGTGAAGCTAGAAGGCATTAGGCAAGGGGTGCAAAAGCCAAGTTGTATTTCTAAGCAACTTAATTAGCAAGATCTCTACTTGTATTTTGGGGTCTCTCTCCTCCACATGTTTGAATCTAGCATGAGCACCACGAATTCAAACAACGTGTACGTTGAGGAAGAAAAATGGAACAAGGTGTTAGAGTTGCTTTCTGAACTCGGGCATGGATGTGGTTGATTGGCCTTGCTGGTCCTCCAACGGACGAGTTCATGGATCTTTTATATGGATTTGTTGGTTGATCTTGCTGATCTTCAACAGAGAGTCCATTTGGATTTTCTTATGTGATTATATTGCCGGGTACTATGAGCTAGGAACTATTGAAAAGGCCCCTATGTGAACAGGTGGTGAGCGTTCTGGTTGCCAATGATGCCATAGGTATATCGATGAAGGAATGATTGGAAATTAGAATTCAAGCTGGATATTTTGGAGGATTATGATCAGTGATACTATGGTTTCATTAAAAGATTGTTTTAAAGACAGCTAAATCTGTGAAACACTGTAAGATTCCTCCCTCCATCTTTTGAGATGTAAAAGTGTAAGAACCTCCCCTTCTGTTCTTGTAATTATTCCCCTCTTTGAAATAAAAGAAAGATCTTGTTTTACCCTGTTTTGGCCTAGAGAGAGAAAATATCTAGAGAGAGATAATCCAAAATTGAGATATCTTTGGATATAAAAATCCTTCTAGTGTCTAAAATGGTTTCCTCTGAAATAGAAGTTCAAAATGAACTTTCCAATGTGCATTAGGAATCAATTAAAAATGATATAAGGGACCTTAGCCTAAGGGTCTAGATTTTCAAAAATTTCTAGATTATGGTCCAATTATGGGCCAATAAGATTAATCCAAGTGTTTGGATGAGATAAATGCAAAGAATAAAAGAAAATACCCAAAAATGAGTAAATGCTCACATAAGATGAAGAGTTGACTAAGTACAAGGTTTATTAGTTAAAAATTAAGAGATATTACTAAAAAAATGAGATATTTTAGAGAAATGATGAGTTTTTGACACCTTGGTAAGGAGGGGGAGACTCTTGAGGTAGGCACCTAATTCACACATGTGGATGAATTTTTAATTCAAAACAATTGTGATATTTT
Source organism: Cibotium barometz (assembly GCF_041138505.1). Classification (NCBI taxonomy): domain Eukaryota; kingdom Viridiplantae; phylum Streptophyta; class Polypodiopsida; order Cyatheales; family Cibotiaceae; genus Cibotium; species Cibotium barometz. Next base: position 9,069,626 of record NC_141055.1, read on the forward strand.
TATCTCTCCTCTCTCCTGGATCAAACCAAATAAAAAAGGGAGCCAAAGTGATCCGAATCTTGTCCAAATTCAGCCAAACTGAAGCTCGAAAACTCTAGAACTTAGTTGGACTTAGTTAGGGGCCTCCCTCACCTATGAATAGACCCTCATTCTTTCGTATTCTCATCTTTGAGCTATACCATGCAAGTATTACATTAAAATAATGATATTTTCTATTATCCCTTAAAAATCCTCTACTTTTGGAGAGATTGGAGCTTCTCTCTCTCTCTTCAACAATCCTTGGAGCTTTCTTCTCAACATACTAAACCAATTGATTGGTTGGGGGCTTCCTTCTAAGATAAAGAGCAAGCCAAATCAAGAGGTAAGAAGTAATTTCATGGTTTTCAATAATATTCTCAATGATTTCACTTCTCAACCCCTCTCAAGCTTGAGAAGTTTCTATTTAGCTGTTTTTAATGCAAATCAAGCTTCTCTAAGAGTTTTGTTATGTCATGATCAGCAAGGTAAGTGGAAATCATATTTGCCTTTAGTTCAAGCAATTTTGAATGATTCATTTTCTTCAGCTATTGGTAGGACTCCTTATGAAGCAGCAATGGGAAGACCATTCCAGTTGCTATTGAACCTTGTCCTCAGTACTTGAAGTGAACAGATTGACGAAGTTTTTAGGAGACTTTGGAATCAGTCAAAGAGAGGCTAGCTAAAGCGCAGGAGGCCTACACTCGACATGCCAGTAAAGATCAAAGGGATGTGAAGTTCTCGGTGCAGATCCTTTCTCTCACCCCTTCTCTCTGGAGGATTCCTCCCTTCCAATTACCTCTCCCTACACGCAGCTCCCTCCCCGACCCCTCAGCCTCCCCCCTAACCTTTGTCTCCAACACTCCCCGCATCAGCACCCCCTACCCCATCTCCTTTGGAGTTTGATCTTCCCCTTCCCTTTGCCTCTCATGAGCATTCCCACCACCCTCTGGCCATGCTAGACCCAGAGCGGAGCCAGTTTCAATCCGTTGCTTGATTCATTGCTTCTTGGAGCTAGTAGAGATGACCATCTCCGCCTCCCCATGAGAACTCTCTTGCTAGAGTAATCAGGTGGCCCCTTAGGGTCCTGGGATAGCTAGTGGATTACAGTTTCTTTGGTACCTCCCTGTCAAAGAAACTAGTATTTTCAAGAAGACCGTGGATCCCATTTGGAGTTGTGTGGTGTTTCATCATTCCAGGCCCTCCACGCCAAAGAGTGGCGTGATGATCTTCTCCTTCCTCTTGAGTGTAGCCTCCCGGATGATTTGGGACACGAAGTCATTGATATCTGCCACCATCTAGGGGCATGCAGTTGAGCTCTCTCATCATATACATGATCTACACATCACTGACATGCTCACCCATCTTTAGCCCTCTGCATGTGTTTTGCTTTGGGGTGTTTGTGCATGCAAAATTGAGATGCAGAGTTTGTTTGATGCCAATGCTGCTGTCTTGGGAAAAAATGATGCGCCTGCCTGCTGGGCGAATATCCACAGTGAGAAAGTAGAAGCTACAATGGCATTCCAAATTGCTCATACATGTGAAAAGAGAAACGAACTTGACCAGGCTAAAGGAAATGAGCCTCAAGAGAAGAAGTCCAAGCTCACAGAGCTCCAAGAAAAGCTCAAAGAAACCAAAGAAAAGAACCAACCCTACCCGAGGGAGCGAGAAAGGCTGAAGGAGCTCAAAGAAATTGAAGAAAAGAACCCACCTTGCCTGAAGGAGTGAGAAAGGAAGAAGCCCAAGCGTGAAAGGCAATCTGGTGAAGGGAGCTCAAAGCAGAAACGAGATGTATAATATCTGAAATGTATTGATGTGTATAATCTATGAAATAAATTCATTATTGCCAATGTTTATCCTTTGATTATTGCCCAGGATCACAACTTTCAACTTTTCCCTTATTAAGGCCCATGATCACAACTTTCAACTTTCCCTTGTTAAGCTAATTTAGGACCGCAACCAGTGCAGTGGTAGTACTAGGAAGTGGTTGGTCTCTCTTTTTAGGGATCTTAACTAGCACGGTGGTAGTACAGGATAAGTGGTCACTAGTACAGTGGTTCAACCAGCACGGTGGTAGTATTGGATAAGTTATCACTAGCACGATGGTTGGTATCGGCAGGACAAATCACATAATATTTAATTTATGATGACGATGGTAGTCACCAGCATGGTGATATTTAATTTAATTAAGCTAATTTAGAATTGCAACCAGCGTGGTGGCAGTACTAGGAACTGGTTGGTCTCTCTTTTTAGGGATCTTAACCAGCACGGTGGTAGTACAGGATGAGTGGTCACTAGCGCGGTGGTTTAACCAGCACAGACCAGTGCAGTGGTTGGTATCGGCAGTAGACAAATCACACAATATGACAGTGGTACCAGCATAGTGGTTGGTTGTGCATGATAACCAGCACAGTGGTAGTATTGGATAAGTAATCATCACCAGCGCGGTTGTTGGTATCGCACTTATCACACAATGTTTCATTTGTACGAGATGAATGCAATAAAAACATTTTTTGTTTTTCAGGATAAGTAGAATACTTTTTCCTTAGTCTCCAATACAACCCATGATGTGCTCATGCATTTCCAAATCCATTTTGAACACAATCTTGCCCTTCTTTCGTCTAGGCACTGCCTGTAAATCCAACTTAATAGCTCTTACATGATGAGAGTACACAAATGTAGGCTTACTCTTATGTAATAGAGTGTAATTGTGGCCTCTCTTAGATGTTTTTTGGTACCAGATACCTACAACTACTACATCCCACTTGCCAAATGTTTGGCCCCAATCATCCTTAAATGCTTCCTCAACCTTGTGCTTGGGTTTGGTACACTGCAACAACACAAAGTATGGGGCATCTTCCTAGTTATCCCAAGAGGTAGCGATGACTGCAAAGTTATCCCCCTCTTCCAAAGCATCAACGAGGTCATTGAAGTCCTCTCCAATCAATGGTGCATCATCGTTTGTGACTCTATCTTCACGCAGAGGAGAAACTTGAACTCGCACCCATGTCTTCACAGTTGCAATGTCCTCACAATTTTCATGATTCCCTGTGATGCACGCACTACGGAAACAAGAAAGTTTTCTTGTTTTGAGCAGCGCTGGTTGTTTGAGAAGCCCCATACGCTGTGCAAACTGGGAGTTCCTTTAATGGCCTCACAATCTAGTCTATTTTTCCTTTGCACTTCATTCACTTCCACTTCATGGAAGACTCTACGCATTGCACTATTTCTCTGCATTTGTTTGTTGTATGTTGATTGTGCCCCTCTGGAGAGGTTGTTGAGTGCAAGCCATGTTACAGCATCATGGGCATTCTCTAGCTTTTCTTGGGGACATGCTAATTGGTGATTATACACAGAGCTCTCTTAATAATAGCACCACATCCATTATGTTCCCCCTTGCCATGGCTAGACCCAAAGAAATTCCACATCATGTTTACACCAGTCGAGGATTTAAACCTTGAAACAAAGTAGAATGCACGGGCTAATTTGAATTGAGAGGAACCCCCGTCTTACCACACCCAATGTTATTTTATATTGTCTTGTAAATGGGGATCATCATTTTATATTGTCTTGTAAATGGGGATCATCATTTTTTAGCCATTCCCAATGCAAAAGAAACGCATGTTGCACAAATAAGGTGTCGTGTTCCCTATCGTGTGAAATGTAGAAATGGTACATGCGTTGCACTGACCTGGACTCCTATGAAACAGCAAGCAAATCGGCATCAGTCATAGAAGAATCAAGCACATGACTGTACGTTATATGCACTAGAATTGTTATTTGCCTTTTGTGCTGGTGAGCACTTTGGATCTCATCTTGTTCTTGAAATGAGTAATTTTTTGCAAAATTTATGACAAAGACAATAGTGTCATGTGGAAAATTGGCAAGGCACGTCCTGAATTGCTTATCTTGCCAGTTGGCCGTGAAATTGTGAAGCACATATTTTGGGATGGATGCAACCATGTGATCTATATAAGCTCCCTCAGTTGAGTGCTCTTATACGATAGTAGCCATCTCTTCTTCTTGGATCCTTCAACATTGACCATTTCAAATCTCCTCCATTTTAGAGCAAGGCTTACTTGGACCCTCATTTCATTTGGACAGACAACATACTGCTTCTTCACACCACAGCATGTGCATGTACCTCTAATGCATTCAATGGAGTGCCACTGAGAGTTTGTAGGCTTTGTATAGAGCATTGGCTTCCACACAGACCTCAGGCTGCCAAACTTGCTCTCACTTGCTACACATGACGAGGATCGAGGTGGCCTATATTCAATGGTTTGTAATTCAGACACACTCGCCACCTTCCATCCTTCTTGGGTATCATCACAATTAGGTTGCCCCACTAAGTTTTTAACTCGATAGATAAAGCTAGCTTTTATAAGCTTATGTACCTCTTCTTTTAGTACTTGAATCTGTTCTTGTCCCAACTTTCTTAACTTTTGGAACATTGGTTTTACAGCCTTGTTGAGTTCAATCTTGAGTAGTTCACCTGAAAATCCCCTAATCTCTTCATAAGAAGTGATAAAAAGATTATGAAATTTGGCAAGCATAGCAAGATACTCTTGCCTGTCCTTTGATGTAAGATTGGTACTCAACATCTTCTCTACTATCTCTTGTAGTTGAGACTCTGGAGGCTTTTGGCTGCATTAGGTTCTCCATGGTTTTAAATCTTCCCTCTTCTTCAACTTCATACATGGCCATGAGTTAAACTCTTGTGGATATTCCTCTCCAAGTATGAAGGATACCTGTCCATTTTCTACCTCAGAATCATTACTCCTCTTCTTCACTCTCACATCCTATCGCTTCCTCTTCAACACTTCCTTCCTCTTTTTTGTTCAGCTCCATGTGACTTACCATGTCGAAGATCATCCTTTTTCCAGTACTGGTGTGCACAGTTATTACCCCCCTTTCCCAATTCTGAATAGCACCTACTTTCTGCAACCAAGGCCTCCCCAAGATGAGAGGGTAAGCACCTAGTCCTCCTGGCATAACATGCCAGTTGATTTTACAGTGCACATTAAAAACTTCGACATCTAAGTTAGTCACAATGCCCAAACATTTCACTTTAGCATGATTAGCTATTATGATCCTAAAACTAGATTGAGAGGTAACTTTGAAACCAAGTTTTTCCATATAAGACTACATAAATTTGTGCTCCTCCGTCAATATTATTAGGCTTCTCCCAAGCCAACACCTTGATTCCAAGCTTCAACAGATCGACATATCAAGTAGTTCCTCTATATACACATTACTCCCTTGAGAGTGGTTCTAAAGCAGTGTTTTGTTGGAATTCACAGCTCGTTTCCACTCTCTCTTCAGTTTTGGGCACATACCCATCATCTGACCAAAAGTGATATCAGGTTTTCATTAAGCCAAATCTTTCCCCAGGTTATATTCCTCCTGTTCCTTCTCCAAAGGCAGGTCTACTACCTTGAAATGTCTCCTCCATTTCCTTACTTTCTTCTTGGACTGTTCCTCTAGTTCTTGCTTCCCTTTCTTTTAGCTGGGTCCAACCTCTCCATTGACAGAAGCTCTGGTTCTCTTTGCTACAAGCATTATTCTGGTTCTTCTTTCAAGATGATAAGGTTCACTGCTCTACCCTTCCCCTTCTCATCAACAGTAGCACAACTACTACTAGGTTGAGAGACATTTTTAGTTTTTAAACTAAATTCATTTTCTCTATTGTTTAGGTTCTGAGGCAAGGGAAACATGTCTCTCCCATGCGGTGATGTTTGTCACAGTATGTATTGTAGTAATAGCCCCATTCACCACAATTAAAGCACTATATATTCATTGGATATATTCCACGACACCTTCCTCCTTTCCATGGAGCTTTCCCATTTTGATTGGATGGAGCTCCAACTCCTTTGCCACCAAATAGTTCCCTTCCTCATCCTCTACCTGGGGACCACCAACCATATTCAGACTCATGCTTTTTATTAATTCAACAACTTCATGTAATTCCTCTTTCAAGGAATCATCATTCCCCTTTGACTGAGGAGGAGATGGTTCTTCTTTGGAAACATGATTGAATTCATTGATGACATGCCTCTTCTTTGGATCCTCTTGGAACCCTAACTGCCCTAGTCTTTTCATTTTCCACTCCTTTTCTCGAGAAGATCGGACAGCTCCATCAAAGCACAAAGGATTCTTTAGCTCCACTTTCAGTCTAAGATATGGCTTAAGTCTGTCCACAAACCCACCCTTATTATTGATCATCTCTGGTGGCACTTCAGGATGCAAAGAAGCTCTCCAATTGTTCCACAATTCAGCAAACTGGATCAAATATTGAGCTACTTCTTGATTAGGCGCTTGCTGATAGTTACAAAGCTCCCTCCAAATCTCATTGGGATCTCTTTCCCTAGTATACTGAGCTAAAAAGGCAGCCTTCACTTCGTTGTATTTAGTCTCACGCGGAGGAGTATGAGCACTTCATAAATTTTGAACAAATTCCTATATCCATTTCTTAGCCTCTTCCTTTGAGACAATAGGCCAAGATTTGCAACAAAACTTTTGGGGGTCTCTATCCTTCATTAGAGATGTAAATTTGAACTCCTCAACAAATCGGGATGCATCTTCATTTTGCAACCTAAGAAATTTTGGAAGATCTTAAGCCATTTCTTGGATAACTGCGACTACACTCTTGACTTGAGTACCTTTCCCCAGTTACCGGGATTCCCAACAAGGAGGATCCTCAATGGTGGCACCAAATAGATATTGTAAAGAACTGAGATAACAATAAGATCCTTTATAGTATTCCTCTCCTCTCTCAACAGTGCATCCACAAGATTAAAGACACCAGCCACTTGATTCAACCAGACCCCAATTATATTGAATACAACATATGCACAAGACACTACAATACTAGATTTACAAAGACAGATTATGAGACTAGATTATTACAATAGAAAGGAATTTAGATAGTATCCTCCTCATCACATACTTCTATGTGGTAAATAACCTCAGGCAAGTTGGAATCGATTTGCACCATATCGAGCACACGCAATAAGATAAACCACTCATATTCAGTATGATATGACAACACAACCAAAACTGGGAAACCAATGCATATGACTTGTGTGATTTCAAGACCCAGCACCGAGGATAAAATCATGACGCAATCACAGCCCACAAGGGAGCAAATAGGGAATATCAATGACACACAGATGATTTTGAACTATGTACAGCTTGGATATTCTCCTTCTAACAACACGATTGTGCACTGACTGCAACCTTCTTCAAAGAATATAAGAGTCTCTCTCAAGGGTGAGAGAGAGATTCTTATCAACAACAGTTGCAATCTCCCTTTTGAGATGGCCTATCGCTTCTTCAACAATACCTGCCTGCAAAATCTGAACCAGCCTCGCAAACAAACACACACAAGAGGATTTGCGGCCTTCTCCCTTTTCCCTTCTTCCCCTGATCCTGTAGTCTCATCAATTTCTCACCGCTTCTCTCCCAATGTGTCAACTCTTCGTGGCCTCACAAACATCAACTTTATCACTGCATGCCATCTTGTCCCTTCTTCTCCGAGTATTCAACCATGTCTGTGGTAGGCGTGATCACACCACCACAGTCTACTCTATTCTTTTCCATCCAATACGGCGTATCGCCATGCGATCGCCTCCCTAGCACTTGTTTTTGTTGATGGGCAGCCTGTTATCTCTGTAGTGCTGCCCACATGGTCCTAAGCGATCTCCTCTATACAGTGATGCTTTCTGCCATGCGCAATTCTCCCAACGTTTTTGCATGCATTGTCTTTACCAACCACAGTTTCCATTTTTGTCATTTGATTTTAAAAGCTTTTAAATCCAAAGCTTAAAGCTTTTGAAAATAACAGGGAATATTCACACAGCCTATACACCATAAATATAATTAAATGGCCGCCATTAGCATCAATACATTTTCAATGAATCAATATGATTATGTCACTAGAGTCCATTGGACTATTGCAAGTCTTTTAGCAATAACCCATCCTCGAATATTTATGATGAACAAACCGTGTGCTAGTAATAAACTCTCACAAGAGATGGGAATCAAAATACTATCACGTGTTTTGCTTCATGCCCCTAATAATGCAGTCACACCATGCTATATGTACAAAGACGATGACAACATAGGAAAAGAATGCATCCAAGCTTCACAGCAGGAATTAGCTGCCTATATAAAAAAAAAGCATGACATTAACTATACTCTAAAACTATTTTTATTAAGTCCTAGTATTATTTTATCCATTTTGGGGTTCTCAAAATCCACTTAACAATGGGCAATTAGTTATTGGAACAACTTGTAGAGATCAAGAAACTTGACGAAGCAAGGCTAAGCTCAATGGTGGGCATGTATACTAATACAAGAGTAGGAAAAGGTACTTCGATGCCAACATCAAATCCAAGAGGTTCAAGGAAGGGCACTTCGTCCTACTTTATAACGTCAAGAAAAATAAAAGAAAATTAAAGTTTAGAGGGATGGGTCTTTTTAGGGTGTACGAACTTACAATTGATGGGGCAACGCACCTAGAAACCCTTGATGGAGTCTAGTAGATGGAAGGATTTGTTGTAAGCCTATGAACAACTTCAAGCCATTCACAGGGCTGCAGTCATTTTTGGGAAATCCACCCCCTTCCAAGGATGATCTCTTCCAAAATTGTACTTGCATGCATTAAAAAAAACTACCTTCCTCTAGATAAGAATTGACACAAAACTTGAGGACAACTATAATCAAGCTAGCACAAAATCTCATCGATCTAGTAAGTGAAATAATCTTGTCGTAAACATAAAACATCATCCGATCAACCCGCACCACATCCCATAAAACCAAAGGTGAGGGAGTCAAAAGCCCAACCGAAGGAGGAAAAGCTTCATAAAAAACTGAGGCAGTACTATAAGAGAAACCAGGGGCCAGCAAACAATACCCCCAATTTTGCTACCTCAGTCTCTCTCATAAAGCCCCCAAGTGTGTTTCTCCACGAGAAAGTTAGGGGCTATTTTTAGCCCAAGGGCTATTTTAGAGGGGTCTTTGATATTATCGCGGGCTATTTCACTAAAAACTCTTTTAGGAAAATTCACCTACATTTTTTAGTTTTTATTGGGCGAACTAGAGACAAATTCACCAAAATTACACTACATACTACCATGTAAGATAGAAAATTTCAAAGATTCCCCAAGTTCTTTAAAGTATATAAAAACATTCGCCAATCCGTCTTTACTTATATTATTTTACTAGTGTCTTATTTTTTACCCTGGCGTTTCTAATAAAAATGTTGTGGTTGTTCTTTGATCCTTACTACAAAATGTCTTCTCCAAGTTAACTTGTATGAAGTTGAAAATTCTACTCATAATTTTGAAAAGATCACCAATGACTTATAGAGTGCAAATAAAATTTACCTTATGATCTAGTTTTTATAGTCAATTCATATAAATATATCACAATTGAAAAGTTAATAAAGATAATATTCCTTGCAAAACCTTGAATTATGATACATGAGTGCCATTTAAGTTGTTATCTCTATTTAAATATGCCCTCTATTTGAAATGTTGTGATACATTAGTACGATTTGAAATGTTGTTTTACATGAGTGTGATTTGAAATATTATCTCTATTCAACTATGATCTCCAACCAATTGATAATGGATATTTATACTATAGATGTGTATATTCTATGTTCGTACCAACACTTAACTAAGCTAGAAAATATTATATTTTTAGCCAAATATTGAACTAACTAACGTAAAAAAAAAGAGACCAAATAGTTACTGAGTTCAACCAAATACTAAACTAACTAACTTTAAGAAGAGATTAATATTATTGATTTGTAACACCAACTACGAAGAATTCAACCTCCAAAATAAATACAGTGGTTCCTTTTTTTATGTATCGATGTGATTGATCAAGATTAAACAAGCTTTTATCATAGCGGAAGTTATTGTGTTTTTTTCAAATTTGCTTTACAATAAAGGTAGACTTCTTTATATAATTCAATTTCCCTCATAAAACACTAACTACTTCATTAATAAATCATAATACATCTTTTGGTTTTTTATAATATGACTTGAAACTTCTTTTCATGTACTTATTCTTAGTCAACCAAATACTAAACTAACTAACTTTAAGAAGAGATTAATATTATTGATTTGTAACACCAACTATGAAGAATTCAACCTCCAAAAGAAATACAATGGTTCCTTTTTTTATGTATCGATGTGATTGATCAAGATTAAACAAGCTTTTATCATCGTGGAAGTTATTGTGTTTTTTTCAAATTTGCTTTACAATAAAGGTAGACTTCTTTATATAATTCAATTTCCCTCATAAAACACTAACCACTTCATTAATAAATCATAATACATCTTTTGGTTTTTTATAATATGACTTGAAACTTATTTTCATGTACTTATTTTATATGTAGAATCTATTAATTGAAGTGGCATCTTAAGTTAGCACATTTTGTCTAGAATAGAAGTTTAAAGCAAGGGAATGGGATAATAATTACACTTATTTTCTCAATAAGTTTTATATTTAAGTAATAGAGAAAAGAATTCAAGAGTAGTTTGTGATTATTCAAGCTAGGCCGTTTTCTAGTTACCTAGTCACACAGAGCTCGCTGAAGCTTTCGCTCCCCCTGCTCGCGCTACAGCCTACACGCACACCCCCCTCCCTGCCCTCGCGTCTGCTCCACCCGCCTGCCCCATCCTATCTGCCTTCGTGTCTGCTCCCCCCGCCTCTGCTCTTTCGCGCCAACCCCCTGCCTCTGCTCATTTGTGCCCCCCCCCCCGCCTCTACTTATTCGCGCCAGCCCCCCGCCACTGCTCTTTCGCGCCAACCCCCCCTGATCCGTCTCCTTCGCCCCCCTGCTCTCTCCCCTTCCTCCGTGACCTGCCCCCTACGCCTGCCTCGCTCTTTCCCCCCTTTTTTCGTGTTTCATCTGCCCCCCTGCCCTTTCGTCGCCTCTGTTTTAAGCCCCTCCCCTCTTTTTCTTTCTGCCCCCCTTTTTCCCCCCTCCTCCTCAGTCTTCCGCCTTTCCCCCTCCGTCCCCTCCCGGCTCCGCCTTTTGTGCAGCTCGGTTCTTGCAGGACACTCCGTTCACGCTTCGCCTTCGACTAAGCTTCAGACACTGATGGAGTTTCCTCCCGCCCCGCCTCAAAGGGACTCGTCCGCCCGCAGCCCCGCCAGAAGAGGAAGCGAGCCTCGCCGGAGAGGTGGAACGCCTCCAGGCACATTCCACCATCTGCCGTATAGTCGGCACTCGCCCCAGTGGAGGAGAGATCCGGGATCTTCTCCAGGCCCGCCTTCTTGCAGATGTGGGCAAGATCCTGGATGTTCAGTTACTGGGTCGCAGACACTACCAGATTGAGTTTGAGTCAGCCGAGAGCATGGCCGAGGTCCTAGCCATGAGTTCCCTTGACATCAGGGACACTCGGGCCTTTTTCAGACCTTGGCAGCATGGCTTTGACCTAGCAGCGAGGCCAGCAGGGAGAGCGCCTATTCCATGTCACAGTTTGCTTCCCTGGACTCCGCCGTCGCGAGTACCTCCCACTCCTTTCTAGGATAGGAGTGTAAGATTCCTCCCCAGCCTCTCAAGATGTCCAGCATCTTCCCCTGTAGTCAATCCCCTCTTCAGAAATATAAAAGATCTTGTCTCTGCCTATTTTGACATAGAGAGAGAAAATATTCTAGAGAGAGAATATTCAGATTTTGAATATTTTTAGATAGAAAATTTTCTCATATTATTAAAATGAATTCCCCTGAAATAGAAATTCAAAAAGTACTTTCCAATGTGCAATTGGAATTTATTGGAAATGGGTATAAAGGACCTTAGCCTAAGGGTTTAGATTTTCAGAAATTTTTGGATTATGGTCCAATTAAGGTTCCTATGGGCCAATAGCATCAATCCATGTGTAGGGAGGAGATAAATCCAATTTGTAAAAGAAGATACCCAAAAATGAGTAAATGCTCACATAAGATGAAGAGTTGACTATGTACAAGGTTTATTAGTAAGAAACTATGAGCAATATTAAAAATATGAGATATTTTGGGTATCCAAAAATGAGTAAATGCTCACATAAGATGAAGAGTTGAAAATGTACAAGGTTTATTAGTAAAAAACTATGAGCAATATTAAAAATATGAGATATTTTGGGTATTCAAAAAGGAGTAAATGCTCACATAAGATGAAGAGTTGAAAATGTACAAGGTTTATTAGTAAAAAACTATGAGCAATATTAAAAATATGAGATATTTTGGGTATAATGATTCCATTTTGACACATATGTAAGGAAGGGGAGTTCTTTAAAGGAGGTGCATATTTCACATGCTTGAATGAGTTTTAAACTAAAAAATAATGTGATATTTTTATCTCTCCTCTCTCTTGAACCAAACCAAATCAAAATGGAACCAAACCGAATCAAAAAGTAACCAAACTAGGTCCAAATCTAGTCCAAATTCAACCAAACTGAATTTGGAAAATTCTAGAATTCAGTTAGCTTTGGTTAGAGCTTCCCTCTCCTATAAATAGAACATGAGTCCTTTGAAAAAAGGAGAAGAATTTTACTATACTAGAGTTATGTTGAAATAATGCTAATTTCTACTATTCTCTAAAATTCTCTCCAAAATGAAGAAATTGGAGCTTCCCTCTTTCTTCAATCCCCATTGGTGGCTCCATCAACATACTTAACCAATTGATTGGTTGGGGGCCTCTACCGTGAACAAAGAATCAAGCAATTTGTAAGGTAAATGGTGAATTTTGATCTTTCCTATAATTTCTCAATGCTTCTCTCTTCTCAACCCCTCTCAAGCTTGAGAAGCTTAATTGGAATGGTTTTTGAATGCTATTGAAGTTAATTGATGAATGGTAGTGAAGAGTTACATAATTTGATGAATGCTATTGAAGTTAATTGATTAATGATAGTTAAGAATTACATAAATTTCCATTGATGCTTAATTCAAATGGTTTTTATGTAATTTCTCTCTCTCACTCAAGAAATGGTCATACTCATGACCCATTCTCAATCCAAATGAAGCTTTTCATAAAGCTTTTTCTTAATCCAAGATTAATCTATGCTTGAGGCCAAATTAATGGTTTTTTTTTATGCTTTTAGTTTATGTATTTCATGAATATTGATGATTCAATCCATTATGGATTAATGATCCAATTAGAGATCATTCTAATTATTTGCTTAATGATAAGCTTTATCCCTTAGAAAAATTGAGATTTATCAGTCATAGCAGCGGAGCTATGACAAAATTTTTATAAAAATTATGCATAAAATAATTTCATTCAAAGCATAAAAAGAGGACTTCCTACCATATTCTAGGAATTATCATCCTAGACTAATTGAAAGATATTCATTGTAATCCTAGAGAAATTGATTTTTGTATTATGCATAATTGATTTTCATGCATAGAGGTATGCATAAAAGATTATTAGTTTAACATAAAAGTGTTACTTTTATCATAGTTAGATTTTATTCATAAAGGTATGCATAAAAGATTATTATTTTAATATAAAAGTGTTACTTATATCACAATTGAATTTCATGCATAGAAGTATGCATAAGAGTTGATTATTTTATTATAAAAGTATTACTTTTATCATATTTGGATTTCATGCATAGAAGTATGCATAAAAGATATTCTTTTTATACTAAAAGTGTGATTTTCATCATAAAGGGATTTTATGCATAACTTAGATGCATAAGAGAAATTCTTTTATTCTAAAAGTGTAATTCCTACCAAATTGAATTTATGCATAGGAAGATGCATAAAAGATTGATTCAAAAGTGTCATTGTCATCTAAATTGAATTTATGCATAGGAAAATGCATAAAAGATTAAAATTTAATTCAAAAGTGTCATTTTCATTTAAAATGAATTTATGCATAGGAAAATGCATAAAAGATTGATTTTTACTTCGAAAGTATTAATCTCCTTAAATAGAATTTATGCATAAATAAATATGTAAGGAAATCTTATATCAAATATAAGATTTCTCTTGTATTCTATAAATAGATATGAGATGTGATAAGATGTGATAAGAGGTGTATAAGATGTGATAAGAGGTGATAAGATGCTTATGAAATAAGTTAGGAGGTGATAAGATGAATTAAGATGTGATAAGATGTGTATGGGATGAGGTAAGGCGAGAATGGATGTGATGTAAAAGATTAGATGTGAAGGCATATGGGGTTATATGAATGGGAATGTGGAAATGGATGTATGTATGTGGATGTGTGGATGTGGAGATGGGAGTGTGGATGTCTGAATGTGAAAATGGATGTATGCATGAAGATGTATATGCATAGATGTGAATGTGGATGTAGATATGGATGTATAGATGTGAATGGGAATGTGGATGTAGATGTATGTGAATGTGGATGTAGATGTGGATGTATAGATGTGAATGTGGAATTACGGTGGATGAGGGACCAAGGAAGCGGCCTATGAGTGAAGCACTAGGTCACCTGCGAAGGATCCTAGAGGATGCTGACCATACGGTGCTCGGGCTCTGGGTCGCCTAGGATACCCACGCGTGCGTCGAGGAAGATATTGAAACAAGGAGTAAGAGTTGTTTTTCTGAAACCTGGCATGGATCTGGTTGATTGACCTTGCTGGTCTTCAATGGATGAGTCCATGGCTCTTTTATGAATCTATTGGTTGATCTTGCTGATCTTCAACGAGAGTCCATCTTGATTTTTATAAGTGATTATATTGCCGAGTATTATGGGCTAGGAACTATTGAAAAGGTCCCTGAGTGGGCAGGTGGTGAGCGTTCTAGTTGCCAATGATGCCATATAAACTCTGATGAAGGAATGATGGGAAATTTGAGAATCAACCGGATAATTTGGAAGATTGTGATCAGTGGTACTATGGTTTCATTAAAGGATTGTTTTAAAGTTAGCTGATGCTAAAAAAAAGGCAATTTCATATTGGGTGTGTAAGTGGTGTGGCTAGTTTTATGTTTGCATGAACTTCCGGCTAGGGGGCCTTGGAACTCTTTTCCTTGGTACCCCCGGGACAAAACCTAACCAAATTCCAAATTGGATCCCATCACTACAGTGGTTGGGCGGTTGGCTAACCCATGGGATCGGATGGGGTTAGGCTGGACTGATGGATCCGTAAACCGAGACTCAATTTCTGTTACTACGATAGATAAAGTAAATCCCAGATAGTAATTGTTCTATGGATAGGAATCAACGGCTGTGCCCCTTGATGGGGAAAAAAGCGTTGATCCCAATGATCCAAGTGCAAGTTTCTTCCTTGATCTGACCAAGTATCTTTATAGATGCAGTCGGATCAGCTTGATCGGAAGTGGTCTTGACTACGTTAGAGTAAAAGTTACCCTGGAGGAATCGCCCGTGCTTTCCGGGTAAAGGAAGTTTTTTCGGGTTCGGTTTTGGATAAACCAACGGATTAGTCTCTTGTCCGGATATCCGTGGGCGAGGCCCCGAGTGTGGGACCCTGCTCTCGCAAAATGTGCTACTTCCGCTGCCAGCATCCGAATCCGTTGCGCGGTGGGAACAGGGATCCCACTTATCCGTGGGCGAGGCCCCGAGTGTGGGACCCTGTCCTCGCAAAATGTGCTACTTCTGCTGCCAGCATCTGAACCCGTTGCGCGGTGGAAACAGGGATCCCACAGTTGGTATCAGAGCATTTGGTTAATGAGGATCAACCGAGAAGCCAAATATATCAAAAATTTATCTAGAATCACAAAAAGGTTGTAATTGTGTGATATAATTCATACAAATTGATATTCAAACTGAGAATTCATAAATTAGTAATTGGGTCTTCAAATGGAAGTACCGCAATTGTATGGAACCCTGACTTGCTTGAGGCCTAGACATGATGGTATTTACCTTATAGTTCCAAGTATCATGACTACCCGTATATACCGAGGGTATAACTGTAGCTCTTTACCGACAGTATATACGAGTAAATCTAAGACTTGAAATTATAAGCATTAATGCTATCCAGGTGATGATTTCGAATGTGGTTGATATGATTTTTAATTCTGTTTGAGAACTGATGAATTGATTTGGATTCTGATTGAAAAATGATGATCCCTGAAAATTGGTTGAAATGTAATAAGCTGAGCGAAACCTCAATGAGGATGATTGGACGAGTCCCTGTGATGATATTCATAACTGGAATGATGTTAATGATTTCAGCAAATCACTATGAGATTAGTGGATTGTGCTGTCAAATTGCTACTGTTAACACTTGACTCGGTAGATCAAGTTAAGAGATGACAAATTGAGAACTTGCTTGACTGAAATTCCCAAGGAGGAATGTTCACAAGGAAATTTTTCGGTCTAATGGACCATTATCATGTTAAAGATATGAATGATATGATCTGAATGAATTGTTATTTAATAATGAGTTCTATATAAGGGATATTTATCCCAGTATTCTGTTGGGTTGACCAGAATATAAGGAACCCCAGAATAAAATTGGATCTTAAGAAAAAGAGTTGTCCTCTACCTTGTGAGATGAGGACATCTCGCACTTTTAAGTGGGGTAGAATGTAAGATTCCTTCCCAGCCTTCGAGGTATACAGGAGTAAGAATCTCCCTTTCTGATCTTATAATTATTCCCTCTCTAAAATAAAAGAAAGATTCTGTTTAAAAAAGGAAGACCCTTTCCCTAGAATACTTCTCAGGAGTCCCACCTGTTTTAAGGATTCAGAACAATGAGTTCAGAAGTGAAAATTGGTGTGTTGGATATCAAGGTTTTGGTCTTCATTCGAGTATGGCCCAAAAGAAGTTCTTTATCTCTTAGGAAGTATAAGAAATTATCCCCCAGATATTGTGGACCAAAGAAAGTAGGTGACTTAGCCTACGAACTTCTTTTATCTCCTCATCTCAAAGTTCTTAATGCCTTCTATAGAAATTTGTGCCAAACCCAAATCATGGAGAGATGGTAAAACTTCAGTGAGGGCAAGAAACCCCGGTGGCTTCTAGATTACGCTAGTTCCTTCTTTATATAAGTCGTAACTCTTACTTGTCGCTCGCAGTAATCTTACTTCCATCGATCTCCTTTCTTTCTTAATCTCCTTTATGGCTTGGCAGCAGGAATTGGTTTTATCCATGATGATTTCTCACCTTCAAGACGCAAGTGAGTCTGTGAAGAAGGATTTTATAGAACTATATGAGCGCTCACTTTTCCCTCACTTGGGAACTTCTATAGCTCAGACCAAATGGCGGACCTGTCGAGATATAACTAGGGTAACACCGTGGGGACGACAGCACTTCCGTAACAATGTCCGCTTGGCTATGGTTATTGAAGCCTTGGGTTTGGGTCCCCGATACTACTGTGTGATGAGATCAAGGCATGGTGGATTTTCTGAGCGGGTCTTCTTACTAGCATGCTTTCTTCCTCACCAGAAGATATGCCTTTATCCCGTTTTTGGCTTGCCTCTTAGAGGTCCTTTTGTTAGATCACCTCATACCACTGAGGTAGGTGCTGCAATAACCAGCCGAATTATTCCCATAGATGAGTTACCTTAAACGTGTGCAGCTTGTGAGTGCTGCTTTTGTGACCATATGATGGACGGGCCTATGGAATTGTAAAGAGTTCTTCTATCTTTACTGTATATGTTCCAAGAATGAATAAAGTTGAAATCTTTGTTCTTATCTTGAGTCTTGCTCTCTTTGAGACTTTTCTTGGTGGTTAATCTTAATTAAAATTTTCTCTCAGTCTCATATTCATGCATCTTGGGAAATTACCCCCAGTTTGCGAGATGAGGACATCTCGCGTTTTTCAAGTGGGAGAGAATGTAAGATTCCTCCCCAGCCTCTCAAGATGTCCAGCATCTTCCCCTGTAAGCAATCCCCTCTTCAGAAATATAAAAGATCTTGTCTCTACCTATTTTGACATAGAGAGAGAAAATATTCTAGAGAGAGAATATTCAGATTTTGAATATTTTTAGATAGAAAATTTTCTCATATTATTAAAATGAATTCCCCTGAAATAGAAATTCAAAAAGTACTTTCCAATGTGCAATTGGAATTTATTGGAAATGGGTATAAAGGACCTTAGCCTAAGGGTTTAGATTTTCAGAAATTTTTGGATTATGGTCCAATTAAGGTTCCTATGGGCCAATAGCATCAATCCATGTGTAGGGAGGAGATAAATCCAATTTGTAAAAGAAGATACCCAAAAATGAGTAAATGCTCACATAAGATGAAGAGTTGACTATGTACAAGGTTTATTAGTAAGAAACTATGAGCAATATTAAAAATATGAGATATTTTGGGTATCCAAAAATGAGTAAATGCTCACATAAGATGAAGAGTTGAAAATGTACAAGGTTTATTAGTAAAAAACTATGAGCAATATTAAAAATATGAGATATTTTGGGTATTCAAAAAGGAGTAAATGCTCACATAAGATGAAGAGTTGAAAATGTACAAGGTTTATTAGTAAAAAACTATGAGCAATATTAAAAATATGAGATATTTTGGGTATAATGATTCCATTTTGACACATATGTAAGGAAGGGGAGTTCTTTAAAGGAGGTGCATATTTCACATGCTTGAATGAGTTTTAAACTAAAAAATAATGTGATATTTTTATCTCTCCTCTCTCTTGAACCAAACCAAATCAAAATGGAACCAAACCGAATCAAAAAGTAACCAAACTAGGTCCAAATCTAGTCCAAGTTCAACCAAACTGAATTTACAAAATTCTAGAATTCAGTTAGCTTTGGTTAGATCTTCCCTCTCCTATAAATAGAACATGAGTCCTTTGAAAAAAGGAGAAGAAATTTACTATACTAGAGTTATGCTGAAATAATGCTAATTTCTACTATTCTCTAAAATTCTCTCCAAATTGAAGAAATTGGAGCTTCCCTCTTTCTTCAATCCCCATTGGTGGCTCCATCAACATACTTAACCAATTGATTGGTTGGGGGTCTCTACCGTGAACAAAGAATCAAGCAATTTGTAAGGTAAATGGTGAATTTTGATCTTTTCTATAATTTCTCAATGCTTCTCTCTTCTCAACCCCTCTCAAGCTTGAGAAGCTTAATTGGAATGGTTTTTGAATGCTATTGAAGTTAATTGATGAATGGTAGTGAAGAGTTACATAATTTGATGAATGCTATTGAAGTTAATTGATTAATGATAGTTAAGAATTACATAAATTTCCATTTATGCTTAATTCAAATGGTTTTTATGTAATTTCTCTCTCTCACTCAAGAAATGGTCATACTCATGACCCATTCTCAATCCAAATGAAGCTTTTCATAAAGCTTTTCCTTAATCCAAGATTAATCTATGCTTGAGGCCAAATTAATGGTTTTTTTTCTATGCTTTTAGTTTATGTATTTCATGAATATTGATGATTCAATCCATTATGGATTAATGATCCAATTAGAGATCATTCTAATTATTTCCTTAATGATAAGCTTTATCCCTTAAAAAAATTGAGATTTATTAGTCATAGCAGCGGAGCTATGACAAAATTTTTATAAAAATTACGCATAAAATAATTTCATTCAAAGCATAAAAAGAGGACTTCCTACCATATTCTACGAATTATCATCCTAGACTAATTCAAAGATATTCATTGTAATCCTAGAGAAATTGATTTTTGTATTATGCATAATTGATTTTCATGCATAGAGGTATGCATAAAAGATTATTATTTTAACATAAAAGTGTTACTTTTATCATAATTAGATTTTATGCATAAAGGTATGCATAAAAGATTATTATTTTAATATAAAAGTGTTACTTATATCACAATTGAATTTCATGCATAGAAGTATGCATAAGAGTTTATTATTTTATTATAAAAGTATTACTTTTATCATATTTGGATTTCATGCATAGAAGTATGCATAAAAGATATTCTTTTTATACTAAAAGTGTGATTTTCATCATAAAGGGATTTTATGCATAACTTAGATGCATAAGAGAAATTCTTTTATTCTAAAAGTGTAATTCCTACCAAATTGAATTTATGCATAGGAAGATGCATAAAAGATTGATTCAAAAGTGTCATTCTCATCTAAATTGAATTTATGCATAGGAAAATGCATAAAAGATTGAAATTTAATTCAAAAGTATCATTTTCATTTAAAATGAATTTATGCATAGGAAAATGCATAAAAGATTGATTTTTACTTCGAAAGTATTAATCTTCTTAAATAGAATTTATGCATAAATAAATGTGTAAGGAAATCTTATATCAAATATAAGAATTCTCTTGTATTCTATAAATAGATATGAGATGTGATAGGATGTGATAAGAGGTGTATAAGATGTGATAAGATGCTTATGAAATAAGTTAGGAGGTGATAAGATGAATTAAGATGTGATAAGATGTGTATGGGATGAGGTAAGGCAAGAATGGATGTGATGTAAAAGATTAGATGTGAAGGCATATGGGGTTATATGAATGGGAATGTGGAAATGGATGTATGTATGTGGATGTGTGGATGTGGAGATGGGAGTGTGGATGTCTAAATGTGAAAATGGATGTATGCATGAAGATGTATATGCATAGATGTGAATGTGGATGTAGATGTGGATGTATAGATGTGAATGGGAATGTGGATGTAGATGTATGTGAATGTGGATGTAGATGTGGATGTATAGATGTGAATGTGGAATGTGGATGTGGATGTATGTATGTATGTGGATGTAGATGTGGATGTATAGATGTGAATGGGAATGTGGATGTGGATGTATGTGAATGTGGATATAGATGTGGATGTATAGATGTGAATGTGGAATGTGGATGTGGATGTATGTATGTATGTGGATGTAGATGTGGATGTATAGATGTGAATGGAAATGTGGATGTGGATGTATGTATGTATGTGGATGTGGATGTATGGATGAAGACGTGATAATGGATGTATGCATGTGGATGTGGATGTATAGATGTGGATATGGATGTGTATGTATGAATGTGGATATGGGATGTGGATGTATAAATGAGGATGTGAAAATGGAGGTAAGCATGTAGATGTGGATGTATGGATGTGAATGTGGATGTGAATGTGGATGTGGATGTGGATGTATGGATGTGGATATGGATGTGAATATATGATATGTGATGTGAAGGAATCTGAAGTGAAGAGATGGAAAATGATGTGATTGGATGAGTACACATATAAATGGAATGTGGAAGAAGTAATGTGGATTAATGAGGGATAATGTGGAAAAATGAGAGTTAATATAGAAACTGTATTTGTAAACTGTTTGTAAATGCTGTTTGTAAATGGCTGTTTTATGTCAAGAATGCTGGGGAAGTATTTTGACCATCTTGTGATTAAGGTCGTGGAGACCTAACTGATAAGGTTGCAACTGCTGGTGACGGAGAGTCAATGGAGGACGTCTCGCGTAGCAAAGTCGGCTGAGGTCTTGACCAACCTTGGTTCGATTAAAATGGTGAGCTTCCGGTATGGTGGACGAGGGACCAAGGAAGCAGCCTATGAGTTAAGCGCTAGGTCACCTGCGAAGGATCCTAGAGGGTGCTGACCATACGGTGCTCGGGCTCTGGGTCGCCTAGGATACCCACGCGTGCATCGAGGAAGATATTGGAACAAGGAGTAAGAGTTGTTTTCTGAAACCGGGCATGGATCTGGTTGATTGACCTTGCTAGTCTTCAATGGATGAGTCCATGGCTCTTTTTATGGATCTGTTGGTTGATCTTGCTAATCTTCTACGAGAGTCCATCTTGATTTTTATAAGTGATTATATTGCCGAGTATTACGGGCTAAAAAGGCCCCTGAGTGGATAGGTGGTGAGCGTTCTAGTTGCCAATGATGCCATAGATACTCTGATGAAGTAATGATGGGAAATTAAGAATCAACCGGATAATTTGGAAGATTGTGATCAGTGGTACTATGGTTTCATTAAAGGATTGTTTTAAAGTTAGCTGATGCTAAGAAAAAGGCAATTTCATATTGGGTGTGTAAGTGGTGTGGCTAGTTTTATGTTTGCATGAACTTCCGGCTAAGGGGCCTTGGAACTCTTTTCCTTGGTACCCGGGACAAAACCTAACCAAATTACAAATTGGATCCCATCACTACAATGGTTGGGTGGTTGGCTAACCCATGGGATCGGATGGGGTTAGGCTGGACTTATGGATCCATAAACCGAGACTCAATTTCTGTTAGTACGATAGATAAAGTAAATCCCGGATAGTAATTGTTCTATGGATAGGAATCAACGGCTGTGCCTCTTGATGGGGAAAAAAGCGTTGATCCCAATGATCCAAGTGCAAGTTTCTTCCTTGATCTGACCAAGTATCTTTATAGATGCAGTCGGATCAGCTTGATTGGAAATGGTCTTGACTACGCTAGAGTAAAAGTTACCCTGGAGGAATCGCCCGTGCTTTTCGGATAAAGGAAGTTTTTTCGGGTTCGGTTTTGGATAAACCGACGGATTAGTCTCTTGTTTGGATATCCGTGGGCGAGGCCCCGAGTGTGGACCCTGCCCTCGCAAAATGTGCTACTTCCGCTGCCAGCATCCGAACCCGTTGCGCGGTGGGAACAGGGATCCCACAAGGAGCATTGGTGGGCTCGGTGCTTGAGACTGGCCCCACAGCAGCTTCAGTGGTGGCTAGAGCAGCTGGCCTGCCTTCGGTCAGGGTTTTGGTTTCTGACATCTCCTCCCTTTCGAAGGTCATTCAGCTACCTAGGATAGGGGGGATGGATCGATCAGAGAGTGGAGTTTTCGGGGCTCCCGAATCAGTGTTTTATATGCAAGCAAGTCGGTCACCTGGCTGCCCCTCACAGGAGACCCCGACCTTCACAGCAGCAGAGCAGGCCCTTGATGGCCCGCCCACAGATGCGGCTTGGCAGGCAGCCTCCGGGACACCTGCTCGGCCCATAGAGACCTCGGATTGGCAGCCTCGACAGGGGCGCCGTAGAGGAAGACAGCCACAGTAGCATGCCCAGAGATCGATGCAGCAGCAGTCACAGTCTCAGCATCACTGGGTTCCAGTGAGGAACAGCTTTGCTCCCCTCCAGGAGGAGACCCCAGCGTAGACGGAGGATCAGGAGATGCCAGCACCCCCTCTTTCGCCCCCACCCCCCCTCCCGCCTCGCTTCCACCTTCTCGCCTCCTCCCGTTCTCGCCCCCGTTTTGTCAGTGGCTCCTTCCCCACCCCCTTCTCCCCCCCTCCTCTCCCTCCGCTCACCTCAGCTCCCCGGGAGGCCCTGGCAGTACCCTGGCGCTCACCTGCAGTCCGACGGGCAGTGAGCACCAACCTTGCTTGTGCATCGCAGAGGAGACTTGCTATGCCGATTCGGGCTTCACGGATATCCTCTATCCGCCAGGTGCTGATTGCATGAGGACGGGGGCCGAGTTTTGAGTTGACCAGATTAGTCCGTCACAAGGGTGCCCTCTCGCCCATTTTCTTTTTCTCTTCTTTGCTGAGGCTATGAGCATGTATCTGACAGCAGAGGAGGTTGGTTTGAGAGGACTGCAGCTCCTAGTCCGGGGTGAGGACCTGCTCGATTCTGAGTTTGCTGATGACACGGGATTGTTTTTACATGGCCAAGAGGCCAATCTTCAAAGGGCAGAGTAGTCGCTATAGGTTTTAGGTGCAGCTTCTGGAGCACTGATCAATTGGCAAAAGACAGTGGCCTTTTGGATCAGTAGCGCTCCCGCTCCGGCATGGAGCCCAGACCCAGGTTTTAGATGGATTCCTCCTGGCACAACAGTGTGGTATTTGGGTTGCCAGATTGGACTTGATTTGTCACCTGAGCAGCAGATCGCGTCGCTTCTTCTGAGCATTCAGAAGAAGCTTTTTTATTGGAGTACAGCTCGGCTATCCTTGGCTGGGAGGGTGGTGGTAACAAATCACGTGCTTTTATCAACCATGTGGTACATCACGTCTTGCTGGATCTTCTCGAGCTCTTGCATCAGCCACGTACAGAGGCTAATTAGGAACTTCCTTTGGTCTGGGTAGGATGGCTGTGGACTCTGATTGGCGCATATGAGCATATGCTCCGCGCCCCTTGGCCCGGCTCTAGTGGGACCCTAGCGAGTACGAGTGGCATGATCCTTATGCATCCCCCGAGGCCACAGAGATCACCTTTTTCCAGTACACTATTCGGTTGGGGAGGCATATTTTGACTGCGAGGAGGATGGTCTCTCCAGCTGCATCGGAGCATTGGCAGCTACAGGGACTCCCACAGGAGTTCCTGGAGGATTTTTTTACACAGGCACGCAAGATCTCTACTTTCCAGTGGTGGCTGGTTGCCCACAGGGGCTCTGCAGCAGTTGGCACCTGGCTTGTCTACAGTGGCCTTCCAGTGGCCTATGTCCGATGCGGCCACCCATGGGAGACACAGAGACACTGCCTATGGGACTGTCCACAGGCGCAGCAGATTTGGCTGAGGATGCTGCGCATTTTGGCCCCCCTCTCTCCAGAGGGCATGTATACGTGGGGTGCCGCTGCTTGGTCGACTTTGTCACGGCCTGCTCTGGGATACGAGACGGAGCAGGATAGCCAAGCCATCAGATTCATTAGGGGCCAGCCTCGCCTTGTTCCTTCATCGGATTTCTTGTCCGCCGACTGGACACAGGAGAGGGATTTATGATGGGAGCTTCTCAACAGCCTCACCATCTGGTTCACCTGGAGAGCCCGGTGTTTGAGGGCCTTTGAGGGGAGACTGGAGCCACCAGTAGAGACTATTTGGGGGATTTGGCAGGAGTTGATTCACACCCTGCGAGGGGACAGTATGACCGCATCCTGCGGCGATCTTGCGGCGCCAGGCCTTTCACACCACTTGGCGCAGCGGCCCCTTCTATACCTTACACGCGGGTACCCCTGCTGGCACTACAGGCCACCTGCTTGGATTTTCCCCCCTCCTATTGTATGATATAGCCTCTCAGTTTTTTTGTACTGTTATTTGTACTTTTTTGCACCTAGGGAGAGTCTCCCTAGCTGCCTAGATTGGATCTCTGCTCTGTCTTCTTATACGAGCAGGAGAGGTTTTGTAGCCCAGCGGGCATTTTTTATAACTAATGAAAGGATCTTTTTTTCGGGAAAAAAAAAGAATTCAAGAGTATATATTAGTGAACTGTTTATGTTCTACGTTGCAAAATAAGAATCTTGACACTCATTTAAAGTCGTTGGCTTTGTCTATATCAAAAGAAACATAAAACATGGATCATAACAAAAATGTGTTCTCTCTCTCTCTCTCTCTCTCTCTCTCTCTCTCTCTCTCTCTCTCTCTCTCGTGCACACAAATGCGCATGTGCACATACAAAGTTTATTTCTTATATCTAGCATACCAATTCAAGGTGTGGTGGGGGTAGAGGAACAAAATACCTTAAATTAATCCCTTATCTCTTATTACTTCCTTGAGGAAACAAATTCTTAAAATATTTATTATGATGGTAAATTATTCAATGATTTTGTCTTGTTTTTCGGTAAGCATTTTTTTATCTTCATGCACACGTGTAAAAGAAGGGGAATTACTTTGTACTCCTTTTAATACCAATAACATGTGATCATTGAAATTTAATGAGGCAGATAAATGTTTTGATTTCTTTTATTGGATTATTTTCTTATTGGATGCAAAATCTTTGTAAACAATTTCACTTTTTGAAATGACCTGCTCATCTAGAGAGTAGTCACACATATAGGCTTACAACCAAACATTTCTCTTTAAATAGCATTATATCTTATGCTTTTAAATTGTTTATGTTTCTTTTAGTACATATTAAATGTTTAAAATATATCAAGAACACATTGGAAAGACAAACAATCATGATCCATAATCTAGAGGTGAGGTCACATTTCTCAAATTCTTCTCCATAATAATAAGCTTATGATATGTGATAAGATGTTTATGGGTATTTTCATATGTATACATACTCTCTCTCTCTCTCTCTCTCTCTCTCTCTCTCTCTCTCTCTCTCTCTCTCTCTCTCTCTCTCTCTCTCTCTCTCTCTCTCTCTCTCTCACACACACACACACAGACACACATCTCTCTCTCTCTCTCTCATGATTTCTTGGGTAGCGAGTTTACTCATCGGGGTGCCAATTGAGAGATCCCAAACTCAAGTGCCATTCTAGGACTTTGATGTAATCATACAAATACTTTATGGTTTGCTAGCTTAGTAGTGATGTTAAACTACCTCTACTCTCTCTCTCTCTCTCTCTCTCTCTCTCTCTCTCTCTCTCTCTCTCTCTCTCTCTCTCTATGTATCTATCTATCTACACACACACACACACACACACACAAACATACATATATGTACACACACATATACAAACATATATGTACATAAATGTATGCATGTAGCAGATATATATGTACATATGTATGTATATACATACATACATACATATATGCATGTGTATATATATATACATACATACATACATATATGCATGTATATATATATATATATATATATATATATATATGCATATATATATATATACACTTACATACATATATACATACATATTTATTTATTTATTTCAATCCTCCTATCTCTTTATATATGTGTCTAATATTTTTTTTAAAATCTTTTATATATTATTAGCTAGTATTTTGATTTTGTTTGAATTCTTGTTCATGACCATAAGCTTAGTTTAAGATGTTATAAGTAGATGTTTTTAAGAGTATGTTTTATTATATTGTCTCTTCTCTCTCTCTCTCTCTCTCTCTCTCTCTCTCTCTCACACACACACACACACACACACACACACACACACCTATCTACCTACCTCACTATAAGAGGTGGGGCCATTATCCACGCCTTTTTTGACACTTTAGAACTAAGCTCAAAAATCCCAAAATGTCGAAATACTTGTGGAAATAAGCGTCGAAATGGAAACGTTGTAATATGCGCCGAAATACACGTCGAAATAATCATGTTTTCCCACTCTTATTTCGACGGCATTTTCGGCACATATTTCGACTCATATTTTGACGATTATTTCGATTGGTATAACGATGGATGCAGAACATTTCGATGCTTATTTCGACGAATGCAAGAAATTTGCGACGGTTATTTTGACAAGTGCAGTAACTTTTGACACTTATTTCGACGCGTGCAGGTAAAAAAAAATTTGGCATAATGGTGCATCCGACACTTATTTCGACGCGTGCAGGTAAATTTTTTTTTTGGCATAATGGTGCATCTAGCTACAATCTTGTAGCTGGATGCACCATTATGCCAAACTTATAGAGTACCAAAGTCAACTATACTCTGATATGAAGAACGAAGCGAATTTGTTCGAAAAGTTGAAGTGCCAGAATGCTTTTGACATTACAAAGTATGTACCTTGTATGCAAGTGCAAACAATGGCCAAATTATATTGCAAGATGTAAAATTTACATATCAAAGACCATATTACAAGCTCTGATGAGATGAGCTGATAAAAGACCATAGTATGGTATGGAAAGCCAAAATGGTTTTTATACTCGATGATGAAAATTGCATAAAGTAGTTGCATACAAGCTATACAAGCTCAAACAAAGATGTGAGCTAACCAAAATATGTATGTACAAGAGGAAAGACATGGGCAAGGACACTCTATGTGAAGCCCTCACTCAGGGTCAGGTATTGGTCCCTGCAAAAACCATACAAGATACTTTTTTTTAAATACAAAAGAACGATCTAACATGCAATGGCAAAGCAAGTATACAAATCATAAGGTTAAGGCTTGCCGCATTTACCATATTTTTAGACATTTCTCCCAATTGAGGTTGATGCCTTCTCGCTCAAGCTTCTTCAAAAGAAAGTACGTGTTATGGCGGCGAGCAATGTCCTCCTCTTCTCCCGTTTGCTGGACGACCAACCACTTGATTCTAAAAGTACCATAACATTAAAAAATTAAACATAACGTAACATTAAATGAAACATACAAGATAAGCGTTGATACTTACAAAGTAGACATGGAATGCGTCCCAACAGCCGCTTCCAAGGTGAGAGCTTCCTATGCTCTCCATTCGGGCTTTCGCCGCATCCTCTTGTTGCTTATAGCGTTGGGGATTTCTTGAATACTTTTGCTTCTCCTCATTCCAATCCTCAGTGCTGATGTACAAAGGCTTCTCAACCCCTGCCTTCACTTTCCTAGTCACATCTTCCCACCAATGTTTCATGACATCCACCATGTGTGGTCCTTTATCCACCTTATGGGGACGACATCACTACCGATGGCCGGCTTGTACTCATCCTTGATTTGATTAATGACTCTTTCTTTCTTAGATTTATCCAACTTTGGCCATAAAGTCATAAAGTCATTAGCAAAGACAATGTGGCAAAGCTCGCAGATGCAGCTCTTCATCTCTTGCCCAACATCATCCAAAACCACATTGCCATTAACAATTGTATAATATTTTCCCCCATCGCGCCTGGGGTGTGTGTTAAAACATCGCGATGATCACGAGCGTGGAGTGCTTCTACCGCTGGATGGGGAAGGATGCTCACGTGGGGGAGTAGACCCATCCGTACCCCCACTTGGACAACAATCACCTCCACCTCCACCACTTGAGCATTGTCCTCTGCGAGTGTTGGAAGAGCGACCTGAGGGAGGGGTTCTGGCGGCTCTTTGTGGGGTTTCTATTGGTGAACTAGGGTTAGTGGTGGTGGTACCCAATGGTGCGGCCAAAGTACACCTCACTGAAGATGAGGTTGAACTCTAGTTCTTTCATTGTACTTTTATTATGGCTATGATCTTCCTTTTGGTTGTTTGTTTGGTGATTGATTGATTGAGATTACATGTATATATTCATGACTTTTTGAGATTACATGTATAGATTTATTGTGATATGTTGCTTTTTGTGGCATTACTTAATCATTCACCTTTGGACTGCTTTTCATGGAGGTTCAAGATTTTTTTTTAAAGCTTCACTTTGATGAAAATATGTGGGGATTGAATCATTGTTCTTTGGATTGTTTTTCATGGCATTACTTGATATACCTAAGCCTTTGCATGTATCCATCCCTTTTCCCACATTACTCGATTTATACCTATTTCTTTTCTCTTTCCTTAGGATATTTTTCCTTGCAAATATGCTTTCTGGAGATTCATTTGTATATAAATGCACCAAAAAATCATGCATATTATAAAAATCCTGTGCATATAGTTCAACAAATGATATTTTTGGGGATTGAAGATTCTATTTTTCTTTGCAAGGTCCACAATTGTAACTGCATAGGAAATTGTTATAGACTGCGTCTATAAGCACGTCTATAAGAGCGTCTAATTTCAAAGGAACTAGATGCACTTATAGATGCGTTTATAGACGCTAGTATATCCATAAGAGCGTCTAATTTCAAAGGAGCTAGACGCGCTTATAGATACGTTTATGGACGCGAGTATAGACGCCCCCGTAACTTGCGTGTCTATGTAGTGCGTCTATGCTTGCTTTATGTTGTAGTGTGGAACCATGTAAGTGCCGGGTCTTGACTAGACACTGACACTTTTGGCTATCCTGCTGGGGAACTAGTACTCCAGGTAGTGGAGTAGGAAGATAGAGGTTAGCTCTAGGTCAATCATGCACAGTTAGTCAGTAGAGGGAAGATTGTTGAAATAGATCTCAAAAGGAAGTGTGTGCACACTAGTGTTAGGAATGTTCAAGAGAGAGTCTTAAGAGTACAATGAAGTATGCATGGAGAATGAAGGTATCTCAAATAGAGCAATGTGGCACTGTTGAAGATAGGCCAAAGTTACAGAACATGAAGGACAATTGCATCATCCAAGAAGACTCAAGGAAGGGATTCCACGTAGTTGGAAAGACACATTCAAGAGCCACTAAGAAATCAAGAAAGAGATCACCAAGAGCCACAAAACCGGATGTAGGAAGCTCAAGAAGAAGAATAACTGACAGCCATTAGGGAAGGATGTCTCTCAAGAATCCTAAGTTCAAGGGCAAGAGCGAGCAGGATCCAGATGCCCACATCTTCGCCTTTGAAACCACATTCCTAGCACCACCAGAGCTCTGCTGTCGCAAAAGACATAGTATTTTGAGACAATGTTGGGTGGCAAGGCCACCAGGTGGTATGCACAATATGGTCTGGAGCACTTCCAGACATTTGAAGAACTCAAGAAGGCCTTTCTGAAAAGATTCAGGAAAGAAAAGACCATAACAAAAGTGTTGAAAAAGATACAGAGGCCAACTCAAAAGAAGAGGCCAACAGAGGACTATGTAGCTGAATTTCGAGCACTACTAATGGGTGGTTGCAAGATGAGGTTATCTAGTTTCACTTAGTGGGCGCCCTTGGCTTTAGCCTGAAAACATGCATTTTTCAAGAAGAATAGCCAATCTCTCCTAGTTAGCCAAGGAGTTTCACTTCAAGGTCTTCTAATGAAACATCATATGCAAAGTTGGGCACCTAAACCTATAATCGGATCAAATATCCGATAATTGCAAATACCCTTTTCTTTTGGAACCAAATTTGTATACAAGCCCTGTCGGAGGTTTAGACAAGTACATTGAATGTGAGTAGATTGCCTATAACTTTTACATTAGTGCTCATATGATATTCCCACTTTGCATATCACAAATTCAAATAACATAGAGCTTAACTTGATTTATCGAGTAATTTTTGGTGTGTTCTACTATTTTCTATATTATTTAAAAGGTATTAGAATTGTTTAAAAACATACTATTTTGTCCTCCCACCACATCTACCATTTAAAATGCTCAATTTGTATGGATCTAGTGATGATTAGATTGGGCAAGATTAGTCAAATGTGGGTATAAGGTAAAATTACAAATCTAACGGTTGGATTTTTGTATATTTACTTTGGAAAATTTGTTATAATTGTAAGAGGCCCATTAAGTCAATTGTAATTTAATTCTAGAAAATTAAATATTGAATATTTCAATCTAAAAACTCTAGGGATCAATATACTTGTTGCCATGAATTTATTAAAAAAAATTGGCTTAATTTGAGTATGGGAAGGTCCATTTTCAATCCTCCCAAGTGAAAATTCCCATGTTGTGTCCACTCTCCCCTTTTCAAGTCTAAAACCAATCCTAGTTAGGTTTGGAAATCTAGGCTTGGTAAACTTCAAAGCCTAGATATCATTCCATGTGTTAGGCTTGGATAGGCACAAATCTTATATATGCATGCCACTTTATGTCCACATCATCTTCGAGAGGATCCACATAAGCAGCTTGCCACCTCACCTTGCCACCTCCACCCTCCATGTCAACATGGTCAACCTAGTTGACTCCCCACCTCATCATCCTAGTCATCATTATGGTGACATGGAATGCTGCATCATGGAATCACATGTTAAGAAATGCCACGTGTCATGCATGCATGTGACACGTGGCACCTCCTTCCCACATCCTCTCCCTCTGCCCTCTTCCCCCCCCACTACCCCTTAGTTTAGATAATCCACATGAGCCTACCCTTTCTTAGCCCCCTTCTCCTCCACAAGAACCCACCCCCCTCCTTTGGGCACCCATATAGTGTGGATAGGAAAGAACTATCAAAGTCAGGGGCACATCGTCGTGCCCATGCAATCTTCCATTCCTATTTCAAAGACCTCATGCCTTCATCACAGGCATGCGTGCTTGATGCTTTAATCAATCTTCCCAACATGGCCAACTGCAAGGTGCTTTCGAACATTTGAGGTCGAAGAGAGAGGAGAGATGGCATGGTTGTGCTACAAAGTGTTTCGTCATTCCTATACAGTTATTAACAATATACAGTTAACAAGAAGAGGAACTCTCCGGACGCTTTGGCTGCTCGACGGGCTATTGTGGTAGTAGTAGCTCCCAAATGAAGGGTAAGGTGAGTGCCACATCTCGCATCCTTTCCATAGCACCACACGCACTTAGTTTTGGGTCTATTAGACGGAAAAGTTTAGATGCCAATGAGGTTGGTGCTTTGTGGGCGAGTAGTGGTTGTGTAGCTAGGCATGATCGCCTACTAGATGAAACCACTAGAGCCTTGATAGAAAGTTTTTGGGACGAGAATTGTCGTGCCTCACTAGTTTTCAAGAAATATTTGCATAAGAGAGTGACAAGAGGAGTGTTCATTGAGCACGGTGCTTGCTTTCTTGAAATGACCCAAACAGAGTTGTATTCTCAGTTTGTGGCATCGTATCCAGAGCTTAAAATTGGGCAAAGGTCATTCGAGGGGTGTAAGCCTTGGTTTGTGAGGTACTCATGTTAGCATGACACATGTTGTTGTCGCTACCATGTTGAGTTCAAAATTTTTTATGATGTGTTCCGTTCTCTTAGTGGGCATAGAGAGTTACCTCGTGGTCCTTGTGATTTCATCTACTCTCTTTTGTGTGCATGCACGGAGGATGCCCAGTTCCATAGGATGCCTTGTGTGGAGAGCAATTGCACATCATGTGGTTCCCTTGCACATCTACATATGGTAGATCTTGATGCAAGTGACCAAGAGATAGTGCCATGGAAACATTATGAGTATGTGACACACCAGCTCCAGAGTGGTGGGCAGTCTAGGAAGTTGTAGCTTATGGACAAACATACACAACACGTTGTAGCTCGTGGACAAACATACACAACACGTTGTCACTTCACAGCCACATTTAGGGATCAGATCTACCCCTATATATGGCAGAGTCATTGTGCCAAGTGGCAAGATCATCAGTTCCGCGAGCATGCCCCCCTCGCAGATTTTCCTATTGGTGTGGTCGTCTCTGTGATTGATTTTGCAGATAACTACACCTTCACACCTTTTCAGGAGATACAATCTGAGTATTACTTCTCGGAGTAGGTAATGGTTATATTTCATAATATTTGTCTCATGTTTGAGCTATATTACTTATTTGATTTTTTGTGTCCTAATCGACTCTCTTGCTTACCTCACCAGGTTGCTATTATGGTCCACATTAGCTATCGACATGCAGAGGTCCACATTAGCTATCGACATGCAGAGGTCCATGTAGATGGGATAGCGAGTACCCCCCGCCGAGGAGCATGTCATTATTCTTGGGTATCATTTCTATATCAGTGATGATCGTTCACATGATGCACATTTTTGTGCAACACTGTTTTCGTCTCCATGATGATTTTTTATGAGATTATGGGATCACACGTGGCTAGCAATGGGTTTGGTCGGATGGTTGTGGCGCACTGTTCAAGTCATCCACGTGCATGGCGGTCCCCACGATTTACACATGACGATTTGCATGCTTCTGTGGAGCATGTATGGATGGCGATTGGTCACATTGTGCCTCGAGATGATGGGCAGATGCATGGATACAGACATTCCTCTCCCTCGAGCATCCTTCACATCCAATGTTGTTCGATGAGCACACATGTCCTGTGTTCATGTCCAACTATGATGACCTGACAGATTTGCTACACAGGAGGGTGATGTGTTTTCTGTCATTGCCGATGAGAGAAATAGCGAGGGAGTAGACTACTATCTAATGAGTTACACTACGCCAAAGTGCATCCTTGACCAGGATATAGTGGATGATCATGGGTTTTCTTTTGACGCCCATAGCATGATTATGGCAGGCCGGTTCTATACCAGCAGATTCGACTTCATCAGGGGAGTCTTGAGTTCCAACAATCGAAGTGGGAGTTAGAGGCATTTCAGTTCTCTCATCTAGTGGGGTTGCTACTAGGCTCACTCTTATCGAGTGTACAAAGCCAAAAACATAGTTTTTGCCCTCGTTTTTGGCTTCGAGTGGATGACCATGAGAGCATTCTAGAGCAGTTGAGAGCTAGAGAGGGTGCTGCTGACTAGATCTCTATCTTGATAGTGACTAAACTCAGACTAGTTGGGTTAGCTCACTTACATTGTACTTAGATTTATTGGGAGTGACTAACCTTAGAATAACTGGGGTACCTCATTTTCATTATGCCTTGATATTTTGAGTTAGTGGCTAAACCCAAAGTGGTTGTGTTAGCTCACATTCTCATGTACTTAGTTCATGTTTTTATCATTATAAGTTTTCTCATTATTGAGAGGATCATTGCGTTTTAGTTGATGTTCATGGTTTTTTGAACTTTTAACACTTTGGCTATCATATTGTTTGCTGAAAATCACCATCACCATATTGTTTGTTGATGTTCATGGTTTTTTGAACTTTTAACACTTTGGCTATCATATTGTTTGGCTATCATATTGTTTGCTGAAAATCACCATCACCATATTGTTTGTTGAAAATCACCAAACTTTGCAAGCATGTGGGGGTGTGTCCCCCCCACATGCTTTTGCAAAGTTTGGTTCCCATCGGAGCATGTTTGGGTACGATGGTATGGGGAAGAGCGGGATTTTCCATGGCCTCTTAAGCACCAAGAGACATTAAAAATCCGCACCGGGCGCTAATTACTAACCCAAACATACTCTTATGGTGAGGACCAAAGTTTGCAAGCATGTGGGGGTGGCCCCTCCCCCACATGCTTGCAAAGTTTGGTCCCCATCAGCATGTTTGGGTACGATGGTATGGGGAAGACCTAGATTTTCCATGGCCTCCTAAGCACCAAGAGACTTGAAAAATCCGCACCCACCAGGCGCTAATTACTAACCCAAACATGCTCCGATGGGGACCAAAGTTTGCAAGCATGTGGGGGTGGGCCCCCCCACATGCTTGCAAAGTTTGATCCCCATCGGAGCATGTTTGGGTACAATGGTATGGGGAAGACCCGGATTTTCCATGGGCTCTTAAGCACCAAGAGACTTGAAAAATCCGCACCGGGGCTAATTACTAACCCAAAGATGCTCCGATCCTGACCAAACTTTGCAAACATGTGAGGGTGGGTCTCCCCACATGCTTGAAAAGTTTGGTCCCTATCAGAGCATGTTTGGGTACGATGGTATGGGGAAGACCCAGATTTTCCATGGCCTCTTAAGCACCAAGAGACTTGAAAAATCCACACTGGGCGCTAAGTACTAACCCAAACATACTTTGATCATGACCAAACTTTGCAAGCATGGGGGGGTGGTCCCCCCCCACATGCTTGCAAAGTTTGGTCCCCATCGGAGCATGTTTGGGTACGATGGTATGGGGAAGAGCGGGATTTTCCATGGCCTCTTAAGCACCAAGAGACTTGAAAAATCCGCACCGGGCACTAATTACTAACCCAAACATGCTCGGATTGTGAACAAACTTTGCAAACATGTGGAGTGGGCCCCCCCACATGCTTGCAAAGTTTGGTCCCCATCGGAGCATGTTTGGGTACGATGGTATGGGGAAGACCCGGATTTTCCATCGCCTGTTAAGCACTAAGAGACTTGAAAAATCCACACCGAGCGCTAATTACTAACCCAAACATTCTCTGATTGTGACCAAACTTTGCAAGCATGTGGGGGTGAGTCCCCCCCATATGCTTGCAAAGTTTAGTCCCCATCGGAGCACGTTTGGGTATGATGGTATGGGGAAGACCCGGATTTTCCATGGCCTCCAAGAGACTTGAAAAATCTACACACCGGGCGCTAAGTACTAACCTAAACATGCTCCGATCATCTCATGACCAAACTTTGCAAGCATGTGGGGGTGGGTCCCCCCCACATGCTTACAAAGTTTGGTCCCCATCGGAGCATGTTTGGGTACAATGGCATGGGGATTTTCAACAAACAAGATGATAACTAAAGTGTTAAAAAAATAAAAAAACCATGAACATCAACTAAAATGTAATGATATGCAATAATGAAAAAACTCATAATTATATAAACATCAAATAAGTACATCAAAATGTGAGCTAACCCAGCTACTCTGGGTTTAGCTCCACTAACTCAAAAGATCAAGGCATAATAAAAATGAGCTACCCCAGCTAGTTTGAGGTTAGTCACTGCCCATAAATCTAAGTACAATGTAAGCGAGCTAACCCAGCTAGTCTTAGTTTAGTCACTATACGGTAACCCAATCAAATGGTATGTGCCTACCACTCTGCGTGTGTAAGCTCCTCTGCTCTATAACGACACGCTACTCACTCATGAGAAGCAGCATTGCTGTTAGCACCATCACCCAAGGTGCCACTAGGACCAGCACCACGCACATATGCTGTGATTTGGCTCTCATGAGAAGGACTCTCTGGTATGCATCAAACTCGTGTGCACTCCACTCAATCTTTGGAGGCACCTCAAACTCCTTATCTCTGTCATCAGGCGTGTCGAGTCCCAAGTCAGTAGGCTGAGGTAAAATCAAGAGGCCTGCCAGTCCTAGCATCTACTTGAGTGAAGCCTCGTTGAAGATCGTCAATGCCCAAAACTTTGTATGTCGCTAGGTCAACGCGTGCGCAACAAGAGGGACATGCTGAGAAGCGTACTAGCTCCTGGGTGATGCAAGACAAATGGAAAAAATGTCCACATCCCAGAGCATATCCACCAGTACTTTCAATGTCCTCGATATAGAGAGCGCAACAGGCATCATGTAGGAATGGTGGTGCATCCTAAGGAAGAGGTCATCGAAAAGCCTCTATAATAATAGGCCGTGGATAGAGAGGCAAGTAAGGCATTATCACGTCTGAGGATCTGCGGAACTCTCGAACATGCAGCATCAACTGCTTTGCCCTATGCTATGTAATCCACTCCATAATCATGTGATGCTGCGCCTCAGCTGTAAAACTCTCTACCTCAGTCCGAGCGTACACAAAAAGTAAAGCATAAAAATAATTGATTAGTCTCTCTCATTAGGTATTACTTAAAAAAATTTATAACTTAGGACCTTAATTATAACTCTTTTACGTACAAGAGAAACCTACCTACTGGATGTCAGACTCTCTCACATGCCATGCCTCTGTAGTAGCTTCCTCCTCTGTCGTCTCAATGCAGCTCTAAGGCGGTCAATCTCCACTCTTGCCTCTACCAACTCCAATGGTAGGTGTGGGACCCTACGTGACACAATCAACCATGCTGCTCATGTAAAAATATAGAAAAGTACATATAAACATGTAAATAAATGACTAAAAAAACTTAAGAAGTAATAAATATGTAAATACCTCGACATATGTCGTCAGTTATCGATCGTGAGAACAAGCGCACCACATGTTGGATGCTCTCCGTGGTACTCCGTACCTCAAATCAACTGACCATATGGAAGAGGAGGTGGTAGATTTGGACCAAGGGGAGCTTGTTTCTACTACAATGGTCTAGGACATAGACAAAATGAATGCCCCATATTTTAGTGTTATCAATAGGAACTACAAGAGGAAAGGCTACAAAGGGAGGCAAACCTAGCAAGAGTTGATGTAGATGAAAACATGGTAAAAGTGGACCATGGGGTAGGTAAAGAACAAGAAAATACACTACAGGTGATGGTTGTGACAAGATCACAAGGACTTGTCAAGACGTTGATAAGCAAGAATGCCGAGCCGGAACTGAAATAGAAGCCATAATAGTGGGCAGGGAAAGAGAGAGTTCGTGAACAAATCACCAAGTTGGTGTCGAGCGCACAAGGGATGGTGAGGAAAATGTAGGAAAGCCTGCCGCCACTGGGAGAGCATTTTGAGGAAAATATGGATAGGACAAACTTGGTCAAGAAAAGGAAAGAAATTAAAACAGGAAAGAAGCCGGTGTGCAACAATGGTAGAGCAATCAAAGAAAGAATGCAGAACTTTCAAGTGGAGCTAATTACAACCTAGAGCAACAAAAGCATCTCGAGAAAGGAAACGAAGGGAAATCCAAGGTATGCCCACTAAAAAGGAGAAAAGTAGCAACTCCGTGAAGAAATTAAACCTATGGGAGGATCTCAACAAGATGGATTTGAACATCAGATTGGGCCAAATGCTAAATTTGGTTAACAATTATAGGCAAAAGCTCCCTCAGGCCATGGCACCAAATGATAAACTGGTGCAGTTGCCCTTGCAAGAACCAAGAAATCCGACAATAGAATGCATGAATGTGGAATCAGTCTAGGATTGTGACACATCCATTCCAGAAGTGACCATCAAGATCAGAGGACAAACAGTGACAAGTGTCATTTTTGATGGAGGATTAGGAGTGAACATAATATGAGATAGTATAGCTAAAAATCTAGGCATCACTGACATGTAACGAGCTCCATTTCAGATCTGCATGGATGACAAAAGTAAATCTGAGTCTGACCAATTGGGATAATTAGGGGATAACAAATAGAAGTGGTAGGATGCATGTTCACTACCGTCGTGTTCATAGTCCTCAAAATGGCTAAGATAGCGAGTGCATATCCCATGCTCTTCGGAAGACCATGGCTCAGAAGTGGAAGGATAAAGCACAATTGGGATACGGACAAGATCATAACCAGGAGAAGGAAAAAGAAGGTCTGCATTTCAGTCTCATAGGAAAAGACAAGCTAAATCTGGCTAGCCGACCGATGCATGTAGAGGGAGTAAACTACCTAGAAGGGATAGAAGTCGACAAAGAAGAGAAAATCATGAAGGAAAATCCAGACCTGCTGTCACAATTTGAGGTGGATAAAGAAAGGATTATACAAAGATACAATGCAAAATTTCTGGTGGCTCACCCTAAAGTGCTACCAAAAGCTGAGCAGGAAAAGGCCATGATGGCTCTCAAGCAAGAGGAATCCCAACTCAAGAAGCGGAACATCAAAGTCGAGGAAGATGAACTTGAAGAAGTGAACTTGGAGAACGACCAAGAGCCAAAAATAGTTAGAATCAGTGCCCGCCTGAATCAGGAATTGACAGGAAGACTCCTAGATTTGCTAAAGTCCTAAAAAGATGTGTTTGCCTGGAATTACTTAGACATGAAGGGGATTGATCCTAGCTTCTACTAACACAATATCAACTTAAAAGAGGATGCAACTCCTATCCAGTAGAGCAAATATAGAATGAAATCCAACTACACCAAGCAAGTGAAGGAGGAGATTGATAAGCTGTTGAGACTAGGGTTCATCTATCCAGTGGATAGGGAAGAAGGGCTTTCACCAATAGTCATTGTCCTGAAGAAGAATGGGAAGCTGAAGGTCTTCCATCGACTATCACAAGTTGAACGCCTCCACCATATTGGATCCGTTCCCGCTACCATTCATAGATTCCTTGCTGGATGTGGTAGTCGGGTATGAGACATACTCATTAGGAAATTTTGGAGGTCATTTCTAGGCCTTGTAAGAAATTTACAAACTCTTATTTTCTCTCTAGGAAAAATGTTCAAAAGATACCCTCATTAAATGTGTACTTGACAAGAAACTATCGCAAGTTACAAAAAATAGATCTGACAAGGTATTGAAATATGAGCACTAGCTACACGTTGCTCTCGACTTTTTGGGTTTGCAAAAGGCAATCACATCATCATATGGCACCTTTTCCAAAAATTTGATGCTACTCTCCAAACATTCTACACTTATTTGGTGTAAAATTTGATACTTTTGACATCACCATTGCATCCAGAGCGGCCACAAACCCCAGAGACTTTTGAATCACTTAAATGAGAAACTCAGAGAGGGAGAAACGACCAAAACAAGGAGAGAAGAGGCTCATAGCCATTTGGCATGCATAGAGGCCTTGGCGTGCCAAATGCAGGCCTCTATGCATGCCGAATGGCTATGAGCCTCTTCTCCCCTTCTTTTGGTCATCTTTGCCTCTCCAAGTTTCCGATATAAGTGATTCAAAAGTCATTTTGGGGGTTTTTGGCCGCTCTGGATGCAATGGTGATATCAAAAGCACCAAATTCTACATCAAAATACCATTAGAAGAAATGTATAGACTCAAGTGTCTACAAAGTTTAGCTTTGAAGTGCTTTTTCTTATCCAATGATGACATAAGCCGTATTTAATAAAGTAACTCTACCTCATTTGAAAAAGATACCCGCATTGAATGTGTACTCGATTGTTTTTTAAAAGATACCCTCATTGAATGTGAACGTGACTATTTTTTGAATTTTTTCAATGAATTGAGCTATTTTTCAACGTTACGTTTGTTTCTTCCTCATTGGTTGCACTCTATTTTCTCTCTCCTCTAAATGCCCCTCTAAATGACCTCCAAAATGTCCTAATGCCTTCCTAGATGGGTTCATTGGGTATAATTTCATTGAGGTCCTAATGGGGTACCAAGGAAAAGAGTTCCAAGGCCCCCTAGCCGGAAGTTCATGCAAACATAAAACTAGCCACACCACTTACACACCCAATATGAAATTGCCTTTTTCTTAGCATCAGCTAACTTTAAAACAATCCTTTAATGAAACCATAGTACCACTGATCACAATCTTCCAATTTATCCGGTTGATTCATAATTTCCCATCATTCCTTCATCAGAGTATCTATGGCATCATTGGCAACTAGAACGCTCACCACCTGTCCACTCAGGGGCCTTTTCAATAGTTCCTAGCCCATAATACTCGGCAATATAATCACTTATAAAAATCAAGATGGACTCTCCTTGAAGATCAGCAAGATCAACCAACAGATCCATAAAAAAAGCCATGGACTCATCCATTGAAGACCAGCAAGGTCAATCAACCAGATCCATGCCCGGTTTCAGAAAACAACTCTTACTCCTTGTTCCAATATCTTCCTCGACGCACGCGTGGGTATCCTAGGCGACCCAGAGCCCGAGCACCGTATGGTCAGCACCCTCTAGGATCCTTCGCAGGTGACCTAGCGCTTCACTCATAGGCCGCTTCCTTGGTCCCTCATCCACCGTACTACCGGAAGCTCACCATTTTAATCGAACCGAGGCCGGTCAAGACCTCGGCCGACTTTGCTACGCGAGACGTCCTCCATTGACTCTTCATCAGCAGTTGCAACTTTATCAGTTAGGTCTCCACGACCTTAATCACAAGACGGTCAAAATGCTTCCCCAGCATTCTTGACATAAAACAGCCATTTACAAACAGCATTTACAAACAGTTTACAAATACAGTTTCTATATTAACTCTCATTTTTCCACATTATCCCTCATTAATTCACATTACTTATTCCACATTCCATTTATATGTGTACTCATCTAATCACATCATTTTCCATCTCTTCACTTCAGATTCCTTCACATCACATATCATATATTCACATCCATATCCACATCCATACATCCACATCCACATCCACATCCACATTCACATCCATACATCCACATCTACATGCTTACCTCCATTTTCACATCCTCATTTATACATCCACATCCCATATCCACATTCATACATACACATCCATACATCCACATCCACATGCATACATCCATTATCACGTCCTCATTCATACATCCACATCCACATACATATATACATCCACATCCACATTCCCATTCACATCTATACATCCACATCTATATCCACATACATACATACATCCACATCCACATTCCACATTCCACATTCACATTCACATCTATACATCCACATCTACATCCACATTCACATACATCCACATCCACATTTCCATTCACATCTATACATCCACATCTACATTCACATACATACATACATCCACATCCACATTCCACATTCACATCTATACATCCACATCTACATCCACATTCTCATTCACATCTATACATCCACATCTACATCCACATTCACATCAATACATCCACATCTACATCCACATTCACATACATCCACATCCACATTCCCATTCACATCTATACATCCACATCTACATCCACATGCATACATACATCCACATCCACATTCCCATTCACATCTATACATCCACATCTACATCCACATACATACATACATCCACATCCACATTCCACATTCACATCTATACATCCACATTCACATACATCTACATCCACATTCCCCTTCACATCTATACATCCACATCTACATCCACATTCACATCTATGCATATACATCTTCATGCATACATCCATTATCACGTCCATACATCCACACTCCCATCTCCACATCCACACATTCACATACATACATCTATTTCCACATTCCCATTCATATAACTCCATATGCCTTCACATCTAATCTTTTACATCACATCCATTCTCGCCCTATCACAACCCATATACATCTTATCCTATCACATACACTTCTTACCTCATCCCATACACATCTTATCACATCTTAATTCATCTTATCACCTCCTAACTTATTTCATAAGCATCTTATCACCTCTTATCACATCTTATACACCTCTTATCACATCCTATCACATCTCATATCTATTTATAGAATACAAGAGAATTCTTATATTTGATATAAGATTTTTTTACACATTTATTTATGCATAAATTCTATTTAAGGAGATTAATACTTTCGAAGTAAAAATCAATCTTTTATGCATCTTCCTATGCATAAATTCATTTTAAATGAAAATGACACTTTTGAATTAAATTTCAATCTTTTATGCATTTTCCTATGCATAAGTTCAATTTAGATGAGAATGACACTTTTGAATTAAAAATCAATGGGTGGTTGCAAGATGAGGTTATCTAGTTTCATGTAGTGGGCGCCCTTGGCTTTAGCTAGAAAACATGCATTTTTTCAAGAAGAATAGCCAATCTCTCATAGTTAGCCAAGGAGTTTCACTTCAAGGTCTTCTAACGAAACATCATATGCAAAGTTGGGCACGTAAAACTATAATCTGATCGAATATCCAATAATTAAAAATCCCCTTTTCTTTGGGAACCAAGTTTGTATACAGGCCCTGTCCTAGGTTTAGACAGGTACAATGAATGTGAGTAAATTGCCTATAACTTTTACATTATTACTCATATGATGTTCCCACTTTGCATATCACAAATACAAATAACATAGAGCTTAACTTGATTTATCGAGTAATTTTTGATGTGTTCTACTATTTTCTATATTATTTAAAAGGTATTAAAATTGTTAAAAAACATACTATTTTATCTTCCCACCACATCTACCATTTAAAATGCTCAAATTGTATGGATCTAGTGATGATTAGATTGGGAAAGATTAGTATAATGTGGGTATAAGGTAAAATTACAAATCTAACGGTTGGATTTTTGTAGATTTACCTGGGAAAATTTATTATGACTGTTTAGAGGCTCATTAAATCAATAGTAATTTAATTCTAGAAAATTAAATATTGAATCTTTCAATCTAAAAACTCAAGGGATCAATACTCTTGTTGCCATGAATTTATTAAAAAAAAATTGGCTTGAGTTGAGTATGGGAAGGTCCATTTTCAATCCTCCTAAGTGAAAATTCCCATATTGTGTCCACTCTCCCCTTTTCAAGTCTAAAACCAATCCTAGTTAGGTTTGGAAATCTAGGCTTGGTAAACTTCACAGCTTAGGTTTCATTGCATGTGTGAGGCTTGGGTAGGCACAAATCTTATATATGCATGCCACTTTATGTCCACATGAGCATCGAGAGGATCCACATAAGCAGCTTGCCACCTCAGCTTGCCACCTCCACCCTCCATGTCAACATGGTCAACCTAGTTGACTCCCCACCTCATCATCCTAGTCATCATTAATGCCACATCATCTTGCCACCTTTGCATGCCACCTCGCACATGGTGACATGGCATGCCACATCATGGAATTGCCACATCAACCATAATAGTGCCACATGTCAAGAGAATGCCATGTGTCATACACGCTTGTGACACGTGGCATCTCCTTCCCACCTCCCCTCTTTTTTCAAAAACATATTTTTGGAAAAGTTAATTTAGTAATTTAGAGAAATAGAATATAGAAATTTAAATAATAAAATATATGTAACTTATTAAATAAAAGAATTTAAAATCACTAATTTTAAAGGATTATATTTTGGGATTAGATCAATAAAAATATTATTAAAGATCATATTATTATTTTTTAAAAAAATTAATTTAATATTTCTTGAAAATTTTTTATGTAGAATAAACCTTTGAATAAAATTTGAAAAAATACTTTATTTAAAAAAAGCAGTTATATAATTATAAAATAAAAGATATCTTTAAAGATATATTTATATATCTAGTAATGATAAATATTTAGACTTGTTAATAAATATTATAAATAATATTAATTTTTAAGTGGATAATAGTTTATCTTTAATTATCTTTATGTTTATCTTAGTTATCCAATCAATCTTAGATAGGAAATCCAATGAGATTTGAAGTGGATAACCTATTTTTCCTATATAATCACACATCTCTAGTACTATCCCACACTTATCTCTAGTACTATCCCATCATTGAGCCTTTATAATATTTTCTCTCTTAGCTTCCTTGAGAATGGGTTCTCAAAGTCGTAGGAGTCGGAAACGTGATAGGACTAGACTCCCCCCCATCCACCAAGTTCAAGAGGAGGAGAGGAGAAGGGTAGCTCGTGAGAGAAAGAGAGAGTGGAGAGCACGTCAACGAGCAACACCTTCCGTTGTGGCGATGATCCAAGCCTTGCTCCTCCTCTTCCACTTCCTCTCCCTACGCCCTCTTCCCCTCCACTACCCCTTAGTTTAGATAATCCACATGAACCCGCCCTTCTTGAGTCCTCTCTTCTACAAGAACCCACCCCCCCTCCTTTGGGCGCCCTTCGTGTGGATAGGAAAGAACTATCAAAGTTAGGGGCACATCGTCGTGCCCATGCAATCTTCCATTCCTATTTCAAAGACCTCACGCCTTCATCACAGGCATGTGTGCTTGATGCTTTGATTGATCTGCCCAACATGGCCAACTGCAGGGCGCTTTCGGACATTGGAGGTCGAAGAGAGAGGAGAGCTGGCATGGCAGTGCTACAAAGTGTTCGTCATTCCTATATAGTTAACAAGAAGAGGAACTTTGCGGACGCTTTGGCTGCTCGACGGGCTATTGTGGCAGCCATAAGTAGCTCCCAAATGAAGGGTAAGGTTAGTGCCACATCTCACATCCTTTCCATAGCACCACACGCACTTAGAGTTGGGTCTATTAGGCGACAAAGTTCAGATGCCAATGAGGTTGGTGCTATGTGGGCGAGTAGTGGTCGTGTAGCTAGGCATGGTCGCCTACTAGATGAAACCACTAGAACCTTGATAGAAAGTTTTTGGGAGGAAAATTGTCGTGCATCGCCAGTTTTCAAGAAAGCTTTGCGTAAGAGAGTGACAAGAGGAGT
Organism: Cibotium barometz; assembly: GCF_041138505.1. NCBI lineage: Eukaryota > Viridiplantae > Streptophyta > Polypodiopsida > Cyatheales > Cibotiaceae > Cibotium > Cibotium barometz. The sequence goes on from NC_141055.1 coordinate 9,114,506, forward strand.
GTTCATTGAGCACGGTGCTTGCTTTCTTGAAATGACCCAAACTGAGTTGTATTCTCAGTTTGTGGCTTCGTATCCAGAGCTTAAAATTGGGCAAAGGTCATTTGAGGGGTGTAAGCCTTGGTTTGTGAGGTACTCACGTCAACGTGACACATGTTGTTGTCGCTACCATGTTGAGTTCAAACTTTTTTATGATGTGTTCCGTTCTCTTAGTGGGCATAGAGAGTTGCCTCGTATTCCACGTGATTTCATCCACTCTCTTTTGTGTGCATGCATGGAGGATGCCCAGTTCCATAGGATGCCTTGTGTGGAGAGCACTTGCACATCATGTGGTTCACTTGCACATCTACAGATGGTAGATCTTGATGCAAGTGACCAAGAGATAGTGGCATGGCAACGTTATGAGTATGTGACACACCAGCTCCAGAGTGGTGGACAGTCCAGGAAGTTGCAGCTCATGGACAAACATACACCACGTTGTCACTTCACAGCCACATTTAGGGAGCAGATCTACCCCTACATACGGCACAGTCATTGTGCCAAGTGGCAGGATCGTCAGTTCCGAGCATGCCTAGCAGAGTTTCCTATTGGTGTAGTCGTCTCTGTGATTGATTTTGCAGAGAACTACACTTTCACACCTTTTCAGGAGATACAATCTGAGTATTACTTCTCAGAGCAGGTAATGGTTATATTTTATAATATTTGTCTTATGTTTGAGCTACATTACTTATTTGATTTTTTGTGTCCTAAACGTATGTATTGCTTACCTCACCAGGTTGCTATTATGGTCCACATTAGCTATCGACATGCAGAGGCTCATGTAGATGGAATAGCGAGTACCCCCGAGACCCGTCATTATTCGAGAGTATCATTTCTATATCAGTGATGATCGTTCACATGATGCACATTTTGTGCAACACTGTTTTCGTCTCCATGATGATTTTTTAGGAGATTGTGGGATCAGACATGTCCAGCGATGGGTTTGGTCGGATGGTTGTGGCGCACAGTTCAAGTCATCACGTCAATTCTATTGGCTCTACAGGTAGTACTTATGGCTTTCTTACATTTACTTAAACTAAATTCACTAGAACATCTTAAAGAAAACAATAACTAAGACTATCTTTTATGGATTTATAGGTGGCATGTGCAGTCTAGTATCCCAGTGATTTGGTCATTCTTTGAGACTGGTCACGGGAAGGGAGAGCATGATGGTGCGGGCGCGTGTGTGAAACGTGCCTTGAGGCGTCATCAGCTGCGACAGGATGCTCAGCGGTTCAGAGATGCGGGCCACATAGTCGAGTGGTGCTCCTAACATTTGTGTGGGAGTGCAGCATCATCGTACCCCAAACGTGATGCCCGGATTGTCATGAGATTTTTTTGGCATGTGGATGGTGGCATGATTGACCGTAGAGCCTCCCATGATTGTGACACAGTACCTGGCACCTTGGGCTTACATTCCATTAGGAGCACGTGCATGGCGGCCCCCACGACTTACACACGACGGTTTGCATGCTTTTGTGGAGCATGTATGGATGGCGATTGGTCACATTGTGCCTCGAGAGGATGGGCTGATGCATGGATACAGACATTCCTCTCCCCCGAGCATCCTTCACATCCACCAGTGGTGTCTGATGAGCACACAGGTCCTGCGTTCATGGTCAGTTATGATGACTTGACAGATTTGCTATACAGGAGGGTGATGTATTTGCTGTTATTGCCAGTGAGGGAAATAGCGAGGGAGTAGACTACTATCTGATGAGTTGCACTAGGCCAAAGTGCATGCTTGACCAGGATACAGTGGATGATCATGGGTTTTCTTATGACGCCCATAGCATGATTGTGGCAGGCCGGTTCTACCAGCAGATTCGACTTCATCGGGGGAGTGAGTTCCAGCAGTGGAAGTGGGAGTTAGAGGCATTTCAGTTCTCTCATCTAGTGGTTGCTACCAGGCTCACTCTTGTTCGAGTACAGAGCCGAAAACACAGTTCTCACCCTCGTTTTCGGCTTCGAGTGGATGACCATGAGAGCATTCTAGAGCAGTTGAGAGCTAGAAAGGGTCCTGCTGACTAGATCTCTATCTTGATAGTGACTAAACTCAGACTAGCTGGGTTAGCTCACTTACATTGTACTTAGATTTTTGGGTAGTGACTAACCTCAGACTAGCTGGGGTAGCTCATTTTCATTCTGATGTACTTATTTGATGTTTATATCATTATGAGTTTTCTCATTATTGAGGATCATTACATTTTAGTTGATGTTCTTGATTTTATTATATTTTTTAACACTTTGGCTATCATATTGTTTGTTGAAAATCTCCATGCCATCGTACCCAAACATGCTCCGATAGGGACCAAACTTTGCAAGCATGTGGGGGTGGGTCCCCCCCACATGCTTGCAAAGTTTGGTCACAATCAGAGCATGTTTGGATTGGTAATTAGCGCCCAGTGTGGGTTTTTGAAGTCTCTTGGTGCTTAAGAGGCCATGGAAAATCCGGGCCTTCCCTATACCATCGTACCCAAACATGCTCCAATGGGGACCAAACTTTGCAAGCATGGGGGGTGGGTCCCCCCCACATGCTTGCAAAGTTTGGTCATGATCAGAGCATGTTTGGATTGGTAATTAGCACCCAGTGCGGGTTTTTGAAGTCTCTTGGTGCTTAAGAGGCCATGGAAAATCCCGGCCTTCCCCATACCATCGTACCCAAACATGCTCCGATGGGGACCAAACTTTGCAAGCATGTGGGGGTGGGTCCCCCCCACATGCTTGCAAAGTTTGGTCACAATCAGAGCATGTTTGGATTGGTAATTAGTGCCCAGTCCGGATTTTTCAAGTCTCTTGGTGCTTACGAGGCCATGGAAAATCCGGGCCTTCCCCATACCATCGTACCCAAACATGCTCTGATGGGGACCAAACTTTGCAAGCATGTGGGGGTGGGTCCCCCCCATATGCTTGCAAAGTTTGGTCACAATCAGAGCATGTTTGGATTGGTAATTAGCGCCCAGTCCGGATTTTTCAAATCTCTTGGTGCTTACGAGGCCATGGAAAATCCGGGCCTTCCCCATACCATCGTACCCAAACATTGTCTGATGGGGACCAAACTTTGCAAGCATGGGGGGGGACCCACTCCCACATGCTTGCAAAGTTTGGTCCCTATCGGAGCATGTTTGGGTACGATGGTATGGGGAAGCACCGGATTTTCCATGGCCTCTTAAGCACCAAGAGACGTGAAAAATCCGGATTGGGCGCTAATTACCAATCCAAACATGCTCTGATTGTGACCAAACTTTGCAAGCATGTGGGGGGGACCCACCCCCACATGCTTGCAAAGTTTGGTCCCATCGGAGCATGTTTGGGTACGATGGTATGGGGAAGGCCCGGATTTTCCATGGCCTCTTAAGCACCAAGACTTCAAAAACCCGCACTGGGCGCTAATTACCAATCCAAACATGCTCTGATTATGACCAAACTTTGCAAGCATGTGGGGGGGACCCACCCCCCCATGCTTGCAAAGTTTGGTCCCCATCGGAGCATGTTTGGGTACGATGGTATGGGGAAGGCCCGGATTTTCCATGGCCTCTTAAGCACCAAAAGACTTCAAAAACCCGCACTGGGTGCTAATTACCAATCCAAACATGCTCTGATTGTGACCAAACTTTGCAAGCATGTGGGGGGGACCCACCCCCCCATGCTTGCAAAGTTTGGTCCCTATCGGAGCATGTTTGGGTACGATGGTATGGGGAAGGCCCGGATTTTCCATGGCCTCTTAAGCACCAAGAGACTTGAAAAATCCGGACTGGGCGCTAATTACCAATCCAAACATGCTCTGATTGTGACCAAACTTTGCAAGAATGTGGGGGGGACTCACCCCCACATGCTTGCAAAGTTTGGTCCCCATCGGAGCATGTTTGGGTAAGATGGTATGGGGAAGGCCCGGATTTTCCATGGCCTCTTAAGCACCAAGAGACTTCAAAAACCCGCACTGGGCGCTAATTACCAATCCAAACATGCTCTGATTATGACCAAACTTTGCAAGCATGTGGGGGGGACCCACCCCCCATGCTTGCAAAGTTTGGTCCCCATCGGAGCATGTTTGGGTACGATGGTATGGGAAAGGCCCGGATTTTCCATGGCCTCTTAAGCACCAAGAGACTTCAAAAACCCGCACTGGGCGCTAATTACCAATCCAAACATGCTCTGATTGTGACCAAACTTTGCAAGCATTTGGGAGAGACCCACCCCCCCATGCTTGCAAAGTTTGGTCCCTATCGGAGCATGTTTGGGTACGATGGTATGGGAAAGGCCCGGATTTTCCATGGCCTCTTAAGCACCAAGAGACTTCAAAAACCAGCACTGGGCGCTAATTACCAATCCAAACATGCTCTAATTATGACCAAACTTTGCAAGCATGTGGGGGGGACCCACCTTCCCATGCTTGCAAAGTTTGGTCCCCATCGAAGCATGTTTGGGTACGATGGTATGGGGAAGGCCCGGATTTTCCATGGCCTCTTAAGCACCAAGAGACTTCAAAAACCCGCACTGGGCACTAATTACCAATCCAAACATGCTCTGATTGTGACCAAACTTTGCAAGCATGTGGGGGGGACCCACCCCCCCATGCTTGCAAAGTTTGGTCCCTATCCGAGCATGTTTGGGTACGATGGTATGGGGAAGGCCCGGATTTTCCATGGCCTCTTAAGCACCAAGAGACTTGAAAAATCCGGACTGGGCGCTAATTACCAATCCAAACATGCTCTGATTGTGACCACACTTTGCAAGCATATGGGGGGGACCCACCCCCCCATGCTTGCAAAGTCTGGTCCCCATCAGAGCATGTTTGGGTACGATGGTATGGGGAAGGCCCGGATTTTCCATGGCCTCTTAAGCACCAAGAGACTTCAAAAACCCGCACTGGGTGCTTATTACCAATCCAAACATGCTCTGATTATGACCAAACTTTGCAAGCATGTGGGGGGAACCCACCCCCCCATGCTTGCAAAGTTTGGTCCCTATCGGAGCATGTTTGGGTACGATGGTATGGGGAAGGCCCAGATTTTCCATGGCCTCTTAAGCACCAAGAGACTTGAAAAATCCGAACTGGGCGCTAATCACCAATCCAAACATGCTCTGATTGTGACCAAACTTTGCAAGCATGTGGGGGGTCCCACCCCCCCCATGCTTGCAAAGTTTGGTCCCTATCGGAGCATGTTTGGGTACGATGGTATGGGGAAGGCTCGGATTTTCCATGGCCTCTTAAGCACCAAGAGACTTGAAAAACCCGCACTAGGCGCTAATTACCAATCCAAACATGCTCTGATGGGGACCAAACTTTGCAAGCATTGCAAAGTTTGGTCCCTATCGAAGCATGTTTGGGTACGATGGTATGGGGAAGGCCCGGATTTTCCATGGCCTCTTAAGCACCAAGAGACTTGAAAAATCCGGACTGGGCGCTAATTACCAATCCAAACATGCTCTGATTGTGACCAATCTTTGCAAGCATGTGGGGGGGACCCACCCCCATATGTTTGCAAAGTTTGGTCCCCATCGGAGCATGTTTGGGTACGATGGTATGGGGAAGGCCCGGATTTTCCATGGCCTCTTAAGCACCAAGAGACTTCAAAAACCCGCACTGGGCGCTAATTACCAATCCAAACATGCTCTGATTGTGACCAAACTTTGCAAGCATGTGGGGGTGGGTGCCCCCCCCATGCTTGCAAAGTTTGGTCCCCATCTGAGCATGTTTGGGTACGATGGCATGGAGATTTTCAACAAACAATATGATAGCCAAAGTGTTAAAAAATATAATAAAATCAAGAACATCAACTAAAATGTAATGATACTCAATAATGAAAAAACTCATAATGATATAAACATCAAATAAGTACATCAGAATGAAAATGAACTACCCCAGCTAGTCTGAGGTTAATCACTGCCCAAAAATCTAAGTACAATGTAAGTGAGCTAACCCAGCTAGTCTGAGTTTAGTCACTATCAACGGCAACCCAATCAAAATCGTCATCTCTAACTGCCGGTCGACGTGTGCATGGAGGCTGCTGTGCACGTCGAGGAGGCTGTGCCGGCTGCGGGGGTCATCGAATGTCTGCGGGGAGGTCTGCCTCAAAGGCAAGATCGTGAGCTGGTGCCGGTGTACTCGGGAGCTCATGAGTCCCAAAAGCTACTATGGCCCTCTCTCTCTCTCTACGTCGTGCTAATGCAAGACGCCTCTGTCTGTAAACCCAAAATCTATAATCTGCAATGGTACATGTCTGCCACTCTGCTCGTGTAAGCTCCTCTGCTGTAAGGACACGCTGCTCATGAGAAGCAGCACTGCTGCTAGCACCATCACCCGCCGAGGTGCCACTAGGGCCAGCACCACCCACGCGCTCATATGCTGTGATCTGGCTCTCATGTAGGACTCTCTGGTAAGCATCGAACTCATGTGAGCTCCACTCTATCTCAGGAGGCACCTCAGGCTCCTGGGCTCTATCGTCGAAGGCGTCGAGTCCCAAGTCAATAGGTGATGTAAAGTCAATAGGCCTGCCAGTCCTGGCATCTACTAGAACGAGGCCTGGGTGAAGATCATCGATGCCCAAAACCCTGTACGTCGCTAGGTCGATGCGTGCACGATAGGAGGGGCATGCTGAGAGCCGGAATAGCTCCTGGGTGATGCAAGACAAGTGGAAAATATGTCCACATCCCAGGGCATATCCACCTGTACTATCAATGTCCTCGATACATAAAGCGCAGCACGCATCATGTAGGAAGGGTGGTGCATCCTGCGGGAGAGGTCGTCGAAAAACCTCTGGATATAAAGGTAGGTAAGGCACTGTCACGTCCGAGGATGTACAAAACTCTCGAACATGCAGCATCAGCTGCTCTGCCCTATGCTGGGCAATCTGCTCCATAATCTGATGATGCTATGCCTCAGCTCTAGAGCTCTCTACCTCGGTCCGAGCCTACGCAAAAAAGTAAAGCATTAAAATAATTGATTAGTCTCTCATTAGGTATTACTTAAAGAAATTTATAACTTAGGACCTTAATTATAACTCTTTTACATGCAAGAGAAACCTACCTGCTGGATGTCAGACTCTCTCAGATGCTGTGCCTCTGCAGTAGCTGCCTCTGCTATCTGTAATGCAGCTCTGAGGCGGTCAATCTCCGCTCTCGCCTCTACCAACTCCTCAGTGAGTCTCTCAGTGGTAGGTGTGGGAACCTACGTGACACAATCAACCATGCTGCTCATGTAAAAATATAGAAAAGTATATATAAACATGTAGATAAATGACCAAAAAAACTTAAGACGTAATATATATGTAAATACCTCGACATCTGTCGTCGGTATAGATCGTGAGAACAGGCGCACCACGTGCTAGATGCTCTCCGTGGTACTCCGTACGTCAATGCCGACCTGGGTGCCAAGAGCCTCTACTGTCGACAATGGCACAAATGAAGGATCTGTGGTAGGTGCTACACGAAGGGCTGGTGGAGGCCGCCTACCCTGGTCCTGGAGACGGCCTCGGCCAGCACCACCACCTGGACGATGGCTGGTGTAATCCACCTCCTCCCCTAAGACAAACTCTGCATATAACTGCTTTGCGAAGTATATGGGAATCTGGCGGTTGTTCGGCATCCTCCCATATGCGGCAACATATCGACTATAGATATGTGCCGCCATACGAGGATGCGAACACCGCGAAATAGTAAGGGGCTTGCCCGCCCCAGGCCTCATCCCACGACTATCGAGGAAAAGATCTAGGTAGGCTCCATCCCTAATAGGAGCAAGATCACAGACCTGACGATATGTCAGGCCATGTGACACAGGAGCAGTGCGATGGTGGGCTATCCACTCATCTACATAAACAATATCGTGAAGGCTACGAAGGGACGCAAGCATCGCCTCCAAGTCTGCCACGATATGTAATGTAGACGGTGTGTCTCTAGCACTCCTACGGATAGCCGCTAACTTGCGGTCTATCTCCGCGATGAGGTCTGCAATAGATGAGCGGCCCTCCTCGTGTGACTCCATGCTAAAACCTAAGCCAAACACAAAGGTCCAATGTGAAGGGTCTAATGTGAAGGGTCTAATGCTTAGTGCTAAGTAGCATTAATGAAGCTATAAAACAATGCTAATGGGCTCACTAATGCTAATCCAAATCAAGAGAGCAAGGAGAGTGAAAACGACTTGTGACAATGAGGCAAAAAAAAAGTTTTCCGGTTTTATAACCTCGATCGAGGTTCGATAACATCATGCAATTTAGGGTTTGCAAGATTAACGCTCTGGATATTAGGGTTAGTACAACATACGGCCAAGATACACACCTAATTTTAGGGTTGGGGAAGGATCGACGGCTGAGATTTGATATTACTATCTCGTTCGAGGTACATGGACAGCCACGATTTAAAGTCATTACCACGACAAGGTATGTCGACGGTCAAGATTCATTATATACCTCGATCGAGATATTTAAATGACTGAGATCGCATCTTCCAACGTACGTGAATGGACGGTATAGATTGCGTTTACGTATCTCGATCGAGATAATTGGACGGTGGATATTGCATCTACGTATCTCGATCGAGATATTTGGACGGTGTAGATTGTATCTCTGTATCTCGATCGAGATATTTGGACGGTTGAGATTTGATCTCAGTATCTTGATCGAGATATGGGGACGGTGGAGATTGTATCCCATTACCTCGAACAATGAATGGTCGTGATTTGATGTTAATTTCTCGTTCGAGATACGTGGACGATGGAGATGTGCTAGTCAAATATGCTTAGGGGGATACAGCGTGGCCCTGATGTGGATCCGAGTGGCATAGATATCTCGATCGAGATAATGTGGTGGCGGTGACATGTATTGGTGACATGGATGACGCCTGGAAACCCGGACCTGCTAGCGTGGCATTAGTTGGCATCTCGATCGAGATATGTCGATTTAGGCTCGGGAGGCACGTGTTGTCTTTTAATTCGGGGCACTATCACGATCGAGGTACTCCGCCCGAGATGCATGGATGTCCCAATTTTAGAGAGAGTGAACGAAAGTGAGTACCCTCATCTTGCAACCACCCCAATCTTTATGCATCTTCTTATGCATAAATTCAATTTGGTAGGAATTACACTTTTAGAATAAAAGAATTTATCTTATGCATTTAAGTTATGCATAAAATCCATTTATGATGAAAAATCACACTTTTAGTATAAAAAGAATATCTTTTATGCATACCTCTATGCATGAAATCCAATATGATAAAAGTAACACTTTTACAATAAAATAATCAACTTTTATGCATACCTCTATGCATGAAATTCAATTATGATAAAAGTAACACTTTTATATTAAAATAATAATCTTTTATGCATACCTCTATGCATGAAATCTAATTATGATAAAAGTAACACTTTTATGTTAAAATAATAATCTTTTATGCATACCTCTATGCATGAAAATCAATTATGCATAATATAAAAATCAATTTCTCTAGGATTACAATGAATATCTTTCAATTAATCTAGGATGATAATTCGTAGAATATGGTAGGAAGTCCTCTTTTTATGCTTTGAATGAAATTATTTTATACGTAATTTTTATAAAAATTTTGCCTTAGCTCCGCTGCTATGACTGATAAATCTCAATTTTTCTAAGGGATAAAGCTTATCATTAAGGAAATAAATTAGAATGATCCCTAATTGGCTCATTAATCCATAATGGATTGAATCATCAATATACATAAACTAAAAGCATAGAAAAAAGCCATTAATTTGGCCTCAAGCATAGATTAATCTTGGATTAAGAAAAAGCTTTATGAAAAGCTTCATTTGGATTGAGAATGGGTCATGAGTATGACCATTCCTTGAGTGAGAGAGAGACTTTACATAAAAACCATTTGAATTAAGCATAAATGGAAATTTATGTAATTCTTAACTATCATTAATCAATTAACTTCAATAGCATTCATCAAATTATGTAACTCTTCACTACCATTCATCAATTAACTTCAATAGCATTCAAAAATCATTCCAATTAAGCTTCTCAAGCTTGAGAGGGGTTGAGAAGAGAGAAGCATTGAGAAATTATAGAAAAGATCAAAATTCACCATTTACCTTATAATTTGCTTGATTCTTTGTTCACGGTAGAGGCCCCCAACCAATCAATTGGTTAAGTATGTTGATGGAGCCACCAATGGGGATTGAAGAAAGAGGGAAGCTCCAATTTCTTCAATTTGGAGAGAATTTTAGAGAATAGTAGGAATTAGCATTATTTCAGCATAACTCTAGTATAGTAAAATTCTTCTCCTTTTTTTCAAAGGACTCATGTTCTATTTATAGGAGAAGGAAGCTCTAACCAAAGCTAACTGAATTCTAGAATTTTCCAAATTCAGTTTGGTTGAATTTGGACTAGATTTGGACCTAGTTTGGTTACTTTTTGATTCGGTTTGGTTCCATTTTGATTTGGTTTGGTTCAAGAGAGAGGAGAGATAAAAATATCACATTATTTTTTAGTTTAAAACTCATTCAAGCATGTGAAATATGCACCTCCTTTAAAGAACTCCCCTTCCTTACATATGTGTCAAAATGGAATTATTATACCCAAAATATCTCATATTTTTAATATTGCTCATAGTTTTTTACTAATAAACCTTGTACATTTTCAACTCTTCATCTTGTGTGAGCATTTACTCATTTTTGGATACCCAAAATATCTCATATTTTTAATATTGCTCATAGTTTTTTACTAATAAACCTTGTACATTTTCAACTCTTCATCTTATGTGAGCATTTACTCCTTTTTGGATACCCAAAATATCTCATATTTTTAATATTGCTCATAGTTTTTTACCTATAAACTTTGTACATTTTCAACTCTTCATATTATGTGAGCATTTACTCATTTTTTGGTATCTTCTTTTACAAATTAGATTTATCTCTTCCCTACACATAGATTGATGCTATTGGCCCATAGGAACCTTAATTGGACCATAATCCAAAAATTTCTGAAAATCTAGACCCTTAGGCTAAGGTCCTTTGTACCCATTTCCAATTAATTCCAATTGCACATTGGAAAGTTCTTTTTGAATTCCTTTTTCAGGGGAACTTATTTTAATAAGATGAGATAATTTTCTATCCAAAAATATTAAAAATCTGAATATTCTCTCTCTAGAATATTTTCTCTCTGTAGGTTAAAACAGTTAGAAACAAGGTCTTTTATATTTCTGAAGAGGGATTGATTACAGGGGAAGATGCGGGACATTTTGAGAGGCTGGGGAGGAATCTTACAACCTTGGGAAATAAAAGGATCTCTGAGTTTGATGAAAAGAAGACCAGCAAGAAGGGCATAACTGCCAAGGACGAGAGCAATAAGGCAACTGAGACAAAAAACATCAAAGACCTCAAGGAGGACTTGGCGGCGGCTGACATTGGAAATTCCATCCTATCATAGCAGCTAGAGCAGTAATAGGATGCTGCAACAAGCACAAGTTTGCAACTGGGGCAAGCACAACGTGATCACCCTACCACCAATGTTGTAATTTTTTAAAATCCATTGGGTGTAGGGAGCTCTCAGCTACTTACAACGTTGCATGATAGATGGCCTAAAGGAGATGACCAAATTACACATAACACTATTGCGAGCAAAATAGGTAACTAACAAGGGTTACCTAAAAAGATTCCCTCCCAAAATGCGTGAAATCTAAAAAATGGCGTAAAAACATAGTTTTTTGAAAACACATCTAGAATTCCATGTATACATTTAAAAATTACATGAATTTTGAGAACACATGTGACCATCATAGTTTTATAAACTCCTATTGTTTGTGACATAGAAATAAAATTGACTTACAAAATGGCATAGGAATCTACATAACTTAAAGAAATATCAATCTTTTTGAAATAAAATTTAATTTTATAAATTTCATAAATGTAAGACACTTTTTTTAATGGACTTTATTTGGACAAATTCTACCACTATGCATAAATATGCACATTATTTGACAAGAACTCAAAAAATATTAGAATACATAACATTATAAGCTCCATAATTGTGAAAACATCCTACAAACATCCTTGATTCTATTTCTAGACCCAAATAGCAAAGCCTTGAGTATATACTTACCTTGACAGTTTGCATGACATAATTATTTGCTCTATTATTTATACACAGTAGGGAGTCGGCATGATATACAACCAATGCTAGGAGTTTAAAGAGGTCAGCTTATAGGTGTACAAAGTTAGAATTCTATTCATATATATGAGGAAGATGATAACTATGGAGGCTTTGAGTAAACCTAAGCATGTTAAAAGAGTATAAAATTGAAATATTTTTCGGCAGGACAGTTTTAGAGGGAAAACATCATATAGCCTATGGGTGTAAATTTTGACCCACGTAGGCATTTTTTGTCATAAAGTAAATTCTTGTTATGAAATATGGATAATGGTGGCAGGAAGAAATTGTAGCCTATATCATGTAGATATGTGGTGGTGGCAAAGATTCATAGTGTGCATATGTTGATGTTTGATCCGGATAGCCATTATCATGAACGTAGGTGTTGGTATATCTAAGAGTAGTGTAGGAATGAGCTCTTGCTATAATTATTTAGAGTACATATGAAGGATGTTGAGAGATGGTATGTCTAAGGGTAGTGTAGAATGAGCTCTGGTTATAATTATTTGGAGGACTCGCGAAGGATGCTGAGAGATGCAATCTTCACCCCGCGACATTTTCTTTGTGTACAAAGAGAAAAGAGAGGAGCTTGGGGCTTCTTGAGAATGGTGGTAGAGAGGAACTTGGAGCTTTCATTTTTTCTTTAATTCTATGATTTATAAGATTTTTTTTAATTTTTGAGATTTTATGGGCTGCTATCTACTATTTTGAATGAGTTTTTACATATTTGTTTGGGATAAAAATAAAAAAAATTCTCATTAAAAATCTAAAAATATTTAAAAGTTTAGAAAAATAGCCCCCTAAAAGTTGATGTTTTACATGAAAGTTGATGCAAAACATCAACTTATAGGCTAAGAGTTGATGTTTTACATCAAAGTTGATCGAAAAAATCAACTCTACCACAAAACTTGATGTTGTACATCAAGTTTTAGATGCTTCGGAGAAGAAAGTTGGAGGATCGGAGGTCAATTTTCACAAATGGCATGTTTTAGGGATTCCGTTCAAGAGAGCATGCTCAAAAGAACTATTCCACAAATTTTGAGTATCAACACAACTATGTTTCGATGCGATACATAGATGCCATGAAGCGATTTGCTGATGGAGAAAATCGATATGTGACGTCTGCATATCGCATCGAAACATCATTGTGTTGGTACTCTAAATTTGTGGAATAGGTTGTCTGAGCATGCACACGAGAACAGAATTACTAAAACAGGCCATTTGTAAAAATTGACATCTGATCCTCCAACTTTCTTCTCCGAACATGATGCAAAACATCACGTTTTGTGGTAAAGTTAATGTTTTGCATCAACTTTGATGAAAAACATCAAGTTGTATGGAAAAGTTGATGTTTTGCATCGACTCGATGCAAAACATCAACTTTTAGTCTAAAAGTTGATGTTTTGCATCGAGTCAATGCAAAACATCAACTTTTCCATAAAACTTGATGTTTTGCATCTAGTTGATGCAAAAAATCAACTTTGTGTGGCAAGGTTGATTTTTTGCATCAACTAGATGCAAAACATCAAGTTTTGTGGAAAAGTTGATGTTTTGCATCAAGGTGATACAAAACATCAACTTTTCCACAAAACTTAATGTTTTACATCGAGTTGATGCAAAAAATCAACTTTGCCACAAAACTTGATATTTTGCATCAAGGTGATACAAAACATCAACTTTTTCATAAAACTTGATGTTTTGCATCAACGATCCAAAACATCATCTTTTGTGGAAAAGTTGATGTTTTGCATAAAATTGATGCAAAACATCCAGTTTTGTAAAAAAGGTGATCTTTTGTGTAGAAAGTTGCTGTTTTGCATCAACTTGATGCAAAATATTAATTTTTCATAAAAGTTGATGTTTTATATCAAGTTGATGCAAAACATCAACTCTTAGCTGAGAAGTTGTTACTCTACACTAATTTGGTCGCAAATGTGGTAGCTAAAAGATCCTTACCATGTGTAGTAACCAGTAGGATTTGAGCCCAAGTCCCTGTCAGATATTTTACAAAAAAGTATTTTGAAAAGTATAAACTTTTGTTTCTTAAAGCAAGCTTTTTCATGCTTTCTAAACTCATTTAATAACTAAAATTACCATTTTAACCCCTTTTTGTCACATCAAGGACACATCTTCTTTAAAAATGAGAGTGTAATTGTTTTCAAAATTAGATAACTTTTAAATAGCTTATTCATGATATTGTAAAATTCATATGTACGTAACGAACTCTCTTAAAAAAAGTATATGTTATCATCAATTAAGAAATTGTGATACTCAAGAGCTTCAAAATGAGTTTTAATACTACTCTTATCTCAAGAGCCAAAATAGGGTTCTATAATTAAGATAATAGATGTATCAAGATAACACTTTTGTAATATATTTATATAAATAGATAGTTGTTAATAGTTGCACTGTGTAGCACATCCTCAATCATGCTAACATGTAGATGACCCAAGGAGTTTAAGCTTCAAGTGTACACATAGAAGAAAAAAATGTATTTGTGGATAGTAAAGAATAGGATGTCTCGTCTACTTTCTGAGGGAAAGTCACATTAACTAGTGATGGAGTTTGTATAAATAGTAATGATTATGAGGAACTATGCCATAAACTATATGTTTAGAAAATAGCTTCTTTTCACAGTTGTATCAATTTTTTTCGGGATTGAAGATGGCAATAATAAACGTTGTCTCTATTTTGGCATGTTTTTTGAAAACTTATTGGTAGATTTTAAATTATAATCTTAGAAAGTAAGCAAAATGAAGTATTTTTTTCATGTCAATTTTTGTTTAAAAAACGTGTAAAGTGCCCAAAATATTATCATTTTTTGGTAGTATTATATGCATGCGTAGAGCACTTTTCAAAAAGAGGTTAAAAAATGAACCTTTTTGATGGAATCTTTAAAAGATGCGAATTCTTTCTCGTTCTTAGGAAATATTACCTATTTTGTCCACAACAGTGTTATAAGTAGACAATCAAAGAGAAGGATGTTATCATCCAGACAATAAGAAGCCAACAAGAACCCTTGCAACAAGAAGAGTTGCGCAAGACGAGGATGGAGGAAGACCACCTAGAAGAAATGGAGAGCCAGATTGGTGACCTTTAGAAGGTCAACGAGGATATCAAAGAGAAAATGGGAAAGATCAGGAAGACAATGATCTAGAAGGAGCAAACATATAAGAAATTGCAAGAAGACCTGGACATGGCCAGATAAAGCCAAGTTGTAACAGAAGCGCAGGTTGCCTTGATCAGAGATCACCTTAGGGTCATAAAGGAGGTGTACGCTAGAGTTAATAGGGACAAGATGGAGCTAATTAAGGTAGAAGCCACGTTGGTTAAGGTAGAAGCTAGGCTCGCCATCTTGGATGCCGATAAATTTTCGGAAGTGTGTGAACTAGAAGCCGAAAAGATGGAGCAATGGAAAGGGCAGGCCATCACGGATCTAAAGTAGGTGTGGGAGGAATATTTAAAGAAATTGACAGTGGTAATGTAAGCCCCAACACCTTCCTACAGACAGATGTGCCCTACCATTCATAGGACAACAATCTAGAGGGAGGGTCCGTACAGTCAAATCTAGCCAAGCTAACAAGCTCGGAATCGACAAGAGCTTTAGAAACAGTTATACCTAGCCAAGAGGGCAAGGAGGCCAGAGCCAATGGGGGAGGTACCAGCAAGGAAAAAAACTTCAAAAGGAAAATGAGCAGCTAAAAAATGAAGTGGAAGTGTGGAAAAGGAGATTCACCCTTTTGAAGAGAGATGGAAAGAAGCCACCCATGTAGACAGATGGGATGTACCAGCAAGGAAAAAAAACTTCAAAAGGAAAATGAGCAGCTAAAAAATGAAGTGGAAGTGTGGAAAAGGAGATTCACCCTTTTGAAGAGAGATGGAAAGAAGCCACCCACGTAGACAGATGGGAAAACTAGCCATATACCAAGGGTCATCAATGTACCTAATCCTTGATGAGCTGAAAGAACATGCGTGGGCAGCAAGATGAAGAAGCTAGAGGAGAAGGAGAATGACAAGTTGTGTTGAGGGCACAAATCGAAGAGCAAGAGGCTCTAGTTGAAGAGTTCAAAAAGTAGATGGACATCACGAGGCAGGAGTAGATGGACACCACGAGGAGGGTGAAAGCCGAGGAAGTAACAACAAAAGATAAGATGATAGAGAGCTTCCAAGGCCGGGCTGAAAGGAAAAAGGGGGCTAAAGAAGATCTGCAAAAAAGAGTCTAGGAGGAATTGGGCCAAAATATCATGGGCGACTCGTAGGGCACTACCCTTAAATATATGCAAACTTTAATCCAGACATCCCACCAAAGTAGGGAGGTGCCTTGAGACCTTCCAACTGGGAAGAGATTGCAAAATTCATGAACCAGTTGGAGGTATGGAAGATAGAAAGACAGGTCCAAGAAGGTAGCTCTCCAGCAGGGGCATCAGCACAGGGAAGAAGCCTCTCCCCCAGATCTAGAGCAGTACGTGTGGAAGAAACGGTCTCTTATGACTCCCAGATCTGGGTGAGGAGACAACAACTCATTCAAAGAGAGACCCTGCTAAAGCCCAAAAGTATTGGTGTCTTAGTGGTCTTTCTCTTATTGTTGCTTTCTCTCTATTCATCTATGTTTAATGTTCAATCTTGTGTTAAGTTTGTTCCTATTTGGACATGGTCTTTGTCTTACTATTTCTTTCTCTCTATTCATCTCTGTCTTCAGTGTTAAATCTTGTGTTAAGCTTGTTCTAGTCTAGACGTGGAAAGCTATTTGGAATCTTGATAGCCCTACGAACTAACCCTCTTTGTATTCATAATCAATCTCCCTACGTCGCTTAGGCAGACAGGTAGCTCAACATCCTAGCATTGGCTTATCACATTGGGAACAACTACATTAGTTGCACTACTCCTCCAGAGCGTGAAAAGATGCAAGGGAGAAGAGAGCTTGAGCTCTTGCAAGCATACACACACACACACAAAACCTAGAAGAGAGCACACAAGGTGAGAGGCTGAAAATTCTTCTTCTTCACACAACAAAAGAGGTCTACAAAGAAGATAAAGTGACTAACACACATAATAGAGTATATACAAGCGGTCCATAATGTGAACACACTAAGAGGAGTGGGTAGATGTGGACTAGTCGGTGTAGTCCAGTTGTAGAATCTCTGGCAAAGATATGTCGGTGCCAGCTACCAAACTTGCCAGTGATGTAAATGTCAAATAGTCATACAGACGCCTCATGAGTGTTAACTCATGTTGAGATTGACATCTCAACACTCCCCCTTAAGCTCAACTCCAACTCATGAACTCCAAGCATATCTCGAAATCTATGGAGCTTCTTAGCTCCCAAGGCCTTCGTGAAGATGTTTGCAACCTGATCCTGTACTAACGTAGGTTAAATCGATGTTGCCTGCCAAGACTCTCTCCCTGATGAAGTGGTAATGTACCTCAATGTGTTTCGTCCGCACATGGAAAACTAGGTTCCTGGCCAACTGTATATTACTAAGATTGTCACAATATATGGCAACCTTTCTCTCCACATGCAACCCTAAATCAACAAGTAGCTTGCGTAACCAAGCTACCTCACACGCTACCACCGTAGCTTCTTTGTACTCTGCCTCTATATTCGACAAGGCAATTGTGGGTTACTTCTTGCTACTCCATTGTTGCGTGACGAGCGGTGATCAATGCAAGGATGCAACACAAAGATGGAAGCAGGAAAACAAGAGACTTGACATTCTTATTTAGGGCTCTTGTAGAGAGTTCCAAGTTGTAGGTGACAAGAGTTCCAAGTTGTAGGTGAGTGTGGAGTGGGCTTGAGAATAATCCCACATGGGAAGTTTTGGGAGTTTTAGGAGTTTTAGTATAAATAGTGGCTCATTTGAGAGCTCACATGCACATTGGGCTAAACTCATGCTTGAGCTCTCTTGAGACTAGCTCTCCCTCTTGTTCATAGAGGTGCAAGCTCTTCTCTCTCCCCATTTACACTATTGTATGAGCAATGCTCTTCTAATTCAATGCAATGAGATGATGTTTCTCTCTCTTCTCATCTCTATTCTCTAGTGTGCATGCTTCTTTGTTGATGCTTGTGGATTCTCTATTAGGCTTTGTGTGGTAGTGGATTCAAGCTTAAGCTTCTCCATAGCTTGTAGCTTATCCATGGGCAAGGCATTGCTTGAGTAGTGAATGAGAATGCATGTTTATTTCAAGTTCCATTAAGCTTCAAGGTTTGTGTGCATGCTAGGGAAGTATGTGCTTGAGAATGAAGTGTGCTTTGAGCTTGTGTGCTTATGAGTGAGCTTGTGTGTGCATTAGCTTAGCTTTCTTCTTGTATTGGATGTATGAATGAGTGGGATGATGAGTGAATGAACTATGGCAAGATTGAGCTTGTGTGTGTAAAGTCTATGTCAAGGTAGTGGTGTTCATAGCATTCTCTCCCGAAAGGGATAAGCTTCCATGCACCTAACCGGGTTGAATCCCCTAGCGATGAAAGGAGTGTTTATCATTCCATTGGTGAGCTAGGAGTGTAGTCTACTTGCCTATATTGCATACGTAGGGAGACGACCGTCTTTCCATTGGCGCTGCTGCCAGGGAGACGACCTACGGTTGGTTGAGGAACCTTGGCAGCCATTACAATCTAAACAATACTAGGAGTAGGATAATTAAGCTCTAGCAGGCGAGGAGTGCTGCTCTTAATATCCTTCACTTTCAGCTCAACCTTTCCTGCATCTTGCTCCAGTGAACGCTTCCACAGCAAGTGCCCCAAGCGTGGCAACAAGCATCGCCCATCTCTTGCAGATGAGCTCGCACTCTCTGAACCTCTACAGGCCGAAGACCCCAGCGTAGGGTTGGAAGGGCGTCGCCTTGATGTCAGTGTGGCGCTGTCCACCCTGGTCCCAATCACATCTCCTGCAGGATTCTTGGTGAGATTCTGGTTCAAAGAGTCGAAATTGATTTGCAAATACTCGGCAGGCTTACCCAGAGAGAGTGGGTCAAAGACATAATCGCCAACTAGCATTGCAGTTGAAGGAGGAGAAGGCGAAGGCAGCCGCCCCGCAGGCTTCAGCTGGCCGAAGCAGAGGAGGCAAAGGAGGAGAAGGCGAAGGTGAGGAGGCGCCAGTGGCGTCAGAGCAGAGGAGGAGAGATCGGCCGCAGCGCAGAGGAGCAGAGGAGGCGATAAGGTGGCCGGCGCAAAAAACGCAGGTGATAAGGTTAGTATTTTTATTTTTTATTTTTTATTTTTTATTTGTTTTGTTTTTTTGTTAATTTTTAATTTTTCAAAATCTATAATTTTCGCATACCAATTTTCAAGTTTTTTACATTTTTTTTAAATAAAAATAAAAAGTAAAAAAATAAAACAATAAAAATAATTTAAAAAAAACTGTAAATTATGTGTTTTCTTAGGAGTCCACATTTTTTGCATGTTCTGCATTTTTTTAAATTTCTGTAATTTTTTACATAATTAGTGTAATCTGCATAATTAGTATTTTTAGCATAATTTGTATTTTTATGTAATTAGTAAAAATAAAAAATAAAATAAAATATGTATTTACACACATATTCATGTTAGTTGCATTTAGTGGTTAGGTAGGGTTGATTAAAAAAAAATCAAAAACTGGACACTGCAACGTGCTAAAAATAGTGTATGCATCTACGCTCGGGAACAATACTAGGGGGACGTAACACTAGTGTACCATCTAGGGTAACCACTCAAGGGAGCGGCACTCAATCGGTTGTTAGCAACTTGGAGAGCATTCTCGAGACATCTTTGGAGTCTCAAACAGAGAGCCTCTCAAGAACCGTGAGTGATATTTCAATGGACGTAAACGAGTCATTTGGCATGAATAGACCATCCACACCCACCATTGGTATGGTAGATTCTACTAATCCATTTGAAATCCCAGATGGGGAGTTGATTGACAACATGAGACTCCATTTCTTGTATACAAACGCGCATGGCGGTGAGATCTACAAAGATCCAATGAGCTGGTTTGTTGTTAAAATTACAGACATTCATTCTGCGTTTGAACCAACACCATGGGTAAACTACCAAGACGATATGTACATGGGTAGAAATGGAGTACGCTACGAGGTCACCAAAAATCCTGAACAAGTGGATGCTTTGGGTGTACTTCAACCTAGCGCACAAGCAAAGCAGAAGAAGGAGCTTCCATTGGACCCAAATGTGCCAGGAACATCGCGTAGACCTGGTACGCCCATTTCTTTACTTGAAGAATTGTTTTCCGATAGGAATTGGGAGGATAGAGAAAGAACGGGAAAAGAAAAAGAGACAAAGAACCACCCATGGGACATAGTAAAAGAAATTCCAGTAGTTAAAATCTATCAAGACGACCCAATTAAAGAGGTGTATAGGGATGTGGTAGAAACCTACTATGCAACCACTAAGCATCCGAGCTTAGAGCTTCCAGTCACGCATACAATAACTGTAGAGCATCTAGAAGGTTTCACTAAGCGTGTTCATGATAACTGGGGGAACAACTTTAGACCCTTGAATGGCCAGAGGTTAGGGAAATGACATGGAAAGGAAGGCCTCTTTTCACTGAGGTGTCTACCTTAGACACGGCACGTCCAGATGAATCTGCCTTTCGAGGAGAAACACTAGCACCACCATGGGCTAGAACCCCAAGTGTGGCTCGACCAGCACCTTCCATGCGAACAACTGCTAGAGGACCAGTCTTTCCAACGATTGATCCTACGAGGAGACCCGGGGCTATTAGAGAATCTAGGGGAGAAGAAAGACCACGAGCAAGTGGATATGTACCTCCAAGAGAACCCCATTGACCAAGTGAACTGACTTTTGAAGAGCCTAGAGTTAGAGGCCGAGACTCATATAGGAGACATACGATGAATATTCTAGAAAAGTGAGACCATCTGCACTGCAAAAGCTTGTCAAGAAGTATGATGGATCCGGTGACCCATATGACCATATAGCAGCTTTTAAGCAAGCTATACATGCGGAGCAAGTCAACGGGTACGCATATGCAAATCGAAGGATTTGGCTTGACGCTAGAGAGTAAGTCTTTATCATGGTTTCAGACTTTAGAGCCAGAGGCAAAGCAATCTTTCGATGCGCTGGAAAAGAGCTTTATAGCTGCGTTTTCAAAAATGGAAATTAAGCACAATGCGGTAGCTCAAATTTACGCTTTTAAGCAAAAAGATCAAGAATCTGTGCGAGATTGCGTAAATAGGCTAAAGCAGTACATCAATCCATGCCCTGACGATGAGAAGCCAAGCCAAGGAAGATTAATTTCTATCTTCCTGGAAGGCTTACGAAACAAGACACTTCACGCTCACTTGTACGCAAAGAAGCATGTCATCTTCAATGAGTGTTGCATGGATGCCATGGATTACGATGACAACTTTGACATGACTGGCATGGGAAACCAAGATAGTCATCCGGACGATAAACGTAGCTCTGGGAAGGGTTCTAACTCTAGTGTGCCATTAGTTAATCCAGATCAGATTGCCGAGATAGTATTGAAAAAGATGGGGCAATACTACAGATCTTCCTACCGACCCCAACCATCATACATGCATACTGTACCTACAGGCCCCTATGTCTGTGGAGGATGTGGAGGTAGCCATAAAACCGAGCAGTGCCCAACCTTCTCACCATTGGTTGGCAATCAACCAACAAAGAAGTGGTTCCAGCTTTGTAAATGGAACTACACACATGTGACTTCGGACTGCAATCACATTGTAAGGATACAAAGGGAACAAGCAAACAACTCTGCACCTAGGCAGCAAGTTGTGAACCATGAGAAAACCTTAGTTGCTCAAGAGCAAGCACGGCCGGTGCTAGGAGCTCAACCTCCTCCACCTGGCACATCTTCCTATAGATATGTGGAATATGAGAATCCTAAATTAGGTATGGAGATGGTTAGCTCTCAACCATACTACATCGAAATGGAGCATCCTCTCATGGAGCCCTACTTTGAGAACCCAACCGCTAGTTCATGACTTTAATGGAGACCAAGCTCTTTGATGCTTATAGGATCTCAGCCAACCAAGACTCAAGGTTATCCAGGACCATATCCTACAAAGAGACTATACCCCACGCAACAAACAGGACCATGCTACGAATGTGGTGGGCCACATTAGGCGAGAGAATGTCCAAACAAGAAACGACCCCTCTTAGCTAACATAGGCACAACATCTACGTTTCCACCTATAGAGAGGTTTTGCAAAGGGTGTAGCATTGACCATCTACCAAAGGATTGCTTGTTGAAGCTTGCGGATCCGGCAGCACAAAAAGCTAAAGCGCCCCTCAACTATGTTGAAGTGATTCCATCACCCCACGACATCTGAGGAGGAGAACGAACTAGTGTCTCTAAGAGTAGTGACTAGAGCCCAAGCGCAAAAGAATGTCAAAGAGGTTGTTGAGAAACCCTCTGAGATTAAGGTTCTATCCAAAGATGGAAAAGAGAGAAAGAAATCAACTCGACGTAAACCACGCAGCAAGAGGAGTAAGAAGTCGAAGGAGCAGAAGAGCTCTGATGGAGGAAAATCTATCCCAAAAGAGCTAGAAGGAATGTTGAAAATGAAACAAATCAGAGAGAAAACTCAAAATGAGCAAAAGGGAAAAGCATCCGATTCTGAGGAAAGCTCAGGAGGATCAGTCCTTGTGGACAAGGTGTACGAGCCTTTAGATGCAGCGCTTCAAGCGTATAATAGTAGGATCACAGCTCAGACCGAGCTGCCTAAGAAGCTGCAAGAATATCCCAACCCTCGTGAGTGAAGAGATAATCAACTTGGCTATCCATAAGCAGTTGATTAGGGATACTCAGACTCTAATAGACGGCCCACCACCTATGTACACAAGAGGACCTACTTCTCTGAAGCCTAACTTAGAGACGATACCAGAAGCCACGCCAAGCATGGAAAAGGGAAGTGAAGTTGTATCTCTACATTTCCCAGAAATGCCTGAAGGAGATGATTTACCTCATATCAATGCAGGCGAGTCAAAACCATTGACTACCGTGGATTTTGGAGATGAAATTCCTGAAATAGAGGAAGCAGTAGCAAGGGAGATGTGGGAAGCGGTGCAAAAACAGGATCTAGCATCTTTTGACAAGTCACCACCGTTTTCTATAGTAGAATTCTCGAATCAAAGGGTTCAAGAATTTGATGCTTTATCTCTACCAGATGATGCTCAGACTGTTATCTCAGCTCGGAGCAACAAGCTCACATGCAAGACACTGCCCTCATATTTAGGACTGTACGAAGCACATAGCCAAGTCATGCGAGTACCATCAATGACACGACAACCTCATCAGGAACGAGACATAGGGAGTTTACAAGCTTTAATGTCGGCACTAGTTACGTGTACCATTCCACTCGCAGAGTTCTTAAAGATTAGGCCAAGATTGTGGGGAGAAGTGGCTACACAATTAACTGAGCAAGGATTGTGGAACCAGAACATCCAGGTTAAGGAGTTGTTGAAGGCAAAGGCTTCTGAGCTAATGCTTAAGCAAACAATTCCGGTTCCTGTGAACAAAGTTGGCAAGCATTGTGAAGACGACGAAGGAAATACTATGCTTCCTGTGGAGATCAACAAGATTGAATCTATAGCTATTCTAGATAGCGGAGCAGGGGTGAGTATAGCAACAAAAACTGTATGGGAAATGTGGGGAAAACCTGCAATTAGAAGTACAAGGATGATTTTGCAATTGGCAGATGGAAATCTAGAGAGTCCCATAGGATTGCTTGAGAACGTTATAGTCAAGTCATGTGGCATTGAGTTCGGACACACCTTTGCTATCGTAGACTTTGGCAAGAACACAAATTACGAAGTGATCCTAGGAAGGCCATTCATGTGCCAATTCAAAATGATTCAAGACTGGGGTTACAATTACTTGTACCTCAGACATGAGAATGTAACCACGAGGGTGAATCTGAAAAACCATGCTTATCGAGATGTGAAGCACTCTCTTGTGGATGAGTTTGATTCCGCTTCTTCAAAAGCATCGGGAGCAACTATGTCTGAAGGAAGAGCTGATCTATGGATCTGTGGAGCATCTTGTCTCGAGACTTGCAACCTGGAAATGTTACCATAGACAGAAGTGTGACGGATGAGGCGTATATCCCTATACCTTTTCCTGAGAACTTGATAGATCCCTTAGAATGGAACCATGTTTTAGCTACCACAGACACTTGTGCATTGCCAAGACCTCAAGAAGCCCCTAGGTATGAAGCAAACAAATCATTATTGCTAGGAGATATGGTATCTGTAGAGGAAGTATCCCCTCTTGAGTACAGCTCAGCTGACGAAGGAGATGAGGATAGATGCTTAGAATCCTCTGATGGGAAGGATTCTAATGACGATGCCATAGTACCTGAATCAGAGTTAGAGAAAATAAGATTGTTGTTAAAGGGCAGAGAGGTCTTGCTGAGTATTCCTAGTGACAAACCGAAACGTAAGTTTTGCAAGAGTCACCGGAAGTCTCGCAAACAGAAAGTCAAGGAAAAGAGACAACAACAACAAAAAGAAAGAGAAGATGTGGATAAAGAAGACTTTATTCCACCTCCAACCTTTGTAGGGAAGAACGAGTACTTGTACTACTTGGGAGCTGATGATTGCATCAAAGACGAGATGAAATGGAGATACGGCTTTCAATTAGTGCAAAAGCTAAACGAGAAGGAGAGTGACAACCCAAAGAAGAAGAGGAAAAGGAAACCGAAGCTAAAATCTAAGGCTTCAGTGCATTCAGTCAAGACTGAACAAAGCACCATGACGAGAGTGGAGCGTAAAGCTCTAGTGCAAGAACGGAAGAGAATGCTAAAAGCAGCATGGTCTTCCATGAGTGATGACTCAAAGGAAGAAGAGGATACCACAAATATCCCCTCAAACTTCAAGAAATTCACCATACAAGATCGGAAAATAGTCTTGCAACAACCTATTCAACATAAACCTGAGGAACCAGGAGTTTCCTATGATGGCCCTGAGGACGCCAAGAAAATAGACCTGGCAGAACCAAGCGAAGAGCCGCGTAATGTGTGGATTGCCACAGACTTAACCCAAGTGGAGGAAGAATTGCTAATCTCTACTCTGAGAGAGTATCGAGACATATTTGCTTGGAGTTACAAAGACCTTAAAGGGGTAGATCCAAAGATCTGCCAGCATACAATTCCCATGCGAGAAGATGCCAAGCCGTCCAAGCAGCGTCCTTACACGTATAACGATAATTTTGCCAAAAAGATCAAAGAAGAGATTGACAAGCTGTTAGCGATGAATTTATTTATGAGATTGAACATAGAGAATGGGTTTCACCGATTGTGGTAGTACCTAAAAAGAATGGAAAACTACGAGTATGTGTCAATATAAAGAAAGTAAATGTTGCTACTGTCCGGGACCACTATCCGCTTCCACTCACTGATGATCATGTACTGGAGAGGGTAGCTGGTAAGAAGGCATATAGTTTTCTTGATGGATTTTTGGGCTACAACCAGGTATCTATTGATCCCAAGGATTAACACAAAATCGCATTTGCTACAGAATGGGGAGTGTTTGCATATAGAGTCATGCCTTTTGGTTTGACTAACGCTCATAGAGCATCTCAAAAAAATCTTTGAGAAATGCAGAGTGTATCGCATATGCCTTAACCGTGAGATAAATGCAAGTTTATGGTTAGGCAAGGGAAGATTCTAGGCCACATTGTGTCTAGGAATGGTATATCCACGGATGCGAAAAAGATAGCTGTTATTGTTGAGCTACCTAGACCTTACAATGCAAAAGGGGTACAAGTTTTCATGGGTCATTGCGGCTACTATCGTAGATTTATCTACATGTACGCTAAAATAGCACGGCCATTGTACGCACTCCTTGTTGTATTTGAATGGATAGAGGATTGTGAAGAAGCCTTTGAAAAGCTGAAGAAAGCATTAGTGACGACACCTATTCTCAGGTCGCGGGATTGGGATATTTTATTCCACGTACATATAGATGCTTCGGCTTTTGCAATTGGCTATATTTTAGCTCAACAAGGTGAGAACAAAATGGACTTTCCAGTCTCATATGCTAGCCGCCAGTTGAATAGTGCTGAAAAGAATTACACTACCACGGAAAGAGAAGGCTTAGCTATGATCTATGTTGTGAAGAAGTTTCGGCATAACCTTTTGGCCAACAAATTTACATTCTTCGTAGATCATCAAGCTTTGCTTTACCTTGTGAACAAGCCATGTGCAACCGGAAGGATTGTACGCTGGTTTGTTATTCTACTTGAATTTGAATTTGAAGTAGCGGTAAAGAAGGGAAAAATGCATCAGCGGGCTGATCATCTTTCCAGGATAACTTCAGGAGAAGCACCCATTGGTATAGATGATGATATTCCTGACGCTACTCTATTCTTGATTGAGACAGCACCAAGATGGGTAGAACCCATCATTCAAGTTTTAACGACAGGATTTTTTAACTCCATTAGTCCCACCAATGAAAAAATAATGACCTTAGAGCATTGTGCTCCTTATAAGCTTCTTTCTGGACGATTATATAAATTAGGAAAAGATGGAATACTTCGTCTATGCCCTGACCCTGATCAATATGATGAGATTATCTCATATGTCCATGTGAGCTTAGGAGGCAGACATGTCTCTGGGAAGAATACGGTTAAAAGAGTTTTGTGGGAAGGATATTGGTGGCCAACACTTCATGCTCATACAGAAGAGTACATACGGAATTGTAAAATTTGTCAACAAAGGAAACCCATTCCTCATGTGACTCTATTTTATATTTCAACAACACCCAATTGGAGTTCGTACATTGTGAAGTATTTAACGCAGGGTCATACGGACGATAAGATGCCTAGGCATAGAAAGAGAGCCATAGAGGTAGAAGCAGCGAGTTTTCAGATTATTGAAGGCCAGCTGTATAAAAGGGGCAAAGATGGAAACCTATGGACTTGTGTTTGTGAGAGTGACTACCTTAGCATATTGACTCATGCACATTCAGGAGTTGGGGGTGGACATTTCTGTGGAGAAACCACTGCCAAATTTATACTATGGTCAGCACTATGGTGGCCTACGCTTTTTCATGATGCAACAGAGTATGTCAAATGATGTGATCAATGTCAAAGAGCCAAACCTCCTACCAAGTATGAGGACATGCCATTGAGACCAATTATGGGGGTTAGAGCTTTAGCAAAATGGGGAATTGATTTTGTGGGACCGATTAAACCACCAGCACGCCATACACATGCTGAGTATATCATTGTAGCCACAGATTATCTTACGAAGTGGGTAGAAGCAAAAGCCACAGTAAAAAACGATGCTAGGACCACTGTAAAGTTTTTATACGAACATGTGTTTACACGCTACGGTTTACCTATTGAGATTGTGAGTGACCAAGGTGTGCATTTTATCAATGAAGTCATTACCTTTCTTCTGGAAGACTTTATGGTCATCCATAAGAGGTCAGCGCCTTATCACCCGCCGTAAGCAAATGGTCAAGCTGAGAGCACAAACAAGACTCTTTGCACTGCGCTTACAAAGATTGTTGAGGGACATAGAACAGATTGGGAACAGAAACTTCACTCAGTTCTATGGGCTTATCGAATTGCTTACAAAATGTCCATAGGCACGACACCTTTCAATCTAGTTTTTGGATTGGATGCTATCCTTCCGATAGAATTTATTGTACCTACACTTCGAGTTGCAAAACAACTTGAGTGGACGGATCATGAATTCTCTACAAGGATCAATGAATTGGAGAGGCTAGATGAAGACAGGTGCAGTCATTGGTATGTATGCTGAAAAATGACGCCAAAAGCGTTGGCATGATACGCATTGTAAGATTCCTCCCCAGCCTCTCAAAATATCCAGCATATTCCCCTGTAATCAATTCCCTCTTCAAAAATATAAGAGATCTTATCTCTGCCTGTTTTGGCATAGAGAGAGAAAATATTCTAGAGAGAGAATATTTAGATTTTGAATATTTTTGGATAGAAAAATATCTCATCTTATTAAAATGAATTCCCTTGAAACAGAAATTCAAAAAGAACTTTCCAATGTGCAGTTGGAATTAATTGAAAATGAGTATAAAGGACCTTAGCCTAAGGGTCTAGATTTTCAGAAATTTTAGATTATGGTCCAATTAAGGCTCCTGTGGGCCAATAGGATCAATCCATGTGTGGGGAGGAGATAAATCCAATTTTGTAAAAGAAGATACCCAAAAATGAGTAAATACTCACATAAGATGAAGAGTTGACTATGTACAAGGTTTATTAGTAAGAAACTATGAGTAATATCAAAAATATGAGATATTTTGGGTATAATGATTCCATTTTGACACATATGTAAGGAAGGGGAGTCCCTTAATTGAGGTGCATACTTCACATGCTTGAATGAGTTTTAAACTCAAAAATAATGTGATATTTTTATCTCTCCTCTCTCTTGAACCAAACCAAATCAAAATGGAACCAAACCGAATCAAAAAGTAACCAAACTAGGTCCAAATCTAGTCCAAATTCAACCAAACTGAATCTGGAAAATTCTAGAATTCAGTTAGCTTTGGTTAGATCTTCCCTCTCCTATAAATAGAACATGAGTCCTTTGAAAAAAAGGAGGAGAATTTTACTATACTAAAGTTATGCTGAAATAATGCTAATTTCTACTATTCTCTAAAATTCTCTCCAAATTGGGAAAATTGGAGCTTCCCTCTTTCTTCAATCCCCATTGGTGGCTCCATCAACATACTAAACCAATTGATTGGTTGGGGGCCTCTACCATGAATAAAGGATCAAGCAATTTATAAGGTAATTGGTGAATTTTGATCTTTTCTATAATTTCTCACTGTTTCTCTCTTCTCAACCCCCCTCAAGCTTGAGAAGCTTAATTGGAATGGCTTTTGAATGCTATTGAAGTTAATTGATGAATGGTAGTGAAGAATTACATAATTTGATGAATGCTATTGAAGTTAATTGATTAATGATAGTAAAGAATTACATAAATTTCCATTTATGCTTAAATCTAATGGTTTTTTATGTAATTTCTCTCTCTCACTCAAGAAATGGTCATACTCATGACCCATTCTCAATCCAAATGAAGCTTTTCATAAAGCTTTTTCTTAATCCAAGATTAATCTATGCTTGAGGCCAAATTAATGGCTTTTTTCTATGCTTTTAGTTTATGTATTTCATGAATATTGATGGTTGAATCCATTATTGGGTTAATGATCCAATTAGGGATCATTCTAATAGTTCCCTTAATGATAAGCTTTATCCTTCAAAATAAATTGAGATTTATCAGTCATAGTAGCGGAGCTATGGCAAAATTTTTATAAAAATTACATATAAAATAATTTCATTCAAAGCATGAAAAGAGAACTTCCTACCATATTCTAGGAATTATCATCCTAGATTAATTGAAAGAATTTTATTGTAATCATGGAGAAATTGATTTTTATGTTATGCATAATTGATGATTATTTTATTGTAAAAGTGTTACTTTTATCATATTGGATTTCATGCATAGAGGTATGCATAAAAATTGATTATTTTATTATAAAAGTGTGAATTTTATCATATTTGGATTTCATGCATAGAGGTATGCATAAAAGTTGATTATTTTATTATAAAAGTGTGACTTTTATCATATTTGAATTTCATGCATAGAGGTATGCATAAAAGTTGATTATTTTATTATAAAAGTGTGACTTTTATCATAATTGCATTTCATGCATAGAGGTATGCATAAAAGTTGATTATTCTATTATAAAAGTGTGACTTTTATCATATTTGAATTTCATGCATAGAGGTATGCATAAAAGTTGATTATTTTATTATAAAAGTGTTGCTTTTATCATATTGGAATTCATGTATAGAGGTATGCATAAAAGATATTCTTTTTATACTAAAAGTGTGATTTTCATCATAAATGGATTTTATGCATAACTTAGATGCATAAGAGAAATTCTTTTATTCTAAAAGTGTAATTCCTACCAAATTGAATTTATGCATAAGAAGATGCATAAAAGATTGATTTTTAATTCAAAGTGTCATTCTCATCTAAATTGAATTAGCATAGGAAGATGCATAAAAGAATGGGATTTCAATTCAAAAGTGTTATTCTCATCCAAATTGAATTTATGCATAGGAAGATGCATAAAAGATGGATTTTTAATTCAAAAGTGTCAATTCTCATCTAAATTGAGTTTATGCATAGGAAGATGCATAAAAGATTGAATTTTAATTCAAAAGTGTCATTTTCATTTAAACTGAATTTATGCATAGGAAGATGCATAAGAGATTGATTTTTATTTCGAAAGTGTTAGTCTCCTTAAATGGAATTTATGCATAAATAAATGTGTAGAGAAATCTTATATCAAATATAAGAATTCTCTTGTATTCTATAAAAAGATATGAAATGTGATAAGATGTGATAAGAGGTGTATGAGATGTGATAATATGTGATAAGATGCATATGGGAAGTGATAAGATGTGATAAGAGGTGTATGAGATGTGATAAGATGTGATAAGATGCGTATGGGAAGTGATAGGATGTGATAAGAGGTGTATGAGATGTGAAAAGATGCGATAAGATGTGTATGAGATGTGATAGGATATGATAAGAGGTGTATGAGATATGATAGAATGTGTTAAGATGAGTTAGGATGTGTTAAGATGTGTATGGGATGAGGTAGAGAGTGTATCTGATGGGATAAGATGTATATGGGATGTGTTAGGTCGAGAATGGATGTAATATGGATGTATGAATGTAGATATGGATGTATAAATGTGAATATGGATGTGTGGATGTGGAAATGGAAGTGTGGATGTATGAATGTGGATGTGGATGTATGCATGTAGATGTGTATGTATGAATGTGAATGTGGATGTGGATGTGGATGTATGGATGTAGATACGGATGTGTATGCATGTATGTGGATGTGGATGTATGAATGAGGATGTAAAAATGGATGTATGTATGTAGATGTGGATGTATGGATGTGAATGTGAATGAAGATGTGGATGTGGATGTATGGATGTAGATACGGATGTGGATGTATGTATGTGAATGTGGATGTATGAATGTGAATGTGGATGTGTGGAAGTGGAAATGGAAGTATGGATGTATGAATGTGGATGTGGATGTATGCATGTAGATGCGTATGTATGAATGCGAAATTGGAAGTATGATGTGGACGTACGAACATGGATATGTATGAAGAATAATGAATGTGAAGGTGTATGTGAAATAATGTGTAGTCTATATGAGTGAATGGATGAGAATGAGTACACATTGAATGGAATGTGGAATAAGTAATGTGGTCCGAGAGTGGATAATGTGGAAAGACGAGAGTTTGTTATAGAAACTGTATTTTGTGACTGTTTGTAAATGACTGTTTTATGTCAAGAATGCTGGGGAAGCTGTTATATGTACACTATGTGTGCTATGTTATATACACATTATGTGTGCATATACTAGGAGGCTAACCCACATTAGGCTTGTGAGCATGGGAGCATGGGAACAAGCTCTAGTGGAGCATGGGTTAGGACTAACCTTAAGGTTTAAGGTTAGGGTCAGGCATCCAAGGGTCACACATGAGGAATGGAAAGTCAAGAGTCACTTGAGGGCCCTCCTATATAATAGGGGCATGGGGCACACTCAAGGGGGCTTGGAGCTTGAGGGCTTGGAGGCTTATGCTATGGACTCTTGTGTAGAGGTCCATATCTAATCACCTACCATTTCACACTATAGCTACATGCTATTGGATTGTGTTATACCTCTTGATGGTATGGGACATCAAGGTAGAGGTATGATGTATTTCATTCATTATTCATGTGTGCATCCCTTGGGCTCGGGGGTGGTTGGGTGGTTGAGTTTATGCCTGATTTATGCATGTTTTATGCATAACAATTATCTAGAGAGATCTTAGGGTTTTAACAGTGGTATCAGAGCAATCTCTATTTAATTGTTGTTGATTTTTTTAGTAAATTTTAATATTTACTAATAAAATGTTATTTTTTGTTGATTTGTGTTGATGGATTGCACGTGGATCATCGATATGGTGATTGGAACGTGTGTAACTACAATTCAATGGACGAATCGACGTTGCGGGGAAATTCCGTGAGTTAATGCTATTTTTCTCTATTTTTTATGGTTAAAATCAAGCATTAATGAAATTTTTTATAAAAATACCATATGGTTTATGGTGGATATTTTTGTAGAATGGATTCCCTGAATTTCTATAATTTTTAGAAATTTTTTTCTAATTTTTTAGGAATTTTTTGAGCATTTTTATGATTAAAAATGTATTTTTATACATTTTTTGCGGGTTTTTTCCGCGGGAATGCGATCAAATTTCTGTCAATTTGCTACTGAAATTCAGTAGGGGACAGCGTGTTGATGCATAAATTGCTCTCCCGTGTGCGTGGGGTCCTCTCCGCCTCTCAAATCTGATATTTCCTTCATTTTTCCATGAAATTTCTCTTAAAAAGGAAATTTTTTAAACATTAATCATAATTAATGTTAATTATGATTAAGGGTTTAATTAAAAATCTTAATGAAATATTAAGTTAATCTCTCTGTTTAACTGTTTAACAGAGAGGGGTGGAAAGAGAATGGAAGGAAGAGAAGAGGGAGAGGAAAGAGGGGAGAAGAAGGTGAGGTCTCTCCACCTCTCTCCATCATCCATGCGCAGGCGACGGGAGGGGGGGGCTGCGCTGCAGCCGGGCGGAAAAAAACGCCCCCCCCCCTAAGAAAAATCAAATTGGCTATAAGCCAATAAAGCCATTTTTTTTTCATTTTTTTTAAAAAAATGAGTTTTTTATTTAAAAAAAGCTTTTTGATATTTTTCAAGAAAAAAGCTTGGGAAAAAAGCCTAGAAATTTCTGAAAATTATTGGATTTGAGTAAAAAAACTCTGAAAATTCTCTGGAATTTTTTTTATTGAAAAATTTTGGCTTTTCAACTTCCGGAAAACCTTTGGCTTTCCGTTTTCCCGAAACCTTTTGGCTTTCCGAATTCCGGAAAAAACTTTTGACCTTCCGTATTCCGGAAACCCTTGACCTTTCACATTCCAAAATTTTTTTTTTGTCTTTTCATTTTCCCAAAACTTTTGGCTTTCCGTATTCCAGGAAAACCGTTGGAATTCCGAAATTTTTTGACCGTTCGTATTCTAAATGCGTTCGGGGTTGATTAAAAATTTCAAAAAATTCCTGAAAATTAGTGGAAAATTAGACAAAGGTTATTTTAAATTTTGAAAAAATGTGGGGTTGGTGTTTGGCATGTGGTGTGTCCATTCGGGCACCCGTGACCATTCAAATTCCTTTAAAATTATATTTTTTGACCCAGAAAATTAGAAAAATCCATTAAAATTAAAAATTTTCATTGGATTTGAGAATTGTCGGGCGAAATTGGAGATTTCGTGAACGATGGGATTCTCAGGGAAAATTAGGAATATTCTAGATATTATATTTAGAAATCCTAAAAATTGATATTTTTAAAATATCAATGGTATTTTGGCAAATTTAATTGCTAAAATTTTTTTGGAAAAATATAGGTTTGGAATGCCATAGGATAGGTTTGGTGGAATTCAAAATTATTATATTTTGAGGCCCTATAAATTTGGGAAAATTAGAAAAAAATCATGATAATTCTTTTTCTCGAGAATTTAATATTTTCGAGGGTTATTTAATGTTGAAGTACGTTTTCTCGTATTGACATTAGATAGATGCGTGTTATTCGCACATTATTAATACGATTATACCTCGTATTAATGGATATTTATGTTTGGATTAATTCTAAACGATATATTCATGATTTTTTACCATGATTTAGCCATTCTTTTTGGACATGTTCCTTAATTTCTTTTTGATGGCTATAATTTTTGTTCAAAGTGTGTTTCACCTTGGACACTTTTCCATGATAATTTATTTTGCACTTTTTTAAGTGTGGTTTGTGCTTAATTTCTTAAGCCTCTATCATGGGTTAGTTGATCGGTGGTGGATTTTGGATGTTTTTCAAGTTTTATATGGACTCATCAGGTTTTGCCTAGATCACTTATGTCTAGGGTTTTCTTATTGAGTGTTACACACATGTGTTTCACTTTCTTACTTTGGAGTTTTATTTGAACAACACAATGTTCATATACTCCGGATTGATGAGTTGGCCACCAATTTAAATGCTTCTTTTGGCATGATTTATGTCTATTAGATGGTATGCATTGATTTTTATGATCAACTATGGTTTTTATGGATTTAAGGAGCTTCTATGCTTTTATCCATGGTTTTATAAGGATCTTTTGATCTTTTAAATAATTACATGTGCTTTGAAGGTAGCATTTGCCTTCGTTTTTTGCACATAATTTTGGACTATGTTCCTTGTACTCTTGTACATATTCCAACTCGGATACCTAGTTGCTTATGTATCTAGGTGAGTTATTTTTCTACCCTAACTTTATTGTGTTTTGGGTAGTTATCATTAGAAAGGTGCCAATAATTCAATTTCTTTTCTGATGATGTACTCAGAAGGAGTTATTCCTTGATGTAGTCTCAAGTATATAGAGATAGGTTTAGTATGTGAAAGTCTGGATAAGGCCATCTTATTCCTTTTATAAAGGATTTTATTCATATTTCCTAGACGGCATACTAGGAGTTTCAAATTGTTAAGGTATGTATGGGTGGTATCATGGTGGTATGGGACGCTAGGGATCCCTCACATATATTATCTTATGGGATAATTTGGGCTCAAGATTGTTGCTTTGCTTACATCACTTAGCATGTTGACCTCAACATTCAAAGACAATCTTATTTTCTAAATTCACTAGAAGTTATAGTGTGGGCATTCTCTAGATAAATTTCTTTTATCTATAGCCTACATGTTATGATGAGGGCAATCTCATCGGCATTTTCACTTGTTGAAATCTCTTTCTTTAGAGTTCAAACAAGTTTATCTTGTTGTGTTCGGATAAGGAAATTTGGATTCTTCCTTTGTTGGCATTTCTTTCTCTAGTTCCGTACTTTAGGTGATTTACACAATCAACCTGATAGGTTTACGGATGGACATATGTGACTCATCGAGACGTTGATGACTCTATGTTGATATGGGTAACTCGAGACGTCGATTATTCCATATGCAGATGTGGGTATGTCGGGGCACCGATGAATCCCTGGTTTCTGCTGTTATAATGCTATGCTTTCCTACTTTATTCCGAAAGGTTTACAACGAAAAAGTTACTTTGAATGTGAATTGTTCTGATCATCCGCAGTAGTCTGATGGGCAAACAGAGTGTATGAATCAGATTATAGTGTATATGCTTTGTGCATATGTCTCTAGAAAATCATCATATTGGGAAATATCTTCCAATGATGGAATTTGCCTATAACAGTTCTAAATTTACGGCTATTATTTTAGTCCGTGCATACTTATGTATGGGTATCAACTCAGGGCACCTATTGATGTCAGTCTTAAGGACATCGAGCTTGATGCATCGAGGGATTTCTTGCGTGATATGTAGGAAATTCTGACCGAAGCTCGGGATTCTATCAGGAGTGCTCATGATAGGGCACGGTTTTATGCTGATAGGGGACGCTCATCTCGGTCTTTTGAACCAGGAGCGTTGGTTTATTTTAATGTTCCTAAAGATTTTCAGACTTTGTCAATGGGAAAATGCTCGAATTTATCTCCTAGATATTGTGGTCCATTTCGAGTTATATATCGGATTGGCACGGTTGCGTATGAACTAAAACTATCTCCAATTGTTAGAGTTCATCCAGTCTTTCATATCGATAGATTGAAAGGGAAACTGGGAGGTGAGGATGACACAGTTACTCCTCAAGAACTCGTTGAAGTCGATGAATTATCCTATGTTCCACATGAACCTGATAAGGTACTTGAATTTAGGGAAAGGAAACTTTGTAGTTGACTAATCCCTGAGGTTAAAATAAGGTGGAAAGATAGGGAAATTGAGAATTCGACTTGGGAGTCGGTTGAGATTGTTCAGCGCAGTTCTCCTTCTTTTCATTGCAAGAGTGCAATGTTTTGAGAGAGGGGAAGTATGTTATATGTACACTATGTGTGCTATGTTATATACACATTATGTGTGCATATACTAGGAGGCTAACCCACATTAGGCTTGTGAGCATGGGAGCATGGGAACAAGCTCTAGTGGAGCATGGGTTAGGACTAACCTTAAGGTTTAAGGTTAGGGTCAGGCATCCAAGGGTCACACATGAGGAATGGAAAGTCAAGAGTCACTTGAGGGCCCTCCTATATAATAGGGGCATGGGGCACACTCAAGGGGGCTTGGAGCTTGAGGGCTTGGAGGCTTATGCTATGGACTCTTGTGTAGAGGTCCATATCTAATCACCTACCATTTCACACTATAGCTACATGCTATTGGATTGTGTTATACCTCTTGATGGTATGGGACATCAAGGTAGAGGTATGATGTATTTCATTCATTATTCATGTGTGCATCCCTTGGGCTCGGGGGTGGTTGGGTGGTTGAGTTTATGCCTGATTTATGCATGTTTTATGCATAACAATTATCTAGAGAGATCTTAGGGTTTTAACAGAAGCATTTTGACCGTCTTGAGGATTAAGGTCATGAAGACCGAACTGATAAAGTTGCAATTGCTGATGGAGAGTCAATGGAGGACGTCTCGCATAGCAAGGTCGATCGAGGTCTTGACCAGCCTCGGTTCGATTTAAATGGTGAGCTTCCGGTACGGTGGATGAGGGACCAAGGAAGCGGCCTATGAGTGAAGCGCTAGGTCACCTGCGAAGGATCTTAGAGGGTGCTGACCATACGGTGCTCGGGCTCTTGGTCGCCGAAGATACCCACAGTGCGTCATGGAAGATATTGGAACAAGGAGTAAGAGTTGTTTTTCTGAAACCGGGCATGGATCTGGTTGATTGACCTTGCTGGTCCTCAACAACGGATGAGTCCATGGCTCTTTTATATGGATCTGTGGGTTGATCCTGCTGATCTTCCACGGAGATTCCATTCTGTTATATGAATATATTGCCGGTTACTATGAGCTAGGAACTATGGAAAAGGCCCCTGAGTGAACAAGTGGTGAGCGTTCTGTGGTTGCCAATGATGCCATAAATACACCGATGAATGAATGACGGGAAATAAGGATTCAACCAGAGACTTTGAGGATTGTCATCAGTGACATAATGGTTTCATTAAAGGATTGTTTGAAAGTTAGTTGATGCTGAGGAAAAGGCAATTTCATATTCAGGGTGTGTAAGTGGTGTGACTAGTTTTATGTTTGCATGAACTTCTGGCTAGGGGGACTAGGAACTCTTTTCCCTAGTACCCAGGACAAAACCTAACCAATTTCCTAATTGGATTCCATCACTACAGTGGTTGGGAGGTTGGCTAACCCATGGGACTGGATGGGGTTAGGCTGGACTGATGGATCCGTAAATCAAGATTTAATTTCTATTATTACGATAGATGAAGTAAATCCTGGATAGTAATTGTTCTATAGATAGGAATCAACGACTGTGCCTCTTGATGGGGAAAAAAGCGTTGATCCCAATGATCCAAGTGCAAGTTTCTTCCTTGATCTGACCAAGTACCGTTAGAGGTGCAGTCGGATCAGTTTGATCAGTAACACCATATTAATGAATTTGGGAATTTGCCAATTCCCATTTTTGAATACTTAAAAAAGGGGACATGGATAACATGTTTGTAAGTTTCTCAAAACCCTATTATATGACCTATCGTTGGAAAGCGCTTGAAAAATGGAATCTAAAGAGCTATAGAGCGCTCATTTTGGATTAGTGGTGTTCAAGTTATGGTTAATCCAAACTTTTGACCACGTGTCCCAAACTTGTGGGAAATTCCCATATTCCCCAATATGGTGTTCAGTAATGATCTTGACTACGTTAGAGTAAAGAGTTATCCTGGTGGAATCGCCCGTGCTTTCCGGATAAAGGAAGTTTTTCCGGTTTCGATTTTGGATAAACCGACGGATTAGTCTCTTGTCCGGATATCCGTGGGTGAGGCCCCGACGAGTGTGGGACCCCTGCCCCGCGCACGATGTGCTACTTCTGCTGCTAGTATCCCGAATCCATTGCGCGGTGGAGACAGGGATCTCACAGTTGGTACCAGAGCAAATTGGCTAATAAAGATCATCTGAGAAGCCAAATATGTCAAAAATTTATCAAGAAGCACAAAGGTTGTAATTGTGTGATATAATTCATACATATTGATATTCAAACTGAAAAATTCATAAATTAGTAATTGGGTCTTCAAATGGAAGTACCGCAATTCTATGGAACCCTGACTTGCTTGAGGCCTAGACATGATGGTATTTACCTTATAGTTCCAAGTATCATGACTACCCGTATATATCGAGGGTATAACTGCAGCTCTTTACCGACAGTATATACGAGTAAATCTAAGACTTGAAATTATAAGCATTAATGCTATCCAGTTGATGAATTCGAATGTGGTTGATATGATTTTTTAATTCTGTTTGCAAACTGATGAATTGATTGGGATTCTGATTGAAAAATGATGACCCCTGAAAATGGGTTGAAATGTAATAAACTGAGCGAAACCATAATGTGGATGATTGGGACGAGTTCCTGTGATGATATTTATAACTAGAATGATGATAATGATCTCAGCAAATCACTATGAGATTAGTGGATTGTGCTGTCAAATTGCTACTGTTAACACTTGACACGGTAGATCAAGTTAAGGGATGACAAATTGAGAACTTACTTGTCTGAAATTCCCGTGTTGGAGGAATGTTCATAAAGAAATTTTTCGATCTAATGGACCATTATCGTGTTAAAGAGATGAATGATATGATTTGAATGAATTGTTATTTAATGATGAGTTCTATTTAAGGGATAATTATCCCCGTATTCTGTTGGGTTGACCAGAATATAAGGAACCCTAGAATAAATTGGATCTTAATGTGAGATCCCTGTCCCCACCGCGCAACGGATTCGGGGTACTAGCAGCGGAAGTAGCACTTCTCGCGCGGGACAGGGGTCCCACACTCGTGGCCTCGCCCACGGATATCCGGACAAGAGACTAATCCGTCGGTTTGTCCAAAACCGAAACCGAAAAAACTTCCTTTACCCGGAAAGCACGGGCGATTCCACCAGGATAACTCTTTACTCTAACGTAGTCAAGATCATTACTGATCAAACTGATCTGACTGCACCTTTAACGGTACTTGGTCAAATCAAGGAAGAACTTGCACTTGGATCATTGGGATCAACGCTTTTTTCCCCATCAAGAGGCACAGCCGTTGATTCCTATCCATAGAACAATTTCTATCCGGGATTTACTTCATCTATCGTAATAATAGAAATTAAATCTCGATTTACGGATCCATCAGTCCAGCCTAACCCCATCCGATCCCATGGGTTAGCCAACCACCCAACCACTGTAGTGATGGGATCCAATTTGGAATTTGGTTAGGTTTTGTCCCGGGTACCAAGGAAAAGAGTTCCAAGGCCCCCTAGCCGGAAGTTCATGCAAACATAAAACTAGTCATACCACTTACACACCCAATATGAAATTGCCTTTTTCTTAGCATCAACTAGCTTTAAAACAATCCTTTAATAAAACCATTATGTCACTGATGACAATCCTCAAAGTCTTTGGTTGAATCCTTATTTCCAGTCATTCTTTCATCGGTGTACTTATGGCATCATTGGCAACCAGAACGCTCACCACCTGTTCTCTCAGGGGCCTTTTCCATAGTTCCTAGCTCATAGTAACCGGCAATATATTCATATAATAGAATGGAATCTCCGTGGAAGATCAGCAAGATCAACCCACAGATCCATATAAAAGAGCCATGGACTCATCTGTTGAGGACCAGCAAGGTCAATCAACCAGATCCATGCCCGGTTTCAGAAAACAACTCTTACTCCTTGTTCCAATATCTTCCACGACGCACGTGTGGGTATCTTCGGCGACCCAGAGCCCGAGCACCGTATGGTCAGCACCCTCTAGGATCCTTCGCAGGTGACCTAGCGCTTCACTCATAGGCCGCTTCCTTGGTCCCTCATCCACCGTACCGGAAGCTCACCATTTAAATCGAGCCGAGGCTGGTCAAGACCTCGATCGACCTTGCTATGCGAGACGTCCTCCATTGACTCTCCGTCAGCAGTTGCAACTTTATCAGTTCAGTCTTCATGACCTTAATCCTTAAGACGGTCAAAATGCTTCTCCAGCATTCTTGACATAAAACAGTCATTTACAAACAGTCACAAATACAGTTTCTATAACGAACTCTTGTCTTTCCATATTATCCACTCTCGGACCACATTACTTATTCCACATTCCATTCAGTGTGTACTCGTTCTCATCCATTCACTCATATAGACTACATTATCTCACATACATCTTCATATTCATTATTCTACATACATATCCATGTTCGTACGTCCACATCATACATCCAATTTCACATTCATACATACGCATCTACATGCATACATCCACATCTACATTCATACATCCATACCTCCATTTCCACATCCACACATCCACATTCATATTCATACATCCACATTCACATGCATACATCCATTTTCACATCCTCATTCATACATCCACATTCACATACATACATCCACATCCGTATCTACATCCATACATTCACATCCACCTCTTCATTCACAATCACATCCATACATCCACATCTACATACATACATCCACATCTGTATCTACATCCATACATTCACATCCACCTCTTCATTCACAATCACATCCATACATCCACATCTACATACATACATCCATACATCCACATCTATATACATACGTCCATTTTTACATCCTCATTCATACATACACATCCACATACATACATACACATCCGTATCAACATCCATACATCCACATCCACATCAACATTCACATTCATACATATACATCTACATGTATACATCCACATCACATTCATACAACCATATTACATCCATTCTCGTCCTAACACATCCCATATACATCTTAACACATCCTAACTCATCTTAACACATTCTATCACATCTCATACACATCTTATCACATCTT
This sequence comes from Cibotium barometz, assembly GCF_041138505.1. Taxonomy (NCBI): domain Eukaryota; kingdom Viridiplantae; phylum Streptophyta; class Polypodiopsida; order Cyatheales; family Cibotiaceae; genus Cibotium; species Cibotium barometz. The sequence goes on from NC_141055.1 coordinate 9,155,655, forward strand.
TTTACATCTCATACACCTCTTATCACATCCTATCACTTCCCATACGCATCTTATCAAATCTTATCACATCTTTTTACATCTCATACACCTCTTATCACATCCTATCACTTTCCATACGCATCTTATCAATTCTTATCACATCTCATACACCTCTTATCACATCCTATCACTTTCCATACGCATCTTATCAATTCTTATCACATCTCATACACCTCTTATCACATCCTATCACTTTCCATACGCATCTTATCAATTCTTATCACATCTCATACACTTCTTATCACATCTTATCACATTTCATATCTTTTAAAAAAAAAAAGAGAATTCTTATATTTGATATAAGATTTCTCAACACATTTATTTATACATAAATTCCATTTAAGGAGACTAACACTTTCGAAATTAAAATCAATCTTTTATGCATCTTCTTATGCATAATTTCAATTTGGTAGGGAATTACACTTTTAGAATAAAAGAATTTCTCTTATGCATCTAAGTTAAGCATAAAATACATTTATGAGCAAAATCACACTTTTAGTATAAAAAGAATATCTTTTATGCATACCTATATGCATGAAATCCAATATGATAAAAGTAACACTTTTGATATAAAAATTTTTCCTTTATGCATACTTCTATGCATGAAAATTAAAAATGATAAAAGTAACACTTTTGATATAAAAATTTTCCTTTATGCATACTTCTATGCATGAAAATTAAAAATGATAAAAGTAACACTTTTAATATAAAAAAATTTTCTTTTATGCATACTTCTACGCATGAAAATTAAAAATGATAAAAGTAACACTTTTGATATAAAAATTTTCTTTTATGCATACTTTTATGCATGAAAATTAAAAATGATAAAAGTAGCACTTTTAATATAAAATTTTTTCCTTTATGCATACTTCTATGCATGAAAATTAAAATGATAAAAGTAACACTTTTGATATAAAAAAAATTTCCTTTATGCATACTTCTATGCATGAAAATTAAAAATGATAAAAATAACACTTTTGATATAAAAATTTATCCATTATGCATACTTCTATGCATGAAATAAAAATGGTAAAAATAACACTTTTGATATAAAAATTTATCCATTATGCATACTTCTATGCATGAAATAAAAATGGTAAAAATAACACTTTTGATATAAAAACTTATCCTTTATGCATGACATTAAAATTCAATTTCTCCATGATTGTAATGAAATTCTTTCAATTAATCTAGGATGATAATTCCTAGAATATGGTAGGAAGTCCTCTTTCTATGCTTTGAATGAGATTATTTTATGCATAATTTTTATAAAAATTTTGCCATAGCTCCGCTATGACTGATAAATCTCAATTTTTCTAAGGGATAATGCTTATCATTAAAGAAATAATTAAAATGATCTCTAATTGGATTATTAATCCATAATGGATTGAATCATTAATATACATAAACTAAAAGCATAGAAAAAAGCCATTAATTTGGCCTCAAGCATAGCTTAATCTTGGGTTAAGGAAAAGCTTTATGAAAAGCTTGATTTGGATTGAGAATGGGTCATGAGTATGACCATTTCTTGAGGGAGAGAGAGAATTTACATAAAAATCATTAGAATTTAAACATAAATGAAAATTAACTTCAATAGCATTATGTAACTCTTCACTACTATTCAAACTTCAATAGCATTTAAAAAAAAAAACCATACCAATTAAACTTCTCAAGCTTGAGAGGGGTTGAGAAGAGAGAAACATTGAGAAATTATAGAAAGATCAATATTCACGAATTACCTTACAACTTGCTTGATTCTTTGTTCACGATAGAGGCCCCCAACCAATCAATTGGTTAAGTATGTTGATGGAGCCACTAATGGGGATTGAAGAAAGAGGGAAGCTCCAAAAACTAGTGAATTATTAAATGAATTCACAGTTCTTGGCTTAGGTGGAGTAGAGTAACGATGCATAAACACTATATATTTTTCAACAAGGGGGAGGCTTCTATTTATAGGAAAAATTGAGCTCCTAACCAAACAAACTGATTCTAGAATTTTCTAAATCAGTTTGGTCAATATTTGACCATTTTTAGGTCAGTTAAGCTAACTTTTTGGAACTAGACTTAAATGAGGAGAGAGGAGAGATGAAATATCTCAATTTTTATGAGTTTAAAACTCATTCAAGCATGTGAAATATGCACCTCCTTTAAAGAACTCTCTTTCCTTACATATGTGTCATAATGGAATCATTTTAATATTGCTCATAGTTTTTTACTAATAAACCTTGTACATTTTCAACTCTTCATCTTATGTGAAATATGCACATCCTTTAAAGAACTCCCCTTCCTTACATATGTGTCATAATGGAATCATTTTAATATTGCTCATAGTTTTTTACTAATAAACCTTGTACATTTTCAACTCTTCATCTTATGTGAGCATTTAAGGGACTCCCCTTCCTTACATATGTGTCATAATAAAATCATTATTCCCAAAATATCTCATATTTTTAATATTGCTCATAGTTTTTTACTAATAAACCTTGTACATTTTCAACTCTTCACCTTATGTGAGCATTTACTCATTTTTGGGTATCTTCTTTTTTACAAATTGGATTTATCTACTCCCTACACATGGATTGATGCTATTGGCCCATAGGAACCTTAATTGGACCATAGTCTAAAGATTTCTGAAAATCTAGACCCTTAGACTAAGGTTCTTTATACCTATTTCCAATTAATTCCAATTGCACATTGGAAAATTCTTTTTGAATTTCTGTTTCAGGGGAACTCATCTGAATTATAAGAGATATTTTTCTATCCAAAAATATTCAAAATCTGAATATTCTCTCTCTAGAATAATTTTTCTCTCTCTAGGCTAAAATAGTTAGCAACAGGGTCTTTATATTTCTGAAGAGGGTTGATTACAGGGGAAGATACTAGACATCAAAAAGGGTTGGGGGAGGAATCTTACATTCTACCCCACTTAAAAAACGCGAGATGTCCTCATCTCGCAACTTGTGATAATTTTGCAAGATTCAGGAATATGAGACTTAGAGAAAAATTTTAATCAAGATTAACCACCAAGATAAGTCTTAAAGAGAGCAAGATTCAAAATACGAACAAGATTTAAACTTTATTCATTCTCGAAACTTATACAGTAAAGATAGAGGAACTCTTTACACTTCCATAAGCCCATCCATCATATGGTCACAAAAGCAGTCCTCACAAGCTGCACAAGTATAAGGTAACTCATCTATGGGAATGATTCTGTGGGTTATTGCTGCGCCTATCTCAGTGGTATGAGGTGTTCTAACAAAAGGACCTCTGAGAGGCAAGCCAAAAACGGGGTAAAGGCATATCTTCTCATGAGGAAGAAAACACGCCAGTAAGAAGACCCGCTCAGAAAACCCAGGATGCCTTGATCTCATGACGCAGTAGTATCGGGGACCCAAACCCAAGGCTTCGATAACCATGGCCAAGCGGACATTGTTACGAAAGTGCTGCTGACCCCAGGGTGTTACCCTAGTTATGTCTTGATAGGTCCGCCATTTTGTCTGCGCTACAGAAGTTCCCAAGTGAGGGAAAAGTGAGCACTCATACTGCTCTATAAAATCTTTCTTCACAGACTCCCTTGCGTCTTGAAGGTGAGAAATCATCATGGATAAAACTAATTCTTGTTGCCAAGCCATGAAGGAGATTAAGAAAGAAAGAAGATTGATGGAAGTAAGATTACTGTGAACGACAAGTAAAAGTTGCGACTTATATAAAGGAAGGAGCTAGCGTAACTTAGAAGCCAACGGTAACTTGCCACTGAAGTTTTACCGTCTTTCCATGATTTGGGTTTGGCACATTTTTCTATAGAAGGCATTCAGAACTTTGAGATGAGGAGATAAAAAGAAGTTCGTAGGCTAAATCACCTACTTTCTTTGGTCCACAATATCTGGGAGATAACTTCTTATACTTCCCAAGAGATAAAGAACTTCTTTTGGGCCGTACTCGAGACCAAAACCTTGATATCCAAAACATCGATTCTCACTTCTGAACTCGTTGTTCTGAAGCCTTAAAACAGGTGGGACTCTTGAGAAGTATTCAGGAAAAAGGTTCTTCCTTTTTTAAACAGAACCTTTCTTTTATTTTAGAGATAGAATAATTATAAGATCAGAAAGGGAGATTCTTACTCCTGTATACCTCTAAGGCTGGGGGAGGAATCTTACATTCTACCCCACTTAAAAGGTGCAAGATGTCCTCATCTCGCAAGTAGAGGACAACTTTTTTGCTTAAGATCCAATTTATTCTGGGGTTCCTTATATTCCGGTCAACCCAACAGAATATGGGGATAAATATCCCTTATATAGAATTTATCATTAAATAACAATTCATTCAAATCATATCATTCATATCTTTAACACGATAATGGTCCATTAGACCGAAAATTTCCTTCTGAACATTCCTCCACGGAATTTAAGTTAAGCAAGTTCTCAATTTGTCATCCCTTAACTTGATCTACCGTCTCAAGTATTAACAGTAGCAATTTGACAACATAATCCACTAATCTCATAGTGATTTGCTGAATCATTTTCATCATTTATCATTACAGGGACTCGTCCCAATCATCCACATTGTGGTTTCGCTCAGCTTATTACATTTCAACCCATTTTCAAGGATCATCATTTTTCAATCAGAATCCAAATCAATTCATCAGTTCCCAAACAGAATTAAAAATCATATCAACCACATTCAAAATCATCATCTGGATAGCATTAACGCTTATAATTTCAAGTCTTAGATTTACTCGTATATATTGTCGGTAAAGAGCTGCAGTTATACCCTCGGTATATACGGATAGTCATGATACTCGAAACTATAAGGTAAATACCATCATGTCTAGGTCTCAAGCAAGTCAGGGTTCCATACAATTGCGGTACTTCCAATTGAAGACCCAATTACTAATTTACGAATTTCAATTTGAATTAACAATTTGTATGAATTATATCAAACAATTACAACCTTTTTGTGCGTCTTGATAAACTTTTGACATAATTTGCTCCTCAGTTGATCTTATTGGAGATCTATGACTTAAGTCTGATAAATAGATTTTTCTTTGTTCGATCGTCCGTAAAAAAAACATTTGTATATTTATATACAAGTTGCAATAATTACATAGAGTGGCTCGGCTCCAAAATTCAAAATCTCTTCGAGAGACGCATAAGACGACGGTACTGGTGGGCCATAGTCATGCCCTGTTACATAAGTTCTCTAACTGCGAAGGGAGCTATTATTTTCTCCTTAGGGATAAATCGACTAAGGAGTCTATAAACTCGGCAAGCACGTCTGAAATTTTGAGGCGTTGAAAGATATAGAATAACACCACGCGTCATTTTCAGTTTTATCAAAATCATGGCCAATGAGAGGTTCTGCCTCAGCATTGCACGCCGGTTATAAGAGGTGTGGATATATAGCCCTGCAACCCACTTATGCTGTTGTCTCTCCACTGGGTTAGGAAAATATAATTCCTCAAAATGGCGTGCGAGTCTTGCTCGGCTTGTTCGTGTTGAAGCGGAAGAGATGAGATGCTCGAAGGCAAATGCAATCATATCTTGAGACTGGGTGAGGTCGGGAATACCAGATAAATGGGAAACTTCCATCTATAAAAACAATTTCTTTGATTAAAATTTCTTCATTAAAGAAGCTTACGGAATGAAAATACATTATGAAAATGCTGTTTCTGAATTCTTATTACCAATTTCAGATAAGAATTTAATTATCTTTATTAGCTTTCAAAACCGCTCTGATACCAACTGTGAGATCCCTGTCCCCACCGCGCAACGGATTCGGGGTACTAGCAGCGGAAGTAGCACTTCTCGCGCGGGACAGGGGTCCCACACTCGTGGCCTCGCCCACGGATATCCGGACAAGAGACTAATCCGTCGGTTTGTCCAAAACCGAAACCGGAAAAACTTCCTTTACCCGGAAAGCACGGGCGATTCCACCAGGATAACTCTTTACTCTAACGTAGTCAAGATCATTACTGATCAAACTGATCTGACTGCACCTTTAACGGTACTTGGTCAAATCAAGGAAGAACTTGCACTTGGATCATTGGGATCAATGCTTTTTTCCCCATCAAGAGGCACAGCCGTTGATTCCTATCCATAGAACAATTTCTATCCGGGATTTACTTCATCTATCGTAATAATAGAAATTAAATCTCGATTTACGGATCCATCAGTCCAGCCTAACCCCATCCGATCCCATGGGTTAGCCAACCACCCAACCACTGTAGTGATGGGATCCAATTTGGAATTTGGTTAGGTTTTGTCCCGGGTACCAAGGAAAAGAGTTCCAAGGCCCCCTAGCCGGAAGTTCATGCAAACATAAAACTAGTCATACCACTTACACACCCAATATGAAATTGCCTTTTTCTTAGCATCAACTAGCTTTAAAACAATCCTTTAATAAAACCATTATGTCACTGATGACAATCCTCAAAGTCTTTGGTTGAATCCTTATTTCCAGTCATTCTTTCATCGGTGTACTTATGGCATCATTGGCAACCAGAACGCTCACCACCTGTTCTCTCAGGGGCCTTTTCCATAGTTCCTAGCTCATAGTAACCGGCAATATATTCATATAATAGAATGGAATCTCCGTGGAAGATCAGCAAGATCAACCCACAGATCCATATAAAAGAGCCATGGACTCATCTGTTGAGGACCAGCAAGGTCAATCAACCAGATCCATGCCCGGTTTCAGAAAACAACTCTTACTCCTTGTTCCAATATCTTCCACGACGCACGTGTGGGTATCTTCGGCGACCCAGAGCCCGAGCACCGTATGGTCAGCACCCTCTAGGATCCTTCGCAGGTGACCTAGCGCTTCACTCATAGGCCGCTTCCTTGGTCCCTCATCCACCGTACCGGAAGCTCACCATTTAAATCGAGCCGAGGCTGGTCACAAGACCTCGATCGACCTTGCTACGCGAGACGTCCTCCATTGACTCTCCGTCAGCAGTTGCAACTTTATCAGTTCAGTCTTCATGACCTTAATCCTTAAGATGGTCAAAATGCTTCTCCAGCATTCTTGACATAAAACAGTCATTTACAAACAGTCACAAATACAGTTTCTATAACGAACTCTTGTCTTTCCATATTATCCACTCTCGGACCACATTACTTATTCCACATTCCATTCAGTGTGTACTCGTTCTCATCCATTCACTCATATAGACTACATTATCTCACATACATCTTCATATTCATTATTCTACATACATATCCATGTTCGTACGTCCACATCATACATCCAATTTCACATTCATACATACGCATCTACATGCATACATCCACATCTACATTCATACATCCATACCTCCATTTCCACATCCACACATCCACATTCATATTCATACATCCACATTCACATGCATACATCCATTTTCACATCCTCATTCATACATCCACATTCACATACATACATCCACATCCGTATCTACATCCATACATTCACATCCACCTCTTCATTCACAATCACATCCATACATCCACATCTACATACATACATCCACATCTGTATCTACATCCATACATTCACATCCACCTCTTCATTCACAATCACATCCATACATCCACATCTACATACATACATCCATACATCCACATCTATATACATACGTCCATTTTTACATCCTCATTCATACATACACATCCACATACATACATACACATCCGTATCTACATCCATACATCCACATCCACATCAACATTCACATTCATACATATACATCTACATGTATACATCCACTCACATTCATACAACCATATTACATCCATTCTCGTCCTAACACATCCCATATACATCTTAACACATCCTAACTCATCTTAACACATTCTATCACATCTCATACACATCTTATCACATCTTTTTACATCTCATACACCTCTTATCACATCCTATCGCTTCCCATACGCATCTTATCAAATCTTATCACATCTTTTTACATCTCATACACCTCTTATCACATCCTATCACTTTCCATACGCATCTTATCAAATCTTATCACATCTTTTTACATCTCATACACCTCTTATCACATCCTATCACTTTCCATACGCATCTTATCAATTCTTATCACATCTCATACACCTCTTATCACATCCTATCACTTTCCATACGCATCTTATCAATTCTTATCACATCTCATACACCTCTTATCACATCCTATCACTTTCCATACGCATCTTATCAATTCTTATCACATCTCATACACTTCTTATCACATCTTATCACATTTCATATCTTTTTTTTAAAAAAGAGAATTCTTATATTTGATATAAGATTTCTCAACACATTTATTTATACATAAATTCCATTTAAGGAGACTAACACTTTCGAAATTAAAATCAATCTTTTATGCATCTTCTTATGCATAATTTCAATTTGGTAGGGAATTACACTTTTAGAATAAAAGAATTTCTCTTATGCATCTAAGTTAAGCATAAAATACATTTATGAGCAAAATCACACTTTTAGTATAAAAAGAATATCTTTTATGCATACCTATATGCATGAAATCCAATATGATAAAAGTAACACTTTTGATATAAAAATTTTTCCTTTATGCATACTTCTATGCATGAAAATTAAAAATGATAAAAGTAACACTTTTGATATAAAAATTTTCCTTTATGCATACTTCTATGCATGAAAATTAAAAATGATAAAAGTAACACTTTTAATATAAAAAAATTTTCTTTTATGCATACTTCTACGCATGAAAATTAAAAATGATAAAAGTAACACTTTTGATATAAAAATTTTCTTTTATGCATACTTTTATGCATGAAAATTAAAAATGATAAAAGTAGCACTTTTAATATAAAATTTTTTCCTTTATGCATACTTCTATGCATGAAAATTAAAATGATAAAAGTAACACTTTTGATATAAAAAAAATTTCCTTTATGCATACTTCTATGCATGAAAATTAAAAATGATAAAAATAACACTTTTGATATAAAAATTTATCCATTATGCATACTTCTATGCATGAAATAAAAATGGTAAAAATAACACTTTTGATATAAAAATTTATCCATTATGCATACTTCTATGCATGAAATAAAAATGGTAAAAATAACACTTTTGATATAAAAACTTATCCTTTATGCATGACATTAAAATTCAATTTCTCCATGATTGTAATGAAATTCTTTCAATTAATCTAGGATGATAATTCCTAGAATATGGTAGGAAGTCCTCTTTCTATGCTTTGAATGAGATTATTTTATGCATAATTTTTATAAAAATTTTGCCATAGCTCCGCTATGACTGATAAATCTCAATTTTTCTAAGGGATAATGCTTATCATTAAAGAAATAATTAAAATGATCTCTAATTAGATTATTAATCCATAATGGATTGAATCATTAATATACATAAACTAAAAGCATAGAAAAAAGCCATTAATTTGGCCTCAAGCATAGCTTAATCTTGGGTTAAGGAAAAGCTTTATGAAAAGCTTGATTTGGATTGAGAATGGGTCATGAGTATGACCATTTCTTGAGGGAGAGAGAGAATTTACATAAAAATCATTAGAATTTAAACATAAATGAAAATTAACTTCAATAGCATTATGTAACTCTTCACTACTATTCAAACTTCAATAGCATTTTAAAAAAAAAACCATACCAATTAAACTTCTCAAGCTTGAGAGGGGTTGAGAAGAGAGAAACATTGAGAAATTATAGAAAGATCAATATTCACTAATTACCTTACAACTTGCTTGATTCTTTGTTCACGGTAGAGGCCCCCAACCAATCAATTGGTTAAGTATGTTGATGGAGCCACTAATGGGGATTGAAGAAAGAGGGAAGCTCCAAAAACTAGTGAATTATTAAATGAATTCACAGTTCTTGGCTTAGGTGGAGTAGAGTAACGATGCATAAACACTATATATTTTTCAACAAGGGGGAGGCTTCTATTTATAGGAAAAATTGAGCTCCTAACCAAACAAACTGATTCTAGAATTTTCTAAATCAGTTTGGTCAATATTTGACCATTTTTAGGTCAGTTAAGCTAACTTTTTGGAACTAGACTTAAATGAGGAGAGAGGAGAGATGAAATATCTCAATTTTTATGAGTTTAAAACTCATTCAAGCATGTGAAATATGCACCTCCTTTAAAGAACTCTCTTTCCTTACATATGTGTCATAATGGAATCATTTTAATATTGCTCATAGTTTTTTACTAATAAACCTTGTACATTTTCAACTCTTCATCTTATGTGAAATATGCACATCCTTTAAAGAACTCCCCTTCCTTACATATGTGTCATAATGGAATCATTTTAATATTGCTCATAGTTTTTTACTAATAAACCTTGTACATTTTCAACTCTTCATCTTATGTGAGCATTTAAGGGACTCCCCTTCCTTACATATGTGTCATAATAAAATCATTATTCCCAAAATATCTCATATTTTTAATATTGCTCATAGTTTTTTACTAATAAACCTTGTACATTTTCAACTCTTCACCTTATGTGAGCATTTACTCATTTTTGGGTATCTTCTTTTTTACAAATTGGATTTATCTACTCCCTACACATGGATTGATGCTATTGGCCCATAGGAACCTTAATTGGACCATAGTCTAAAGATTTCTGAAAATCTAGACCCTTAGACTAAGGTTCTTTATACCTATTTCCAATTAATTCCAATTGCACATTGGAAAATTCTTTTTGAATTTCTGTTTCAGGGGAACTCATCTGAATTATAAGAGATATTTTTCTATCCAAAAATATTCAAAATTTGAATATTCTCTCTCTAGAATAATTTTTCTCTCTCTAGGCTAAAATAGTTAGCAACAGGGTCTTTATATTTCTGAAGAGGGTTGATTACAGGGGAAGATACTAGACATCAAAAAGGGTTGGGGGAGGAATCTTACACTTAAGAAAAAGAGTTGTCCTCTACTTTGCGAGATGAGGACATCTTGCACTTTTTAAGTGGGATAGAATGTAAGATTCCTCCCCCAGCCTTCGAGGTATGCAGGAGTAAGAATCTCCCTTCCCTCTCTAAAATAAAAGAAAGATTCTGTTTAAAAAGGGAAGACACTTTCCCCAGAATACTTCTCAGGAGCCCACCTGTTTTAAGGATTCAGAACGATGAGTTCAGAAGTGAGAACCAGTGTTTTGGATGCCAAGGTTTTGGTCATCAGTTAAAAGACTGCCCGACTCCTACCATGAAAAGGGCACAGGGAAGTCTAGAATCCAAATTCAGAGACCAATTCCTTCATACCAATCTAATCAGGGTCCGTCTCGGACAAGATTGCTTAACTCCATTAACTAGTTCTGACCCATTGATTAGGGTCGAGATGACCAGTCAAATGCTTGGCGACATAGAGCAACAGATGCAGGCAATTCATAAAGATATAAAAGCTACCCAGGATCGACAGAAACAGTATACAGATAAGAAGAGGACAGTCAGAGAATTCAAAGAAGCAGATATGGTCTTCATTGAGTACGGACCAAAATGTTGAACCAACGTGAGAGAGAGAGAGAGAGAGAGAGACACGTCATATGTATCCCCAAAGGTGTGTGGAATACACACAATAGATGAGTATATATAGAGGAGATCCTAGGGCTATATATATAGAGACATTCTATATATAGCCAACACCCCCGCTCAAAGAAGGGTCTCTAATTGTGGATGAAAAAACCCTTGGGGGCTCAAGGGAAAAACCCACAGCTCTATATACACCTACCGCTATATTAAATTATTTTATAGTTACAAAGTATTATTCAAAGGAGCTACATCACTCCCATATATACAATAGCCATGAAGGCTGCGAAGGAGCTACATCACTCCCATATATACAATATCCATGAAGGAGCTACATCACTCCCATATATACAATAGCCATGAAGGAGCTACATCACTCCCATATATACTTCATCACTCTTATGTGTACAATAGCCAAACGAAGGCTTTGAAGGTCATCCATTTTCATGTTGTCTTGATCCATTCATGTAGGTTGGGTGCGAGTCTATCTTCGTGGGGTGACGATGCCAAATAATATTTTTGTAGTCGCTTCTCTATATTGAAGCTCAGCAATATCCAAATACAATCCTGATCCATAACCCCTGTAATATGGAAGAAGTCTCCATAACAAATGGAAAACCATAATTTTGTTATAGAAATATGAGATGTACACGAAAAGATGTACATAAAGAAATAGACATAAAGGTATCTATTATATGGTTGCTTAGGAATATAGTCCATCCGCAAAAGGACATGCATGGCAATGTCAACTTGTGGAAGATCATCCAATCAAAATGGCAAATGAACTAGATTTGGTAAGGGAATCTGGTTACTTGGAGAAGTTGACTTGGAAGATTGACCTGTCACTAAAATAGAAAATGACACTCATTCTAGTTAGTAAGGATATCATGGAAAGCTAGAATCATATCTTTGCCATGGGAAAAATCTATGACATAAGATCAAACCTCCAATATTATGAGTCAAGATAATGAGACAACTATAACTTGGATCAAACCTCCAAGATGACATGATATGAAAGTAAACCTCATAAGATGACAAGACGAGAAATCAAACCTCTTACGTCCATAGGTAGGATAACCAGACATGATGAAAAAGCAAACCTCTGACATGAAACAATAATTAGGATGTAGACACCTCTGACAGGATGAAAAAGCAAACCTCTGACATGACGTGCTTGAAAGTAAACCTCATAAGATGATAGGCCGAGAAATCAAACGTGTGACATTCACAATCAGGATAGTAAACCTCATAAGATGACGGAACAAGAAATCAAACCTTTGACATCCACAAGCAGCATGTAGCCAGGATGACATGATGTGAACATAAAGCTCATAAGCTGATAGGACGAGAAATCAAACCTCTGACAGGAAGATAAATCAAACCTCTGACATGTAGTCAGGGGATGACATGACATGAACGTAAACCAACCTCGTAAGATGACGGGACAAGAAATCAAACCTCTATCATGTAGTCAGGATGACATGACGTGAACATAAACCTCATAAGCTGACGGGACGAGAAATCAAACCTCTCGGGAAATATGCTCGACGGAATTTCTTGTTAGTTGCCATAGATTGAATTCCAAGACTTGACCACCATTATAGCCATTTAGACTTGCATGGTTGCATTGTCAACCACAAAAGACATTGATAGACTTAAATAAACCTAGTCAATCTAATGAGCCAAAGCCAAGGCACGGTGCATCCACCAAACACCATGGCGTCATGGATATAATCCATGGAAACGTAGTCAACCATCATTCACAAAACATGTAACCATCATCATGGAACAACACCATGGCATCATGGATAAAATCCATGGAAACACAATCAACCAATATAGATTAGCCAAGTGAACCAACATCAACGAAACATGTAGCTTGGAATGACCAACATCAACGAAACATGTAGCTTGGAATGACCAACATCAACAAAACATATAGCTTGGAATGACCAACATCAACGAAACATATAACCATCATCATGGAACAACACCATGGCATCATGGATACAATCCATGGAAACATAATCAATCATCATCTACGAAACATGTAACCATCATCATGGAACAACACCATGGCATCATGGATACAATCCATGGAAACGTAGTCAACCATCATTGACGAAACATGTATCCATCATCATGGAACAACACCATGGCATCATGGATTGTAGTGAGTGAATTACATCAATGCAATGAACACATATACATATATCAATAAAATGTGTAACCATCACCACCATGGCATCATACCAAGGCACCAAAATTACAAACTCACCAAACCTGTCAGAATCACCGAGGCTTGTATGCTTAAAATAATAATTGTCAAGTCCGTGAGGCTGGTTGTAATGTAACAAGCAAAGGTAGAACACATGGCACCTTTAACTATTTCTTGCAAAGGCTCCCGAGAAATAGTTGCATGCTTACAAAGCCTCTCGAGTAGTAACAGCATGCTAAGCATCAATAAAGTCCTCTTTACACACAAGACAAACTTCCTCGAAGCCATAGAAAGAACAAATACACAACTTCCTTGTGAGAACAATCAAACGAGAGATCAACATCACCGCCGAGATAAAAGGATAATGAGATCATCACCAAGATGACCATGACCAAGTAACTGTAACGATTCTGAAGTCATGAGATAATCATCACCAAGATGACCATGACCAAGTGACTGTAACAATTCTGAAGTCATGAGATAAAACAATCAGATCATCACCGAGATGACCACGAGCAAGTAACTATAACGATTCCTAAATCATGAGTTAAAACTATCAGATCATCACCGAGATGACCATGAGCAAGTAACTGTAACGATTCTGAAGTCAAGATCATTAAATTTACCACAAGCATTTCATGGGCACAAATTAGAACCAACCTATTTCAAACAAACTAATGCACACCTTTGGTCTGGTATGCGGGATTTTTGCTCACACGCACAGGGCTACGAATTGATATTTAGAGAAGGAGTAACCATTCAAAAAGTAAGATCCAACATCAGATATGTAAGTAATATCAAGCAGACGTACACCAAAAGGATAGCAAGCCAAAACCATGACATCATGGATAAAGTCCATGGAAACGTCATCAACGAATATAAAGAAATCATCATAATAAGCATCACAAAATAAAACCATGGCAGGATGAACAAAATCCATATACATAACATCAGTCGATCGAAAAGAAAGGCATAATTACCATCATGTGATAATACCTTGGATTGTCAATAAATACATTATGAACATCCAAGCTTAATCATGTGATTCCTGTAGCTAGCACTAAAACAAGATCACAACATATTAGCTCATGAAGCAATAAAAAAGATCAAGATTATTGTAGAAGTACATCATGGTAGCATAAGAGTTATACCAAACCATGGCATAAGTCATGATCAATGTGAGTTGCATAAGATACGAAAGATCTTCTTCTACTTAGTAACTTACATCATGAAAGTAAGAATCAAATATGTTGATTATCATGGACAAACAACTCTAAGGAATATGCATCTCATCAATATCAAATACCATTATGATATTGATGAACAAAATCCATATACATAACATCAGTCGATCGAAAAGAAAGGCATAATTACCATCATGTGATAATACCTTGGATTGTCAATAAATACATTATGAACATCCAAGCTTAATCATGTGATTCCTGTAGCTAGCACTAAAACAAGATCACAACATATTAGCTCATGAAGCAATCAAAAAGATCAAGATTATTATAGAAGTACATCATGGTAGCATAAGAGATATACCAGACCATGGCATAAGTCATGATCAATGTGAGTTGCATAAGATACGAAAGATCTTCTTCTACTTACATCATGAAAGAAAGAATCAAATATGTTGATTATCATGGACAAACAACTCTAAGGAATATGCATCTCATCAATATCAAATACCATCATGATGATGACTAAACTCTATGCATGATGCGAGAGATCTTTTAACGCTAAATATGAATTTTCTCTTAGTTTTGATAAAACTGCCATGAGCCGTCGTAGGAAGTAAACCACTGTAGAAGCCGTCGTAGGAAGTAAACCACTGTAGAAGCCGTCGTATCAACCTATAAACTATCTTCAAAGTTGAAATGATTCAAGGGAATTCACCTAAAACTTCTTGAGGGAATCTTGCAACCATGAAAAACATACAATATATTCTCTTTCACAAGTATGAACAAATATATACATGCAAACATATACTCATAAAAGATCTTCTTTCTCCTAGAAACCTTTATTTTCTATGAGAAACAAACGATATTTTCTTTTTCACAAGTATGATGCAATCTATACATGAAAATCGATGCTCATGAAATATTTTATTAGTTTCACAAATCTCTATCTAATACGAACATCATACATATAAAGGATAACGAGATCTTCTCTAAAAAATTTCTCATGCATAACATACACATAATCAAGCAATAAATCGTTGTAAATATTGAGAAAACTAAATCACTTATCTTCTTTTGTCCAGACAGAAGTTTTGATAGCCAACGGTCAAAAGATTGTTATCAGTCTGCTGCTGCAGATTACAATCGGTGTAGAATTTGATAAATCTGATATGCCAGACAGCTCGGAAACGCACCATATACCCCCAAAACGACTTCAAAAACACTGAATTTCGAGTCCGGAACAAAAAATTATGGCGATTTTACGTTTCGCAGAATTGCAGATTTTTCTGCGCGCGCGCTGCGCGGAGCCGCGCGAAGCCAAAAACGAATGCTTTTCATAGCGAAAAAGCAACCACGCTCTGATACCATGTTGAACCAACGTGAGAGAGAGAGAGAGAAAGACACGTCATATGTATCCCCAAAGGTGTGTGGAATACACACAATAGATGAGTATATATAGAGGAGATCCTAGGGCTATACATATAGAGACATTCTATATATAGCCAATACAAAAGAAGTTCTTTATCTCTTGGGGAGTATAAGTAGTTATCCCCCAGATATTGTGGACCAAAGAAAGTAGGTGACTTAGCCTACGAACTTCTTTTATCTCCTCATCTCAAAATTCTTAATGCCTTCTATAGAAAAATGTGCCAAAACCAAATCATGGAAAGACGGTAAAACTTCAGTGGCAAGATACTGTTGGCTTCTAAGTTACGCTAGCTCCTTCCTTTATATAAGTCGTAACTTTAACTTGCCGCTCGCAGTAATCTTACTTCCATCGATCTCCTTTCTTCTTAATCTCCTTCATGGCTTGGCAGCAAGAATTGGTTTTATCCATGATGATTTCTCACCTTTAAGACGCAAGCGAGTCTGTGAAGAAGGATTTTATAGAACTGTATGAGCGCTCACTTTTCCCGCACTTGGGAACTTCTGTAGCTCAGACCAAATGGCGGACCTATCAAGACATAACTAGGGTAACACCTTGGGGTCAGCAGCACTTTCGTAACAATGTCCGCTTGGCTATGGTTATTGAAGCTTTGGGTTTGGGTCCCCGATACTATTGCGTGATGAGATCAAGGCATATTGGGTTTTCTGAGCGGGTCTTCTTACTGGCGTGTTTTCTTCCTCATCAGAAGATATGCCTTTACCCCGTTTTTGGCTTGCCTCTCAGAGGTCCTTTTGCTAGATCACCTCATACCACTGAGGTAGGTGCGGCAATAACCAGCCGAATTATTTCCATAGATGAGTTACCTTATACGTGCGCAGCTTGTGAGTGCTGCTTTTGTGACCATATGATGGACGGGCTTATAGAAGTGTAAAGAGTTCTTCTATCTTTACTATATATGCTCCAAGAATGAATAAAGTTGAAATCTTGTTCTTGTCTTGAATCTTGCTCTCTTTGAGACTTTTCTTGGTGGTTAATCTTAATTAAATTTTTTCTCTACGTCTCATATTCGTGCATCTTGCGAAATTATCCCAAGTTTGCGAGATGAGGACATCTCATGTTTTTCAAGTGAGAGAGAATGTAAGATTCCTCCCGAGCCTCTCAAAATGTCCAGCATATTCCCCTGTAATCAATTCCCTCTTCAGAAATATAAGAGATCTTGTCTCTGCCTGTTTTGGCATAGAGAGAGAAAATATTCTAGAGAGAGAATATTCAGATTTTGAATATTTTTGGATTGAAAAATATCTCATCTTATTAAAATGAATTCCCTTGAAACAGAAATTCAAAAAGAACTTTCCAATGTGCAATTGGAATTAATTGGAAATGAGTATAAAGGACCTTAGCCTAAGGGTCTAGATTTTCAGAAATTTTAGATTATGGTCCAATTAAGGTTCCTGTGGACCAATAGGATCAATCCATGTGTGGGGAGGAGATAAATCCAATTTTGTAAAAGAAGATACCCAAAAATGAGTAAATACTCACATAAGATGAAGAGTTGACTATGTACAAGGTTTATTAGTAAGAAACTATGAGTAATATCAAAAATATGAGATATTTTGGGTATAATGATTCCATTTTGACACATATATAAGGAAGGGGAGTCCCTTAAATGAGGTGCATACTTCACATGCTTGAATGAGTTTTAAACTCAAAAATAATGTGATATTTTTATCTCTCCTCTCTCTTGAACCAAACCGAATCAAAAAGTAACCAAACTAGGTCCAAATCTAGTCCAAATTCAACCAAACTGAATCTGGAAAATTCTAGAATTCAGTTAGCTTTGGTTAGATCTTCCCTCTCCTATAAATAGAACATGAGTCCTTTGAAAAAAAGGAGGAGAATTTTACTATACTAAAGTTATGCTGAAATAATGCTAATTTCTAATATTCTCTAAAATTCTCTCCAAATTGGGGAAATTGGAGCTTCCCTCTTTCTTCAATCCCCATTGGTGGCTCCATCAACATACTAAACCAATTGATTGGTTGGGGGCCTCTACCATGAATAAAGGATCAAGCAATTTGTAAGGTAATTGGTGAATTTTGATCTTTTCTATAATTTCTCAATGTTTCTCTCTTCTCAACCCCTCTCAAGCTTGAGAAGCTTAATTGGAATGGCTTTTGAATGCTATTGAAGTTAATTGATGAATGGTAGTGAAGAATTACATAATTTGATGAATGCTATTGAAGTTAATTGATTAATGATAGTAAAGAATTACATAAATTTCCATTTATGCTTAAATCTAATGGCTTTTTATGTAATTTCTCTCTCTCACTCAAGAAATGGTCATACTCATGACCCATTCTCAATCCAAATGAAGCTTTTCATAAAGCTTTTTCTTAATCCAAGATTAATCTATGCTTGAGGCCAAATTAATGGCTTTTTTCTATGCTTTTAGTTTATGTATTTCATGGATATTGATGGTTGAATCCATTATTGGGTTAATGATCCAATTAGAGATCATTCTAATAATTCCCTTAATGATAAGCTTTATCCTTCAAAATAAATTGAGATTTATCAGTCATAGTAGCGGAGCTATGGCAAAATTTTTATAAAAATTACACATAAAATAATTTCATTCAAAGCATGAAAAGAGAACTTCCTACCATATTCTAGGAATTATCATCCTAGATTAATTGAAAGAATTTTATTGTAATCATGGAGAAATTGATTTTCATGTTATGCATAATTGATGATTATTTTATTGTAAAAGTTTTACTTTTATCATATTGGATTTCATGAATAGAGGTATGCATAAAATTGATTATTTTATTATAAAAGTGTGAATTTTATCATATTCGGATTTCATGCATAGAGGTATGCATAAAAGTTGATTATTTTATTATAAAAGTGTGACTTTTATCATATTTGAATTTCATGCATAGAGGTATGCATAAAAGTTGATTATTTTATTATAAAAGTGTGACTTTTATCATATTTGAATTTCATGCATAGAGGTATGCATTAAAGTTGATTATTCTATTATAAAAGTGTGACTTTTATCATATTTGAATTTCATGCATAGAGGTATGCATAAAAGTTGATTATTTTATTGTAAAAGTTTACTTTTATCATATTGGATTTCATGTATAGCGGTATGCATTAAAGATATTCTTTTTATACTAAAAGTGTGATTTTTCATCATAAATGGATTTTATGCATAACTTAGATGCATAAGAGAAATTCTTTTATTCTAAAAGTGTAATTCCTACCAAATTGAATTTATGCATAAGAAGATGCATAAAAGATTGATTTTTAATTCAAAGTGTCATTCTCATCTAAATTGAATTTATGCATAGGAAGATGCATAAAAGAATGGGATTTCAATTCAAAAGTGTTATTCTCATCCAAATTGAATTTATGCATAGGAAGATGCATAAAAGATGGATTTTTAATTCAAAAGTGTCAATTCTCATCTAAATTGAGTTTATGCATAGGAAGATGCATAAAAGATTGAATTTTAATTCAAAATTGTCATTTTCATTTAAAATGAATTTATGCATAGGAAGATGCATAAAAGATTGATTTTTTTTCCGAAAGGGTTAGTCTCCTTAAATGGAATTTATGTAGAGAAATCTTATATCAAATATAAGAATTCTCTTGTATTCTATAAAAAGATATGAAATGTGATAAGATGTGATAAGAGGTGTATGAGATGTGATAATATGTGATAAGATGCGTATGGGAAGTGATAGGATGTGATAAGAGGTGTATGAGATGTGATAAGATGTGATAAGATGCGTATGGGAAGTGATAGGATGTGATAGGATGTGATAAGAGGTGTATGAGATGTGAAAAGATGTGATAAGATGTGTATGAGATGTGATAGGATATGATAAGAGGTGTATGAGATGTGATAGAATGTGTTAAGATGAGTTAGGATGTGTTAAGATGTGTATGGGATGAGGTAGAGAGTGTATCTGATGGGATAAGATGTATATGGGATGTGTTAGGTCGAGAATGGATGTAATATGGATGTATGAATGTAGATATGGATGTATAAATGTGAATATGGATGTGTGGATGTGAAAATGGAAGTGTGGATGTATGAATGTGGATGTGGATGTATGCATGTAGATGTGTATGTATGAATGTGAATATGGATGTGGATGTGGATGTATGGATGTAGATACGGATGTGTATGTATGTATACGGATGTGCATGTATGAATGAGGATGTAAAAATGGATGTATGTATGTAGATGTGGATGTATGGATGTGAATGTGAATGAAGATGTGGATGTGGATGTATGGATGTAGATACGGATGTGGATGTCTGTATGTGAATGTGGATGTATGAATGAGGATGTGAAAATGGATGTATGCATGTGAATGTGGATGTATGAATGTGAATGTGGATGTGTGGAAGTGGAAATGGAAGTATGGATGTATGAATGTGGATGTGGATGTATGCATGTAGATGCGTATGTATGAATGTGAAATTGGAAGTATGATGTGGACGTACGAACATGGATATGTATGAAGAATAATGAATGTGAAGGTGTATGTGAAATAATGTGTAGTCTATATGAGTGAATGGATGAGAATGAGTACACATTGAATGGAATGTGGAATAAGTAATGTGGTCCGAGAGTGGATAATGTGGAAAGACGAGAGTTTGTTATAGAAACTGTATTTTGTGACTGTTTGTAAATGACTGTTTTATATCAAGAATGCTGGGGAAGCATTTTGACCGTCTTGAGGATTAAGGTCATGAAGACCGAACTGATAAAGTTGCAACTGCTGACGGGGAGGACGTCTCGCGTAGCAAGGTCGATCGAGGTGTTGACCAGCCTCGGTTCGATTTAAATGGTGAGCTTCCGATACGGTGGATGAGGGACCAAGGAAGCGGCCTATGAGTGAAGCGCTAGGTCACCTACGAAGGATCCTAGAGGGTGCTGACCATACGGTGCTCGGGCTCTGGGTCGCCGAAGATACCCACACGTGCGTCATGGAAGATATTGGAACAAGGAGTAAGAGTTGTTTTTCTGAAACCGGGCATGGATCTGGTTGATTGACCTTGCTGGTCCTCAACAACGGATGAGTCCATGGCTCTTTTATATGGATCTGTGGGTTGATCCTGCTGATCTTCCACGGAGATTCCATTCTGTTATATGAATATATTGCCTGTTACTATGAGCTAGGAACTATGGAAAAGGCCCCTGAGTGAACAAGTGGTGAGCGTTCTGGTTGCCAATGATGCCATAAGTACACCGATGAATGAATGATGGAAAATAAGGATTCAACCAGAGACTTTGAGGATTGTCATCAGTGACATAATGGTTTCATTAAAGGATTGTTTGAAAGTTAGTTGATGCTGAGGAAAAAGCAATTTCATATTGGGTGTGTAAGTGGTGTGACTAGTTTTATGTTTGCATGAACTTCATGCTAGGGGGCCTAGGAACTCTTTTCCCTGGTACCCAGGACAAAACCTAACCAATTTCCTAATTGGATCCCATCACTACAGTGGTGGTTGGGAGGTTGGCTAACCCATGGGACTGGATGGCGTTAGGCTGGACTGATGGATCCGTAAATCAAGATTTAATTTCTATTATTACGATAGATGAAGTAAATCCTGGATAGTAATTGTTCTGTGGATAGGAATCAACGACTGTGCCAAGTGTTGATCCCAATGATCCAAGTGCAAGTTTCTTCCTTGATCTGACCAAGTACCGTTAGAGGTGCAGTCGGATCAGTTTGATCAGTAATGATCTTGACTACGTTAGAGTAAAGAGTTATCCTGGTGGAATCGCCCGTGCTTTTCGGGTAAAGGAAGTTTTTCCGGTTTCGGTTTTTGGATAAACCGACGGATTAGTCTCTTGTCCGGATATCCGTGGGTGAGGCCCCGAGTGTGGGACCCCTACACCGCGCACGATGTGCTACTTCCGCTGCTAGTATCCCGAATCCGTTGCGCGGTGGAGACAGGGATCTCACAGTTGGTACCAGAGCAAATTGACTAATAAAGATCATCTGAGAAGCCAAATATGTCAAAAATTTATCAAGAAGCACAAAAAGGTTGTAATTGTGTGATATAATTCATACATATTGATATTCAAACTGAAAAATTCGTGAATTAGTAATTGGGTCTTCAAATGGAAGTACCGCAATTCTATGGAACCCTGACTTGCTTGAGGCCTAGACATGATGGTATTTACCTTATAGTTCCAAGTATCATGACTACCCGTATATATCGAGGGAATAACTGCATCTCTTTACCGACAGTATATACGAGTAAATCTAAGACTTGAAATTATAAGCATTAATGCTATCCAGTTGATGAATTCGAATGTGGTTGATATGATTTTTTAATTCTGTTTGCAAACTGATGAATTGATTGTGTAAGATTCCTCTCCCAACCCTTTTTGATGTCTAGTATCTTTCCCTGTAATCAACCCCTCTTCAAAAATATAAAGACCTTGTTTCTAACTATTTTAGCCTAGAGAGAGAAAATATTCTAGAGAGAGAATATTCAGATTTTGAATATTTTTGGATAGAAAAATATCTCTTATAATTCAGATGAGTTCCCCTGAAACAGAAATTCAAAAAAAAATTTCCAATGTGCAATTGGAATTAATTGGAAATAGGTATAAAGAACCTTAGTCTAAGGGTCTAGATTTTCAGAAATCTTTAGACTATGGTCCAATTAAGGTTCCTATGGGCCAATAGCATCAATCCATGTGTAGGGAGTAGATAAATCCAATTTGTAAAAAAGAAGATACCCAAAAATGAGTAAATGCTCACATAAGGTGAAGAGTTGAAAATGTACAAGGTTTATTAGTAAAAAACTATGAGCAATATTAAAAATATGAGATATTTTGGAAATAATGATTTTATTATGACACATATGTAAGGAAGGGGAGTCCTTTAAATGCTCACATAAGATGAAGAGTTGAAAATGTACAAGGTTTATTAGTAAAAAAACTATGAGCAATATTAAAATGATTCCAATATGACACATATGTAAGGAAGGGGAGTTCTTTAAAGGATGTGCATATTTCACATAAGATGAAGAGTTGAAAATGTACAAGGTTTATTAGTAAAAAACTATGAGCAATATTAAAATGATTCCATTATGACACATATGTAAGGAAAGAGAGTTCTTTAAAGGAGGTGCATATTTCACATGCTTGAATGAGTTTTAAACTCATAAAAATTGAGATATTTCATCTCTCCTCTCTCCTCATTTAAGTCTAGTTCCAAAAAGTTAGCTTAACTAACCTAAAAATGGTCAAATATTGACCAAACTGATTTAGAAAATTCTAGAATCAGTTTGTTTAGTTAGGAGCTCAATTTTTCCTATAAATAGAAGCCTCCCCCTTGTTGAAAAATAGATAGTGTTTATGCATCGTTACTCTACTCCACCTAAGCCAAGAACTGTGAATTCATTTAATAATTCACTAGTTTTTGGAGCTTCCCTCTTTCTTCAATCCCCCTTTAGTGGCTCCATCAACATACTTAACCAATTGATTGGTTGGGGGCCTCTACCGTGAACAAAGAATCAAGCAAGTTGTAAGGTAATTAGTGAATATTGATCTTTCTATAATTTCTCAATGTTTCTCTCTTCTCAACCCCTCTCAAGCTTGAGAAGTTTAATTGGTATGGTTTTTTTTAAATGCTATTGAAGTTTGAATAGTAGTGAAGAGTTACATAATGCTATTGAAGTTAATTTTCATTTATGTTTAAATTCTAATGATTTTTATGTAAATTCTCTCTCTCACTCAAGAAATGGTTATACTCATGACCCATTCTCAATCCAAATCAAGCTTTTCATAAAGCTTTTCCTTAACCCAAGATTAAGCTATGCTTGAGGCCAAATTAATGGCTTTTTTCTATGCTTTTAGTTTATGTATATTAATGATTCAATCCATTATGGATTAATAATCCAATTAGAGATTATTTTAATTATTTCCTTAATGATAAGCATTATCCCTTAGAAAAATTGAGATTTATCAGTCATAGCAGCGGAGCTATGGCAAAATTTTTATAAAAATTATGCATAAAATAATCTCATTCAAAGCATAAAAAGAGGACTTCCTACCATATTCTAGGAATTATCATCCTAGATTAATTGAAATAATTTCATTACAATCATGGAGAAATTGAATTTTAATATCATGCATAAAGGATAAGTTTTTATATCAAAAGTGTTATTTTTACCATTTTTATTTCATGCATAGAAGTATGCATAATGGATAAATTTTTATATCAAAAGTGTTATTTTTACCATTTTTATTTCATGCATAAGAGTATGCATAATGATAAATTTTTATATCAAAAGTGTTACTTTTATCATTTTTATTTTCATGCATAGGAATATGCATAATGATAAATTTTTATATCAAAAGTGTTACTTTTATCATTTCTATTTTCATGCATAAGAGTATGCATAATGATAAATTTTTATATCAAAAGTGTTACTTTTATCATTTTTATTTTCATGCATAGGAATATGCATAATGATAAATTTTTATATCAAAAGTGTTACTTTTATCATTTTTATTTTCATGCATAAGAGTATGCATAATGATAAATTTTTATATCAAAAGTGTTACTTTTATCATTTCTATTTTCATGCATAGGAATATGCATAATGATAAATTTTTATATCAAAAGTGTTACTTTTATCATTTTTATTTTCATGCATAGGAATATGCATAATGATAAATTTTTATATCAAAAGTGTTACTTTTATCATTTTTATTTTCATGCATAAGAGTATGCATAATGATAAATTTTTATATCAAAAGTGTTACTTTTATCATTTCTATTTTCATGCATAGGAATATGCATAATGATAAATTTTTATATCAAAAGTGTTACTTTTATCATTTTTATTTTCATGCATAGGAATATACATAATGATAAATTTTTATATCAAAAGTGTTACTTTTATCATTTCTATTTTCATGCATAGGAATATGCATAATGATAAATTTTTATATCAAAAGTGTTACTTTTATCATTTTTATTTTCATGCATAGGAATATACATAATGATAAATTTTTATATCAAAAGTGTTACTTTTATCATTTCTATTTTCATGCATAAGAGTATGCATAATGATAAATTTTTATATCAAAAGTGTTACTTTTATCATTTTTAATTTTCATGCATAGAAGTATGCATAAGAGTTGATTATTTTATTATAAAAGTGTGACTTATATCATAATTGAATTTCATGCATAGAGGTATGCATAAAAGTTGATTATTTTATTGTAAGAGTGTTACTTTTATCATATTGGAATTCTTGCATATAGGTATGCATAAAAGATATTCTTTTATACTAAAAGTGTGATTTTTCTCATAAATGGATTTTATGCTTAACTTAGATGCATAAGAGAAATTCTTTTATTCTAAAAGTGTAATTTTCTACCAAACTGAATTTATGCATAAGAAGATGCATAAAAGATTGATTTTAATTTCGAAAGTGTTAGTCTCCTTAAATGGAATTTATGTATAAATAAATGTGTAGAGAAATCTTATATAAAATATAAGAATTCTCTTTTTTAAAAAAAAGATATGAAATGTGATAAGATGTGATAAGAGGTGTATGAGATGTGATAAGAATTGATAAGATGCATATGGAAAGTGATAGGATGTGATAAGATGTGTATGGGATGAGGTAAGAAGTGTATGTGATAGAATAGGATGTATATGGGTTGTGATAGGGCGAGAATGGATGTGATGTAAAAGATTAGATGTGAAGACATATGGGGTTACATGAATGGGAATGTGGAAATGGATGTATATATGTGGATGTGTGGATGTGGAGATGGGAGTATGGATGTATGAATGTGAAAGTGGATGTATGAATGTGAAAATGGATGTATGCATGAAGATGTATATGCATAGATGTGAATGTGGATGTAGATGTGGATGTATAGATGTGAATGGGAATGTGGATGTGGGTGTATGTATGTATGTGGATGTAGATGTGAATGGGAATGTGGATGTGGATGCATATGAATGTGGATGTAGATGTGGATGTATAGATGTGAATGGGAATGTGGATGTGGATGTATGTATGTATGTGGATGTAGATGTGGATGTATAGATGTGAATGGAAATGTGGATGTGGATGTATGTATGTATGTGGATGTGGATGTATGTATGCATGTGGATGTGGATGTATGAATGAGGACGTGATAATGGATGTATGCATGTAGATGTGGATATATGGATGTGAATATGAATGTGGATGTGGATGTGGATGTATGGATGTGGATATGGATGTGTATGTATGAATGTAGATAAGGGATGTGGATGTATAAATGAGGATGTGAAAATGGAGGTATGCATGTAGATGTGGATGTATGGATGTGAATATGGATGTGGATGTGGATGTATAAATGAGGATGTGAATGTGGATGTGAATGTGAATGTGGATGTGAATGTGGATGTATGGATGTGGATATGGATGTGTATGTATGAATGTGGATATGGGATGTGGATGTATAAATGAGGATGTGAAAATGGATGTATCCATGTAAATGTGGATTTATGAATGTGAATGTGAATTAATGTGTCGTCGATATGAGGAAATGGATGAGAATGAGTACACATTGAATGGAATGTGGAATAAGTAATGTGGACTAAGGAGGGATAATGTGGAAAGACGAGAGTTTGATTTAGAAACTGTATTTTGTGACTGTTTGTAAATGACTGTTTTATGTCAAGAATGCTGGGGAAGCATTTTGACCATCTTGTGGATTAAGGTCATGAAGACCTAACTGTTAAAGTTGCAACTGCTGACGGAGAGTCAATGGAGGACGTCTCGCGTAGCAAGGTCGACCGAGGTCTTGACCAGCCTCGGTTCGATTTAAATGGTGAGCTTCCGGTACGGTGGATGAGGGACCAAGGAAGCGGCCTATGAGTGAAGCGCTAGGTCACCTGCGAAGGATCCTAGAGGGTGCTGACCATACGGTGCTCGGGCTCTGGGTCGCCCAGGATACCCACGCGTGCGTCGAGGAAGATATTGGAACAAGGAGTAAGAGTTGTTTTGTGAAACCGGGCATGGATCTGGTTGATTGACCTTGCTGGTCTTCAATGGATGAGTCCATGGCTCTTTATATGGATCTGTTGGTTGATCTTGCTGATCTTCAACGAGAGTCCATCTTGATTTTTATAAGTGATTATATTGCCGAGTATTATGGGCTAGGAACTATTGAAAAGGCCCCTGTGTGGACAGGTGGTGAGCGTTCTAGTTGCCAATGATGCCATAGATACTCTGATGAAGGAATGATGGGAAATTATGAATCAACCGGATAAATTGGAAGATTATGATCAGTGGTACTATGGTTTCATTAAAGGATTGTTTTAAAGTTAGTTGATGCTAAGAAAAAGGCAATTTCATATTGGGTGTGTAAGTGGTGTGGCTAGTTCTATGTTTGCATGAACTTCCGGCTAGGGGGCCTTGGAACTCTTTTCCTTGGTACCCGGGACAAAACCTAACCAAATTCCAAATTGGATCCCATCACTACAGTGGTTGGGCGGTTGGCTAACCCATGGGATCGGATGGGGTTAGGCTGGACTGATGGATCCGTAAATCGAGATTTAATTTCTATTATTACGATAGATGAAGTAAATCCCGGATAGAAATTGTTCTATGGATAGGAATCAACGGCTGTGCCTCTTGATGGGGAAAAAAGCGTTGATCCCAATGATCCAAGTGTAAGTTCTTCCTTGATTGACCAAGTACCGTTAAAGGTGCAGTCAGATCAGTTTGATCAGTAATGATCTTGACTACGTTAGAGTAAAGAGTTATCCTGGTGGAATCGCCCGTGCTTTCCGGGTAAAGGAAGTTTTTCCGATTTCGGTTTTGGACAAACCGACGGATTAGTCTCTTGTCCGGATATCCGTGGGCGAGACCCCGAGTGTGGGACCCCTGTCCCGCGCGAGAAGTGCTACTTCCGCTGCTAGTACCCCGAATCCGTTGCTCGGTGGGAACAGGGATCTCACAGTTGATATCAGAGCATTTGGTTAATAAAGATCAACTGAGAAGACAAATATGTCAAAAATTTATCAAGAAACAAAAAAAAGGTTGTAATTGTGTGATATAAGTCATACAATTTGATATTCAAACTAAAATTCGTAATTTGGTAATTGGGTCTTCAGATGGAAGTACCACAATTATATAGAATCCCTGACTTGCTTGAGGCCTAGACATGATAGTATTTACCTTATAATTCCAAGGGCCGTGACTACCCGTATATACCGAGAGTATACTGCAGCTCTTTACTGACAGTATATACGAGTAAATCTAAGACTTGAAATTATAAGCGTTAATGCTATCCAGAGGATGATTTCAAATGTGGTTGATATGATTTTTAATTCTATTTGAGAATTGATGAATTGAATTGGATTCTGATTGAAAAATGATGATCCTTGAAATTTGGTTGAAATGTAATAAGCTGAGCGAAACCTCAATGAGGATGAATGGGACGAGTCCCTGTGATGATATTCATAATTGGAATGATGATAATGATTTCAGCAAATCACTATGAGATTAGTGGATTGTGCTGTCAGATTGCTACTATTAATACTTGACCGTTAGATCAAGTTAAGGGATGACAAATTGAGAACTTACTTGAGTAAAATTCCCGTGGAGGAATGTTCAGAAGGAAATTTTTCGGTCTAATGGACCATTATCATGTTAAAGATATGAATGATATGATCTGAATGAATTGTTGATAAGTTCTAAGGGATATTTATCCTAGTATTCTGTTGGGTTGACCAGAATATAAGGAACCCCAGAATAAAATTGGATCTTAAGAAAAAGAGTTGTTCTCTTCCTACGAGATGAGAACATCTCGCGCTTTTTTTTAAGTGGGGTAGAATGTAAGAATTCTCCCCAGTTTTTGAGGTATTCAAAAATAAGAATCTCCTCTCTAATCTTATAACTATTCTCTCTCTAATATATAAATTTTTGACCGAATCATGAGACGAGGAAATCGTAGCCGTCAGCAGCCAGACCCTGTCACTGAAGATAACGAACTTGATCCTGATGTTCGCAAGGCTCTTCATAGGACTCAACCAGGACCCTTCAAAGGAGAAGGGGAGAACCTAGGTGAGACTGTGGAGAAATGGGTGGAAGCCATGGAAGAGTATTTTAACGTCACAGGTTATAATGAGCTGAGCAAAATAGCTCTTGGCCGGTTGAAAATAGTGGAAACAGCCAGGGTAGCATGGAGGAACCACTGTGACACCAACCGTCTAAATAGAAATACCCAATCTTGGAATGACCTAAAAACCTATTTGAGAAAGAGATTCTGTCCCCCTGGATTTTTGGAAACCAAAATGAATGAATTTTTAGAACTAAAGCAGGAGAACAAAACCATTGAAGAATATCACCAAGCCTTTGCTCTTCTACTCAAATACTCACCACCTCTAGATGAAGAACAGCTCATGGCCAGGTTCATTCGGGCAATGAACGAACCTTTGGACACACTGGTCAAAAATGCCAAACCAGTGTCCATAGCTGAAGCAGTAAAAATGGCAAAGGATTTTGCCAAAGCCTTTGTAGTAAAGGTCCCGCCAAAACCTGCACCCTCTAACTTTAAAAGATTCCAAGCCCAGGAAGGTACTTCAAACTTTCCACCTCCAAAGAGGCAGCAAGGACCGTTTCAGAATCAAGATGCAGGAAGATTCCAAAGTGAAGGAAGATCCTTCTCCCAAAATACTTTCTCAGGAGGACCATCTATTTTAAGGATGCAGAACAATGAACCCAGAAGTGAGAACCGGTGTTTTGGATGCCAAGGTTTTGGTCATCAGTTAAAAGACTGCCCAACTCCTGCCATGTCAAGGGGACAGGGAAGTCTAGGACCCCGAATTCAGAGACCAATTCCTTCATACCAGTCTAATCAGGGTCCGTCTCACCCAAGCTAGGGTAACCCAGAAGAACTCCAAATCAACCATCTGCCTCTACCCAGAATAACCTTAGAACTCCTTTCCAGAACAGGGGCAACCAAAGAGAAAGAATTCCACCTCAGACTGCAGTAGCCAGAGCAGTCACAATTTCAGAAGAAGTAGAAGAGGAAAGAAGGGCAGATCTTTACTGCAATTGAAAAACCAAGGACTTAACAGACAGTTCTCAAGTCATCCATACTCCAGCAGAATACCAGGGAAAAATCGACCGTCCACTTCCAAGGCGTAAAGTTGAATGTGATTGAAGAAGAAGAAGATGTGATGAAAGAAATCATACTCCACCTGCGAGATGAGGACATCTCGCATTTTTTAAGTGGGGTAGAATGTAAGATTCCTCTCCCAACCCTTTTTGATGTCTAGTATCTTTCCCTGTAATCAACCCCTCTTCAAAAATATAAAGACCTTGTTTCTAACTATTTTAGCCTAGAGAGAGAAAATATTCTAGAGAGAGAATATTCAGATTTTGAATATTTTTGGATAGAAAAATATCTCTTATAATTCAGATGAGTTCCCCTGAAACAGAAATTCAAAAAAAAATTTCCAATGTGCAATTGGAATTAATTGGAAATAGGTATAAAGAACCTTAGTCTAAGGGTCTAGATTTTCAGAAATCTTTAGACTATGGTCCAATTAAGGTTCCTATGGGCCAATAGCATCAATCCATGTGTAGGGAGTAGATAAATCCAATTTGTAAAAAAGAAGATACCCAAAAATGAGTAAATGCTCACATAAGGTGAAGAGTTGAAAATGTACAAGGTTTATTAGTAAAAAACTATGAGCAATATTAAAAATATGAGATATTTTGGAAATAATGATTTTATTATGACACATATGTAAGGAAGGGGAGTCCTTTAAATGCTCACATAAGATGAAGAGTTGAAAATGTACAAGGTTTATTAGTAAAAAAACTATGAGCAATATTAAAATGATTCCAATATGACACATATGTAAGGAAGGGGAGTTCTTTAAAGGATGTGCATATTTCACATAAGATGAAGAGTTGAAAATGTACAAGGTTTATTAGTAAAAAACTATGAGCAATATTAAAATGATTCCATTATGACACATATGTAAGGAAAGAGAGTTCTTTAAAGGAGGTGCATATTTCACATGCTTGAATGAGTTTTAAACTCATAAAAATTGAGATATTTCATCTCTCCTCTCTCCTCATTTAAGTCTAGTTCCAAAAAGTTAGCTTAACTAACCTAAAAATGGTCAAATATTGACCAAACTGATTTAGAAAATTCTAGAATCAGTTTGTTTAGTTAGGAGCTCAATTTTTCCTATAAATAGAAGCCTCCCCCTTGTTGAAAAATAGATAGTGTTTATGCATCGTTACTCTACTCCACCTAAGCCAAGAACTGTGAATTCATTTAATAATTCACTAGTTTTTGGAGCTTCCCTCTTTCTTCAATCCCCCTTTAGTGGCTCCATCAACATACTTAACCAATTGATTGGTTGGGGGCCTCTACCGTGAACAAAGAATCAAGCAAGTTGTAAGGTAATTAGTGAATATTGATCTTTCTATAATTTCTCAATGTTTCTCTCTTCTCAACCCCTCTCAAGCTTGAGAAGTTTAATTGGTATGGTTTTTTTTAAATGCTATTGAAGTTTGAATAGTAGTGAAGAGTTACATAATGCTATTGAAGTTAATTTTCATTTATGTTTAAATTCTAATGATTTTTATGTAAATTCTCTCTCTCACTCAAGAAATGGTTATACTCATGACCCATTCTCAATCCAAATCAAGCTTTTCATAAAGCTTTTCCTTAACCCAAGATTAAGCTATGCTTGAGGCCAAATTAATGGCTTTTTTCTATGCTTTTAGTTTATGTATATTAATGATTCAATCCATTATGGATTAATAATCCAATTAGAGATTATTTTAATTATTTCCTTAATGATAAGCATTATCCCTTAGAAAAATTGAGATTTATCAGTCATAGCAGCGGAGCTATGGCAAAATTTTTATAAAAATTATGCATAAAATAATCTCATTCAAAGCATAAAAAGAGGACTTCCTACCATATTCTAGGAATTATCATCCTAGATTAATTGAAATAATTTCATTACAATCATGGAGAAATTGAATTTTAATATCATGCATAAAGGATAAGTTTTTATATCAAAAGTGTTATTTTTACCATTTTTATTTCATGCATAGAAGTATGCATAATGGATAAATTTTTATATCAAAAGTGTTATTTTTACCATTTTTATTTCATGCATAAGAGTATGCATAATGATAAATTTTTATATCAAAAGTGTTACTTTTATCATTTTTATTTTCATGCATAGGAATATGCATAATGATAAATTTTTATATCAAAAGTGTTACTTTTATCATTTCTATTTTCATGCATAAGAGTATGCATAATGATAAATTTTTATATCAAAAGTGTTACTTTTATCATTTTTATTTTCATGCATAGGAATATGCATAATGATAAATTTTTATATCAAAAGTGTTACTTTTATCATTTTTATTTTCATGCATAAGAGTATGCATAATGATAAATTTTTATATCAAAAGTGTTACTTTTATCATTTCTATTTTCATGCATAGGAATATGCATAATGATAAATTTTTATATCAAAAGTGTTACTTTTATCATTTTTATTTTCATGCATAGGAATATGCATAATGATAAATTTTTATATCAAAAGTGTTACTTTTATCATTTTTATTTTCATGCATAAGAGTATGCATAATGATAAATTTTTATATCAAAAGTGTTACTTTTATCATTTCTATTTTCATGCATAGGAATATGCATAATGATAAATTTTTATATCAAAAGTGTTACTTTTATCATTTTTATTTTCATGCATAGGAATATACATAATGATAAATTTTTATATCAAAAGTGTTACTTTTATCATTTCTATTTTCATGCATAGGAATATGCATAATGATAAATTTTTATATCAAAAGTGTTACTTTTATCATTTTTATTTTCATGCATAGGAATATACATAATGATAAATTTTTATATCAAAAGTGTTACTTTTATCATTTCTATTTTCATGCATAAGAGTATGCATAATGATAAATTTTTATATCAAAAGTGTTACTTTTATCATTTTTAATTTTCATGCATAGAAGTATGCATAAGAGTTGATTATTTTATTATAAAAGTGTGACTTATATCATAATTGAATTTCATGCATAGAGGTATGCATAAAAGTTGATTATTTTATTGTAAGAGTGTTACTTTTATCATATTGGAATTCTTGCATATAGGTATGCATAAAAGATATTCTTTTATACTAAAAGTGTGATTTTTCTCATAAATGGATTTTATGCTTAACTTAGATGCATAAGAGAAATTCTTTTATTCTAAAAGTGTAATTTTCTACCAAACTGAATTTATGCATAAGAAGATGCATAAAAGATTGATTTTAATTTCGAAAGTGTTAGTCTCCTTAAATGGAATTTATGTATAAATAAATGTGTAGAGAAATCTTATATAAAATATAAGAATTCTCTTTTTTAAAAAAAAGATATGAAATGTGATAAGATGTGATAAGAGGTGTATGAGATGTGATAAGAATTGATAAGATGCATATGGAAAGTGATAGGATGTGATAAGATGTGTATGGGATGAGGTAAGAAGTGTATGTGATAGAATAGGATGTATATGGGTTGTGATAGGGCGAGAATGGATGTGATGTAAAAGATTAGATGTGAAGACATATGGGGTTACATGAATGGGAATGTGGAAATGGATGTATATATGTGGATGTGTGGATGTGGAGATGGGAGTATGGATGTATGAATGTGAAAGTGGATGTATGAATGTGAAAATGGATGTATGCATGAAGATGTATATGCATAGATGTGAATGTGGATGTAGATGTGGATGTATAGATGTGAATGGGAATGTGGATGTGGGTGTATGTATGTATGTGGATGTAGATGTGAATGGGAATGTGGATGTGGATGCATATGAATGTGGATGTAGATGTGGATGTATAGATGTGAATGGGAATGTGGATGTGGATGTATGTATGTATGTGGATGTAGATGTGGATGTATAGATGTGAATGGAAATGTGGATGTGGATGTATGTATGTATGTGGATGTGGATGTATGTATGCATGTGGATGTGGATGTATGAATGAGGACGTGATAATGGATGTATGCATGTAGATGTGGATATATGGATGTGAATATGAATGTGGATGTGGATGTGGATGTATGGATGTGGATATGGATGTGTATGTATGAATGTAGATAAGGGATGTGGATGTATAAATGAGGATGTGAAAATGGAGGTATGCATGTAGATGTGGATGTATGGATGTGAATATGGATGTGGATGTGGATGTATAAATGAGGATGTGAATGTGGATGTGAATGTGAATGTGGATGTGAATGTGGATGTATGGATGTGGATATGGATGTGTATGTATGAATGTGGATATGGGATGTGGATGTATAAATGAGGATGTGAAAATGGATGTATCCATGTAAATGTGGATTTATGAATGTGAATGTGAATTAATGTGTCGTCGATATGAGGAAATGGATGAGAATGAGTACACATTGAATGGAATGTGGAATAAGTAATGTGGACTAAGGAGGGATAATGTGGAAAGACGAGAGTTTGATTTAGAAACTGTATTTTGTGACTGTTTGTAAATGACTGTTTTATGTCAAGAATGCTGGGGAAGCATTTTGACCATCTTGTGGATTAAGGTCATGAAGACCTAACTGTTAAAGTTGCAACTGCTGACGGAGAGTCAATGGAGGACGTCTCGCGTAGCAAGGTCGACCGAGGTCTTGACCAGCCTCGGTTCGATTTAAATGGTGAGCTTCCGGTACGGTGGATGAGGGACCAAGGAAGCGGCCTATGAGTGAAGCGCTAGGTCACCTGCGAAGGATCCTAGAGGGTGCTGACCATACGGTGCTCGGGCTCTGGGTCGCCCAGGATACCCACGCGTGCGTCGAGGAAGATATTGGAACAAGGAGTAAGAGTTGTTTTGTGAAACCGGGCATGGATCTGGTTGATTGACCTTGCTGGTCTTCAATGGATGAGTCCATGGCTCTTTATATGGATCTGTTGGTTGATCTTGCTGATCTTCAACGAGAGTCCATCTTGATTTTTATAAGTGATTATATTGCCGAGTATTATGGGCTAGGAACTATTGAAAAGGCCCCTGTGTGGACAGGTGGTGAGCGTTCTAGTTGCCAATGATGCCATAGATACTCTGATGAAGGAATGATGGGAAATTATGAATCAACCGGATAAATTGGAAGATTATGATCAGTGGTACTATGGTTTCATTAAAGGATTGTTTTAAAGTTAGTTGATGCTAAGAAAAAGGCAATTTCATATTGGGTGTGTAAGTGGTGTGGCTAGTTCTATGTTTGCATGAACTTCCGGCTAGGGGGCCTTGGAACTCTTTTCCTTGGTACCCGGGACAAAACCTAACCAAATTCCAAATTGGATCCCATCACTACAGTGGTTGGGCGGTTGGCTAACCCATGGGATCGGATGGGGTTAGGCTGGACTGATGGATCCGTAAATCGAGATTTAATTTCTATTATTACGATAGATGAAGTAAATCCCGGATAGAAATTGTTCTATGGATAGGAATCAACGGCTGTGCCTCTTGATGGGGAAAAAAGCGTTGATCCCAATGATCCAAGTGTAAGTTCTTCCTTGATTGACCAAGTACCGTTAAAGGTGCAGTCAGATCAGTTTGATCAGTAATGATCTTGACTACGTTAGAGTAAAGAGTTATCCTGGTGGAATCGCCCGTGCTTTCCGGGTAAAGGAAGTTTTTCCGATTTCGGTTTTGGACAAACCGACGGATTAGTCTCTTGTCCGGATATCCGTGGGCGAGACCCCGAGTGTGGGACCCCTGTCCCGCGCGAGAAGTGCTACTTCCGCTGCTAGTACCCCGAATCCGTTGCTCGGTGGGAACAGGGATCTCACAGATTGGGATTCTGATTGAAAAATGATGACCCCTAAAAATGGGTTGAAATGTAATAAACTGAGCGAAACCACAATGTGGATGATTGGGACGAGTTCCTGTGATGATATTTATAACTAGAATGATGATAATGATCTCAACAAATCACTATGAGATTAGTGGATTGTGCTGTCAAATTGCTACTGTTAACACTTGACACGGTAGATCAAGTTAAGGGATGACAAATTGAGAACTTACTTGTCTGAAATTCCCGTGTTGGAGGAATGTTCATAAAGAAAATTTTCGATCTAATGGACCATTATCGTGTTAAAGAGATGAATGATATGATTTGAATGAATTGTTATTTAATGATGAGTTCTATTTAAGGGATAATTATCCCCGTATTCTGTTGGGTTGACCAGAATATAAGGAACCCTAGAATAAATTGGATCTTAAGAAAAAGAGTTGTCCTCTACTTTGCGAGATGAGAACATCCACTTTTTAAGTGGGATAGAATGTAAGATTCCTCCCCTAGCCTTCGAGGTATGCAGGAGTAAGAATCTCCCTTCCCTCTCTAAAATAAAAGAAAGATTCTGTTTAAAAAGGGAAGACACTTTCCCCAGAATACTTCTCAGGAGCCCACCTGTTTTAAGGATTCAGAACGATGAGTTCAGAAGTGAGAACCGGTGTTTTGGATGCCAAGGTTTTGGTCATCAGTTAAAAGACTGCCCGACTCCTACCATGAAAAGGGCACAGGGAAGTCTAGAACCCAAATTCAGAGACCAATTCCTTCATACCAATCTAATCAGGGTCCGTCTCGGACAAGATTGCTTAACTCCATTAACTAATTCTGACCCATTGATTAGGGTCGAGATGACCAGTCAAATGCTTGGCGACATAGAGCAACAGATGTAGGCAATTCATAAAGATATAAAAGCTGCCCAGGATCGACAGAAACAGTATACAGATAAGAAGAGGACAGTCAAAGAATTCAAAGAAGCAGATATGGTCTTCATTGAGTACGGACCAAAAGAAGTTCTTTATCTCTTGGGGAGTATAAGTAGTTATCCCCCAGATATTGTGGACCAAAGAAAGTAGGTGACTTAGCCTACGAACTTCTTTTATCTCCTCATCTCAAAATTCTTAATGCCTTCTATAGAAAAATGTGCCAAAACCAAATCATGGAAAGACGGTAAAACTTCAGTGGCAAGATACTGTTGGCTTCTAAGTTACGCTAGCTCCTTCCTTTATATAAGTCGTAACTTTTACTTGTCGCTCGCAGTAATCTTACTTCCATCGATCTCCTTTCTTCTTAATCTCCTTCATGGCTTGGCAGCAGGAATTGGTTTTATCCATGATGATTTCTCACTTTCAAGACGCAACCGAGTATGTGAAGAAGGATTTTATAGAACTGTGTGAGCGCTCACTTTTCTCGTACTTGGGAACTTCTGTAGCTCAGACCAAATGCCGGACCTATCAAGACATAACTAGGGTAACACCTTGGGATCAGCAGCACTTTCGTAACAATGTCCGCTTGGCTATGGTTATTGAAGCTTTGGGTTTGGATCCCCGATACTATTGCGTGATGAGATCAAGGCATATTGGGTTTTCTGAGCGGGTCTTCTTACTGGCGTGTTTTCTTCCTCATCAGAAGATATGCCTTTACCCTTTGGCTTGCCTCTCAGACGTCCTTTTGTTAGATCACCTCATACCACTGAGGTAGGTGCGGCAATAACTAGCCGAATTATTCCCATAGATGAGTTACCTTATACGTGCGCAGCTTGTGAGTGCTGCTTTTGTGACCATATGATGGACGGGCTTATGGAAGTGTAAAGAGTTCTTCTATCTTTACTGTATATGCTCCAAGAATGAATAAAGTTGAAATCTTGTTCTTGTCTTGAATCTTGCTCTCTTTGAGACTTTTCTTGGTGGTTAATCTTAATTAAATTTTTTCTCTAAGTCTCATATTCGTGCATCTTGCGAAATTATCCCAAGTTTGCGAGATGAGGACATCTCGCGTTTTTCAAGTGAGAGAGAATGTAAGATTCCTCCTGAGCCTCTCAAAATGTCCAGCATATTCCCCTGTAATCAATTCCCTCTTCAGAAATATAAGAGATCTTGTCTCTGCCTGTTTTGGCATAGAGAGAGAAAATATTCTAGAGAGAGAATATTCAGATTTTGAATATTTTTGGATTGAAAAATATCTCATCTTATTAAAATGAATTCCCTTGAAACAGAAATTTAAAAAGAACTTTTCAATGTGCAGTTGGAATTAATTGAAAATGAGTATAAAGGACCTTAGCCTAAGGGTCTAGATTTTCAGAAATTTTAGATTATGGTCCAATTAAGGTTCCTGTGGGCCAATAGGATCAATCCATGTGTGGGGAGGAGATAAATCCAATTTTGTAAAAGAAGATACCCAAAAATGAGTAAATACTCACATAAGATGAAGAGTTGACTATATACAAGGTTTATTAGTAAGAAACTATGAGTAATATCAAAAATATGAGATATTTTGGGTATAATGATTCCATTTTGACACATATGTAAGGAAGGGGAGTCCCTTAAATGAGGTGCATACTTCACATGCTTGAATGAGTTTTAAACTCAAAAATAATGTGATATTTTTATCTCTCCTCTCTCTTGAACCAAACCGAATCAAAAAGTAACCAAACTAGGTCCAAATCTAGTCCAAATTCAACCAAACTGAATCTGAAAAATTCTAGAATTCAGTTAGCTTTGGTTAGATCTTCCCTCTCCTATAAATAGAACATGAGTCCTTTGAAAAAAAGGAGGAGAATTTTACTATACTAAAGTTATGCTGAAATAATGCTAATTTCTACTATTCACTACAAGAGCTTGAGGGCATACCGACGCTAAAATACCGACGCAAATGTCGAACGTCGGTATGTCCGTCGTAATGTTGGAGGAGTATTGTAGGGCGAGGTTTTTTCAAATTTTCGTGTCCCGACGCGTATACCGACGACTATACGGACACATATTCCGACGTGTATACCGACGCACATTCCGTGGCATATTCTGACGTTTATACCGACGCACATTTCGTGGCATATACCGACGTATATTCCGATGCATATTCCGTAGCATATACCGGCGCTCGTAAGTTTTTCACAGCCGAGAGCTTATTTTCTGATTTTTTCGCACAGGAGAACGCGTTACAGCTAGAGAAGGTCTCTTTCTCTCCCTCTTCTCTTTCTCTCCCTCTCCTCTTTTTTCCTCTCTCCTCTTTTCTCCTTCTTTCTTCTTTTCTCCTCTTCTCCTTCTCTTAATATGTTCTTGCAATTGCTTTTACTTTTTAATTTAAGAATTAGGATGTTTAGGGTTTTGTGTTTTTTTGACTCTCTATGCATGTTGAGAGCTCTCTATGTATGCATAGATCTCCTAATGCATGCATAGAGATTTTAGGGTTTTGTATTAGTTCTTTTTCTTGTGTTTAATTTACTAATTAGTTTGTTTAATATTTTGTTTTGCAGCTCTTTCACCTCACCAATCTTTCACCAATCCTCTCCTTCAGCTTTGCAAAAAAGAGGTAGATCCTTCGATTTTTCTTGTTTATGCTATTTTCTATGAATTATTGCATCTCTATTTTATGGTTTAGGGTTAGTTTTGGGTTCTTGTAAGCTTACACATAGGATTAATTTAATATCTATGCATAAAACCTATCATAAGCTTGCAATCTTTATGCATAGCCTTCTTGCAAGCTTTATGCATAAGCTCTATTCATAGAGCTTGTGAGCTTGTGAAATCTCTATGCATAAGCTCTATGCATAGGCTTTATGCATAGAGTTTGCAAGCTTATAAAATCTCTATGCATAGGTTTCTTACAAGCTTATAAAATCTCTATGCATAGGTTTCTTGAAAGCTTGCATGGACATTGTACATAGAGCTTGCGTAGCCTTCTTGTTGAAAGCTTTTTGAATGTTTTTACTCTCTTATACATATAACATATAAGTCTTATGCTCTGTTTTTCTATGCATAAGGTATTCT
The DNA here is from genome assembly GCF_041138505.1 of Cibotium barometz. NCBI lineage: Eukaryota > Viridiplantae > Streptophyta > Polypodiopsida > Cyatheales > Cibotiaceae > Cibotium > Cibotium barometz. The sequence continues at coordinate 9,195,890 of NC_141055.1, forward strand.
CTTTATTCATAGAGTTTATATATGTTATCAAGGTAAGATCTATTATCCATGTAAAACAAGATCATGTTTATTACACCATTGGGTGATGGGATTAAGGGTTAGCATAGTGCATAAGGCATATAGCATAGAGCTTATACATAAGTCTTGCATAGAGCGTATGCATAAGACTTATGCATAGAGCGTATGCATAAGACTTATGCATATGGCTTATGCATAGAGCGTATGCATATGGCTTATGCATAGAGCGTATGCATATGGCTTATGCATATGGCTTATGCATAAGGCTTATGCATAGAGCTTATGCATAAGGCTTATGCATAGAGCGTAATTGCATAGAGCGTGTGCATAAGACTTATGGCTTAGGGATTGTTGGAATGCAATTGCAAATGCCTTGATTGTGGTTAACAAATGCTTATGCAAATGCCATGGTGAGGGCATTGTGAATTGTTGGTTTGTGTTGGAGCTTTTGGATGATGGATTGAGGCATGAGTCCATGCTTTATTGATGAGTTCTAAATTGTAAAAGGGCATGAGTCATGCTCAATACTTGTAAGCCAACAAACTTGTTCTATCATTTGATATTATCCACATCATTTTGTACCTACACTCACCATTGCTACCACTTCAAGTTTCTATAGAATCTAGCAATGTGTGAGGGTACCTTGGCATTGGTTGGAGAGGCCAAGGGGAGAATGGCTTGAACTCTTTGTGCCGTGATTGCTTGGTAAAGCGGTACAAAGGGGGATTAGGTACACCGATGTGAAGAAATGGCCTCAACCTTCACCTTGGAGGAAAACTCGGTGAAGGGGTGAGAAGAGCTTGGCCGGGAGATCGGCAAGCTTCAACGCGCGTCCTCAACAATCCTCACCATCGACTTTGTGGATGCATTTGGGCAATGGGGCCCCTTTTCCGTCATATTGTGTGGATATTGCAAATGCTTTGATGGACAAAGAGTGCATATGATCTTTCATGACATTGTGGGATACAAAGAGTATTGCATTGTGATTTGAGAAGTTGCATTTTCATTTGAGATTTGGTTCCAATTACAAAGGAGACTCTGGCGGAATTTTTCCAACAAGGGAGCCAAACAAGCTTATTGATTGGAGATTTACCCCATGGATACACTTGAAGATTTATTCACAACTACCAAGGGGAGAAACACCAATCATTTGTAGCCGGATTGAGCTTTGGGACCGAATTTTGAGAATTTTCGGGATTTTACAAAACCCTAATCCAGTCCTAGGGTTTTTGGGATTAGGTCCGAGTGATTACACGACTCTATTCTACTCCTTGAGAGTTTTCAAATGAGCCATAGAACCCCTTAATCGGATATCACAATCTCGGTCAAAGTAGTCATGTTGACTTTCTGGTCAAAGTCAAACAGAATATACTTCCACTTTGACTGAATCAAAATGCTTTTAGGGGTAGGTTCTATCTTCCGTTAGCTTTCTATAGAGCCGTCAAAATCCTAATTCCGACATATATTTTACGTTTTAGAGCCAAATTACTACTTTCAGCTGTCCCGCACAGAAAAGAATTATGGTGACTATGAGCAAAGAAAAGGCAAGGGCATCTTGAATGAGGGTTTAGGGTTTATGCATAGAGCTTATGGCTTATGCATAAGACTTATGCATAGAGCGTGTGCATATGGCTTATGCATAGAGCGTGTGCATAAGACTTATGCATATGGCTTATGCATAGAGCTTATGCATATGGCTTATGCATAAGACTTATACATAAGGCTTATGCATAGAGCTTATGCATAAGTCTTGCAGCCTTATTATGCAAGCTTATACTTATACTATGCATTTAGATTATTGCATAAGGCCTTTATAAATAGCTATTTATGAATAGAGATAGCTTCTCTCTCCATCCTTGTTCAAATTCTATTTAATTTTCAAACAGGGCTGGGAAAAAGAAGCCCTGTTTTATGGTTTACATAGTGCTTTGTGTAATGCATAATGATTTGTGTTTAATGAGCTGCATATACATGTTATCCTGCTAGATGGAGCCTCTCAATCTTGAAGAGAGAATAGTGTGTCCATGCATGCGATGTAAGTACCAAATCTTTCGAAAACGAAGGATTTGCAACGAGCATGTTCATGACGCTGGCATATTTCTAATGGAGCGCTTGCAAAATTTACGGTTTCAATCGTACAACCAAGCAAGTGTGCAGCCCCATCTTGATAACATTGCGCCTGTGAATTCTCGTCCCCAACAAAGGATGAGGATATTGCAGGAGGGAGTGACAGATGGAGCTCAATTAACAGCACCCGAGGGAATGGAAGAAGGTCAGGAAATGGAAGAAGGTCCAATGGAAGAAATGTGGGAACCTCGAAACCTCCGTCTTGGCCTAGCAATGGATGGTGTAAACCCTTTTGGTTTAAGGAGCTCTTCATGGAGCACATGGCCTGTTTGCCTTGTGAATTATAATCTTCCGCCATGGTTAGCAATAAAGAAAGGTCATCTATTGCTCTCATTAATAGTTCCAGGAAAGTACAAGGTGAAGAACATGGATGTATATTTGGCACCACTTATTGATGAGTTACGCACCTTGTGGAACGGAATTGAAGTGAAGGACATGTCAAAGCAGCAGAGTGGCCAAAGACTTACAACTGTGCAAGGTATTCTCATGTGGACAATGCATGATTGGCCTGGCTATGGAGAATGCTCAGGTTTGTCTATATCGGGTTACAATGCATGTCTTGTATGTGGTCCTCGACTTGATTCAAGATACTCAAAAGCATTACGAAAGAATGTCTACCAAGGACATGTTAGGTATCTTCTAGAAAATCATGAATTGCGGGATGGTAATCTAGGAAGACCTCCTCCAAGTGCATTGAAGGCAAGCGATTGGAAGATCAAATGGGAAGAATGTGGCAACTTGGCATGTCCTGAGATGAAGAGGCTCTCTATCTTTCACCAACTCCCCTATTGGGGTGATCTCCTTATAAACCATTTGCTTGACCCGATGCATATTTTCAAGAATGTAGCTGACATTCTGTGGAAGACCATGACAGGAAAAAAGGATACTAAAGGCCAAAGGGATGACTTGGAAGAGATTGGTTGCATGCAAGAGTTGTGGTGGGCTCGCACTAGACCCAATGGAAAGGTGCTACTTCCAAGAGCCCCATGGGTTCTTAGCAAGATGGAGGAACAACAAGTCAAGAGGACAATTTCAGAGTTTCGGACTCCTACAGGTTGTATGCATTGCTTGAAAAGTGCATTTACAAAGGATGATGATCTTAGTGGTCTCAAGAGTCATGATTGGCACAAGTTTCTACAATTTGTGCTACCCATAGCAATAAAAGATTGCCTCACTGAAGACATTAGAGCTACTACCTATAAGATTGGCACATTGGCGCGCTGGATTTCTTCAAAAGAGATAAAGAGAGACACTTTGGAGACAGCGCGTTTAAACTCCATAGAGGCAGTCTGCATGGTAGAGAAGTTTTTCCCTACAAGTTTATTAACAATCCAGATGCATCTGCTAGTTCATGTTGTAGATGAGGTTGCAGTTGCTGGAACAGTCCATTCAAGATGGATGTTCTTTTTGGAGAGGTTTATGAAGACATTAAAGGGATTTGTTCGCCAAATGGCTCGCCCAGAGGGTAGTATGTCAGAAGGGTGGCTGATACAAGAGTCCCTTGTTTACATCACTGAATATTTAAGTTCCTCAGATCCAGAGATACCTCGACTATGGTCTCAAGAGTCCAACAGGCGAGTCATTGGTGAGGAACCTCAAGGCCAAGGCATTAAGAGAAAGATGGATAACACTTTGAGGAAAAAAATCAACAAATTTTGCATCTTGAACTCTCATGTAATGGAGAAGTGGATTGAGACATATGAAGCTCTCAAGCGACAGCGAGTACAAGATCGTTTAAGTTTCAGAAGGAATCGCACTACAAGAAATCTCCCATATCCAGAAGGTATGCAAGCTCTTCCGGACTTTCCCACAGGTAGATGGCTAGAAGCTACAATTTTAGAAGCCAAACGTGCTGGTTTACCTATAACAGAGGAGGAGGAGGAGCTTACAAAAGGATGCGATTGGCATGTAAGTGTTTAAGTTCTACATGTCTCTCTTTTTTTTCTCTACATGTCTCAGTGTTTGATTCTCCATCAACAAACTTTTTGTGCTATTTGTAGTATCACAAATATGGGGCGTTTTGGTCACATGGACGTCATTTTCGAGTAGAACGAATAGACCAAAGAAGAGCAACCTTTGATTATGGTGTCACAGCACAGTTTGTTCAAGAAAGTCGTGCAAGTGCAAGTGATGATAACACAATTACTAGAATGCTTGATTACTTTGGAACCATTCAAGATATATTAAAGGTTGGCTTCAGAAGTTTTGAGTTGTTTATCTTTGATGTGAAGTGGTTCAAGGTAATCATGAATGGGCCACATGCAACTGTACGTAGAGACAAGAGTGGCCTCATCCAAGTGGACTCCACAAAGGTATGGACCGATCAGCAAGATACTTTTGTGCACCCAGAGCATTGTGAGCAGGTTGCCTTTAAAGCGGATCCAAAAGATCCACGCTGGCTGTTTGTGGTTCAAGTCGCCCCCCGCAGTAAGCAAATTTTTGAAGAAATTGAGCTACAACAAGGTGATGTGGATGCACAAGGTAATGGAGAGCAGCAAGAACAAGCCGATATCAACAATGAAGAGGAGCAAGCAAATGAAGAGGAGCAACTAGAGCAAGATCCAAATGAAGAGGTGCAAACCAAGGAAGCTGAAAAACAAGTTGAGGAAGAAGACATAGATGATGAAGACATCCTTCATCAAGGGACTTTTAATGATGAGGATGCTGAAATGTACATAGACATAGATCTCTTTGGGGCTATTGATCTTAATGAGGATGATAGAATAGATAATGATTTTTAAAATGATGTATCTTAATGATTATGCAAATAGTTATGACATATTTGTAATGGTTTTATGACATTGAAGGTCCTTTCATTGTTTACCATTGTTAATGTTTACCATCAGAATCACTACTGTAGGAGCAAGTTGATATAGTTTTACCAATGTTGTTTATCATTGTTAATGTTTGTCTTATGGTTCTTTCATTCATTGTTTACCGTGTAATTTTCATTTCGCACAAGTTTGTCATATGGTTTTTTGTCCAACAGGCCATGGGTGACTCACCGCCCTACGACTACAGTCCAGATTTCTCATTTAATCCTACACTGCAGGGCATGAGTCCCCAGCAGTTATATGGTTTTCTTTCGTCCATGACTCCAGAGCAGAGAGCCATGGCTCAGAGTTATTGGGGTTCTGGAGCAGGGACATCTGCCTCACCATCTGGCTTCCCGACGCCAGTTCCCACACCCGTGGGTACGACAGCAGCTCCCACACCTCATACCACACAACCTTCCACTCCTCTTACAGCTCGATCTACCACCTCTTCACATAGACGGCGCTCACGTAGTAGGTCTTCAGGGGGAGGTTGTTGTGGTGGTAGTGCCACACATGCTGTGACACCACCACCACGTGAGCGTCGTCCTTCGCTCTCATCTGTTGATAGCACACCCATAGGGTCACCTTCCCCACTCCCTGGGGTGCACATGACCATGACAACAGCAAGATTTACACAATTAGGGATGGGGCACCAATAATGGATAGTGCAGGGAAGGCAATGAAGACACGCATTCGACAATTGTGCACTATACAGTTTCATGACTCTGTCATGACTAAATGGGATCAGCAAGACAAGGGGAAGAAAAATTATATAAACACAAAGATAAAGCAAGAGTTCCAGCCATCTGACCCTATGAATGTCGTCTCTAATGAGTGGATACAGTATACAGCTCGCATTTTGATGGGGCATCGTAGGTCAGAGGCGAGGGACGCATTTAGAGAGGGGAAGGAGAAACCTATTTGGCTAGATGACAGGGAGTGGGCAGCCATTGCTCAGGAGCTCACCGAGACACCAGACAGGTTTCAACAACAAAGAGAGGCGGCAAGGGCAAGACTCCAAACAGTAGGGGCTTCTCATCTCGGGAGTGGTGGTTACGAAACCATGCGCCATGAATTCGTAAGTGTTTGTAGCAATTTTATTTATTTAAATGTATGTATGTGGGCTAAATGTTGATTTTTAAAAGTTATAATTGTTAAACGTGTGTGCAGGAGTTGGCCATGAATCGCCCACCAAGTAGGCGAGAGGAGAAGTACGCTCACAAACATGGCCTTGTGGCCTTGTTTGAGATGCTTGAAGAAGAAGGAGAGACCGTCAATTGGGAGGCATTACCATGATGTAAGATGACCTTCAAACTAATGAAATATGATCAAAACATTCTTGAGTATTAATGTTTAATTTAATTTCTTGTTTGTCGATCAGGAAAATATGCAAACGAGCACGGTTGTTTTTGTGCTCTATTTTAGACAGAATGGTGTTGTCTGTTTGCTGTTGTTGATCCTGCTCATTGCAGGCAGCCAGGCAGCACTATTCTGCCCAAAAAAAAATTCTGCTACAGCGTCGGTATATACCCCGGTACTGACGTCGGTATACACCCCGGTACTGACGTCGGTATAGACGTCGGTATACACCCCGGTATTGACCCCGGTATATAACACCGTATATGCACCGGTATAGACGCCGGTTTGTGCGTCGGTATTACCCCCGGTGAGCGTCGGTATATAAACCGGTATAAGCGCCGGTATTATCACCCGTCGCTTATACCGACGCTACGGTTCCGGCGCTTATACCAATGACGAGGCTTTTTTAGACCCCATTAAATAGCGCCGGTATAAGCCCCGGTATTAGGCTAACATGTAGTAGTGATTCTCTAAAATTCTCTCCAAATTGGGGAAATTGTGGAGCTTCCCTCTTTCTTCAATCCCCATTGGTGGCTCCATCAACATACTAAACCAATTGATTGGTTGGGGGCCTCTACCATGAATAAAGAATCAAGAAATTTGTAAGGTAATTGGTGAATTTTGATCTTTTCTATAATTTCTCAATGTTTCTCTCTTCTCAACCCCTCTCAAGCTTGAGAAGCTTAATTGGAATGGCTTTTGAATGCTATTGAAGTTAATTGATGAATGGTAGTGAAGAATTACATAATTTGATGAATGCTATTGAAGTTAATTGATTAATGATAGTAAAGAATTACATAAATTTCCATTTATGCTTAAATCTAATGGTTTTTTATGTAATTTCTCTCTCTCACTCAAGAAATGGTCATACTATGACCCATTCTCAATCCAAATGAAGCTTTTCATAAAGCTTTTTCTTAATCCAAGATTAATCTATGCTTGAGGCCAAATTAATGGCTTTTTTCTATGCTTTTAGTTTATGTATTTCATGAATATTGATGGTTCAATCCATTATTGAGTTAATGATCCAATTAGAGATCATTCTAATAATTTCCTTAATGATAAGCTTTATCCTTCAAAATAAATTGAGATTTATCAGTCATAGTAGCGGAGCTATGGCAAAATTTTTATAAAAATTACACATAAAATAATTTCATTCAAAGCATGAAAAGAGAACTTCCTACCATATTCTAGGAATTATCATCCTAGATTAATTGAAAGAATTTTATTGTAATCATGGAGAAATTAATTTTTATGTTATGCATAATTGATGATTATTTTATTGTAAAAGTGTTACTTTTATCATATTGGATTTCATGCATAGAGGTATGCATAAAAATTAATTATTTTATTATAAAAGTGTGAATTTTATCATATTTGGATTTCATGCATAGAGGTATGCATAAAAGTTGATTATTTTATTATAAAGTGTGACTTTTATCATATTTGAATTTCATGCATAGAGGTATGCATAAAAGTTGATTATTTTATTATAAAAGTGTGAATTTTATCATATTTGAATTTCATGCATAGAGGTATGCATTAAAGTTGATTATTCTATTATAAAAGTGTGACTTTTATCATATTTGAATTTCATGCATAGAGGTATGCATAAAAGTTGATTATTTTATTGTAAAAGTGTTACTTTTATCATATTGGATTTCATGTATAGAGGTATGCATAAAAGATATTCTTTTTATACTAAAAGTTTAATTTTTCATCATAAATGGATTTTATGCATAACTTAGATGCATAAGAGAAATTCTTTTATTCTAAAAGTGTAATTCCTACCAAATTGAATTTATGCATAAGAAGATGCATAAAAGATTGATTTTTAATTCAAAGTGTCATTCTCATCTAAATTGAATTTATGCATAGGAAGATGCATAAAAGAATGGGATTTCAATTCAAAAGTGTTATTCTCATCCAAATTGAATTTATGCATAGGAAGATGCATAAAAGATGGATTTTTAATTCAAAAGTGTCAATTCTCATCTAAATTGAGTTTATGCATAGAAAGATGCATAAAAGATTGAATTTTAATTCAAAATTATCATTTTCATTTAAAATGAATTTATGCATAGGAGATGCATCAAAGATTGATTTTTATTCCGAAAGGGTTAGTCTCCTTAAATGGAATTTATGCATAAATAAATGTGTAGAGAAATCTTATATCAAATATAAGAATTCTCTTGTATTCTATAAAAAGATATGAAATGTGATAAGATGTGATGAGATGTGATAATATGTGATAAGATGCATATGGAAAGTGATAGGATGTGATAAGAGGTGTATGAGATGTGATAAGATGTGATAAGATGCGTATGGGAAGTGATAGGATGTGATAAGAGGTGTATGAGATGTGAAAAGATGTAATAAGATGTGTATGAGATGTGATAGGATATGATAAGAGGTGTATGAGATGTGATAGAATGTGTTAAGATGAGTTAGGATGTGTTAAGATGTGTATGGGATGAGGTAGAGAGTGTATCTGATGGGGATAAGATGTATATGGGATGTGTTAGGGTGAGAATGGATGTATGAATGTAGATATGGATGTATGAATGTGAATATGGATGTGTGGATGTGGAAATGGAAGTGTGGATGTATGAATGTGGATGTGGATGTATGCATGTAGATGTGTATGTATGAATGTGAATGTGGATGTGGCTGTGGATGTATGGATGTAGATACGGATGTGTATGTATGTATGTGGATGTGGATGTATGAATGAGGATGTGAAAATGGATGTATGTATGTAGATGTGGATGTATGGATGTGAATGTGAATGAAGATGTGGATGTGGATGTATGGATGTAGATACGGATGTGGATGTATGTATGTGAATGTGGATGTATGAATGAGGATGTGAAAATGGATGTATGCATGTGAATGTGGATGTATGAATGTGAATGTGGATGTGTGGAAGTGGAAATGGAAGTATGGATGTATGAATGTATGAATGTGAATGTGGATGTGTGGAAGTGGAAATAGAAGTATGGAAGTATGGATGTATGAATGTGGATGTGGATGTGGATGTATGCATGTAGATGCGTATGTATGAATGTGAAATTAGAAGTATGATGTGGACGTACGAACATGGATATGTATGAAGAATAATGAATGTGAAGGTGTATGTGAAATAATGTGTAGTCTATATGAGTGAATGGATGAGAATGAGTACACATTAAATGGAATGTGGAATAAGTAATGTGGTCCGAGAGTGGATAATGTGGAAAGACGAGAGTTTGTTTTAGAAACTGTATTTTGTGACTGTTTGTAAATCACTGTTTTATGTCAAGAATGCTGGGGAAGCATTTTGACCGTCTTGAGGATTAAGGTCATGAAGATCGAACTGATAAAGTTGCAACTGCTGACGGAGAGTTAATGGAGGACGTCTCGCGTAGCAAGGTCGATCGAGGTCTTGACCAGCCTCAGTTCGATTTAAATGGTGAGCTTCTGGTATGGTGGATGAGGGACCAAGGAAGCGGCCTATGAGTGAAGCGCTAGGTCACCTGCGAAGGATCCTAGAGGGTGCTGACCATATGGTGCTCGGGCTCTGGGTCACCGAAGATACCCACACGTGCGTCGTGGAAGATATTGGAACAAGGAGTAAGAGTTATTTTTCTGAAACCGGGCATGGATCTGGTTGATTGACCTTGCTGGTCCTGAACGGATGAGTCCATGGCCAGAGCACCTTGGGCAGTGTAGACTGGAGACAGGCGTGGAGAGCAAACTGAAGACCAGAAGGCTGTCGGCTGCAAGATAAGGGGACTGTCGGCTGAACAAATGGAGTCGGCTATACCTGGTAAAGGCGGCTCTTTTATATGGATCTGTGGGTTGATCTTGCTGATCTTCCACGGAGATTCCATTCTGTTATATGAATATATTGCCAGTTACTATGAGCTAGGAACTATGGAAAAGGCCCCTGAGTGAACACGTGGTGAGCGTTCTGGTTGCCAATGATGCCATAAGTACACCGATGAATGAATGACGGGAAATAAGGATTCAACCAGAGACTTTGAGGATTGTCATCAGTGACATAATGGTTTCATTAAAGGATTGTTTGAAAGTTAGTTGATGCTGAGGAAAAGGCAATTTCATATTGGGTGTGTAAGTGGTGTGACTAGTTTTATGTTTGCATGAACTTCCGGCTAGGGGGCCTAGGAACTCTTTTCCCTGGTACCCGAGACAAAACCTAACCAAATTCCTAATTGGATCCCATCACTACAGTGGTTGGGAGGTTGGCTAACCCATGGGACTGGATGGGGTTAGGCTGGACTGATGGATCCGTAAATCGAGATTTAATTTCTATTATTACGATAGATGAAGTAAATCTCGGATAGTAATTGTTCTATGGATAGGAATCAACGGCTGTGCCTCTTGATGGGGAAAAAAGAGTTGATCCTAATGATCCAAGTGCAAGTTTCTTCCTTGATCTGACCAAGTACCGTTAGAGGTGCAGTTGGATCAGTAATGATCTTGACTACGTTAGAGTAAAGAGTTATCCTGGTGGAATCGCCCGTGCTTTTCGGGTAAAGGAAGTTTTTCCGGTTTCGGTTTTGGATAAACCGACGGATTAGTCTCTTGTCCGGATATCCGTGGGCGAGGCCCCGACGAGTGTGGGACCCCTGCCCCGCGCACGATGTGCTACTTCCGCTGCTAGTACCCCGAATCCGTTGCGCAGTGGAGACAGGGATCTCACACACATGTGAAGAAAGGTCACTTCAGGAGAGGTGATCTAGTGTTGCTTTACACATTGAAGAAACAAAAACGCAAGATGAAAATGCGAGGACTTGGTCCATTTGTGATCAACGACCTTAGTGCGAGTGGTGCAGTAAGGTTGGAAACCTTAGACGGAGAGCCAATGACTAACTTCATCAATGGTAGCCGCTTGAAGCGCTATGAAGAACCTCTAACAGATGATATGCTGATACGCATACATGCTAGTCAGACACGTAAAAAAGCTCAAGCTTTGTTACAAAGTCAAGCAAAAGAAGAAGCTAAGGCTAGAGTAGCACTAGCACGAGAGCGCCGCAAGGCAGCTATCATGGCCATCCACTTGAATGATGATGAAGACTTTGTAGATCCCTTTCATATTGATGTAAGGATCCCTACTCAAAGAGCAATCTTTGCAGCGTCTACACTTATAGATTCGGGAGCCGACTACAATGTTTTGTCTTATGAAGCGTGGACATCATTAGGCCAACCATTGCTCACCAATGAACTTCCAGAGTTTCTCTGGTGATGAAACCCCAGCCCTAGGCAAGTGCTATATTAATATGTACATTCAGGATCAATCTATGCACGTGACTTTTTATGTTGCTAACAAGAGCCAAGCAGTGGTGGATGTTGTTCTAGGCAGATCATGGATTAGAACCACCAGATGCGGTATGGACTGGAACTCACGACAATACACCTTGCTGGTAAATTCTACTCACCTTACAGGATCAAGTGCTTCGGCACTCCCATCTTTTCAAAAGGTGGAAACCATCACTACTATGATAGAGGCAACCTCAAAAGATCCAATGATTTGGGTGAATAATGACAATGACAATACTCAAGGATGGCATGTGCCAACATCTCTCTTATATGCACAAGGCTACGGAAGGGGGGAAGCACTTAGAATTCAAATCTGGTTACCTAAAGCAGCTTGCAAGCCAAGACCCAATGCTGCCAAGGAACATCTAAGGAATACAAAGCTAAAGAGGAGGTTCACCAGAGCCAACAGTTTCACCTCCAACAAGACCACTCAACAACGGTGGATCCCAAAGAAGGTTCTGCAAGCACAAGGCTACTACGAGGGTGCTACTACCTTGTGGCTACCAAAGAAAATGCAGGGACTACTACAGCAAAACATAATTGTGTTCCTGAATCTACTCAAGAATAAAAGCAGTCAATACCACCACACTTACAGAAACCAAATCAATACTGGAAACCACGCCTTACCAAGCCTGAAAGAGTCCAGGTGGAAACACAAGCTAACGCGTCAATCGGACATCATCAGAAGGTCTCGAACAGGAAGGGATACTCCAAACTGACATGGGAAGAAAAAGGCAAGTGGGTACCTTTACTCACTTCTATCTCAGAGGCAACACATCAGAAGGAGGATATTGCAACCAAATCAAGTTCAGAGTCTATTCCTCAAAACACAAGCAATGTCAAAGTTTGTCTTACAAAGCCGACAACTTTCAATCAAGCTCCTACACGAGTAGACTCCCTGACTATCAAGGAAAGAGCGTTCTTCCTACAACTCCAACTATTTGGAATGTCGTCGGTATTCTACTCTTTCCCTAATCAAATTACAGGCATAGGTGTTAGAGTTGGGCACTCTGAAGACCCAAGAAAATTTTGAAAGCCCAATGGGATGGCAAGAACACAGCTGCCATATGGTTGCCAAAGCTCAGAAGTGTTCAAACATCTCCATTCACACCTCCTCCTATTTGTCCCATTGCATTTCCTATGCCTATCGCTAAAATCTCACCTCCGACTAAACTTCAATCTCTTGCACGTACTCTGAAATGGGTACCAAAAAGAGTCCAACAAAAAGGAACCTATGCCATACGTCAACACTCCACAAATAATTTGCATAATGTTACATCCAAAAACAAACTCATTCTTGAAAGAGCTATCATGCTACAAAAGCTACTTTTTGGCAATTCATCTATCGAATCTATTAGCTCTATTTCCGTCATGCCTGTACATACTAGCATTCTTCGTTCAACTTGCATTAAATAAAAAAATCTGAACACTTCCTTATGTGTTGTGTAGAATAACCAAATGGAGACTTGGCTGGACACATGCAGTCCATCCTTGGACCTAGATAGCACTCACCTTGACCATCAAGGGGGCTACAGCATTGCACCTTTTCAGATGCACTCCCGACATTTTTATGCCCCAATGGGTGAGGATTGCTGTGGAAGACAATTTGTGGAGTTATACTACCAGCAACATCATCCGTTTCCACACTGCCGCGACTGTGCTCGTATGGTATTGGGGAATGCTTCCCATATATGTTGGCAGTGTCGCACATACTTCCGTCGCTATGGCATTGGTATGATGCAGCAGATCATGGGGGTGACACCTCAACGACATAATCTCTCGGCAATTATGATGCCGCAATGTGGACCCAACCAACAAAGACTCCCGGAAGAGGAAAGAGCTCAAACATGGCGCGAAGACACCCTTCGTTTGCTAACCCCTCCCATTTTGCAGGTTCTTCTTCCCCATGAATCTACATGTCAGTTTTGGCTCAATGTGAGTGAGTCTTTAGAACGGTTTCAAAACCATAGGTGCCTCTTTAGCCTTCCTACTGTGCCCATACCATATGTTAGTGAAGATGCACTTCTTCCCTTGCCATCTTCTCCATGGGTAGGATTACGTTCTGGGTTATCTTTACATCCTGAAGCTATTGATGTCCACCCACCTGAGAATGCAGACATACATCCACCCCCAGTGCAAGACTAGCACTTGTACTCTCTTAATAAGAACTAGAAGCCAGGGCACTTTTTCCCATTGGGTTTTTCCCCTCGGCCAAATCCGGTGTTTAGTACCAATGTTTCTTATTTTTTGTCTTTTTAATTTTCTTTCTCTTTAGTTTGTTTTGTCAAAATAAAACAGATACAAGCACCAAACTACATCTTCCGCTTCAGTACCGCAACTGACAGTCATACAATCAAGTGCAAACAATTCTTCACCAACTAGCGCTTTAACAGAAACAGGTGAACTCATGCCAATCTCTAATGTTTTTTGTATTTTTCTTGTTGCTTGATTGTTTATAAATTTCACTTTCCTAAGCATGGCAATATGCATCTCCTTTGGTCTAGAGTAGGGATAGCATTTTAGTAGCTTTAGACTTGATAGTGTAAGTTTGACCGTAATTGTTTTTACCCGTTTAGCAATACAAAGTAATTAGTGTTTTGTGCTAAAGGTAGAGTTCCAGACCTAGGACAAAGAGACTAAATTAATCATAGGACCGTCAGTGGATATCTTGCCCTTACTAGGACATTGCTTAGGGACAATCTAATAAACATTCCATAACAAAAATTGGCATGACAAAAATAAAAGAAAAGTGTATATGTTTGTGGCCTATTGCCTTGTTATTCATGGTAGGCGAGGGAGGTCTATACCTTTCCCAGACCAATGCCTTGTGTAGCAAGGAATAGCCATACCACGGGTGCGCAAACATACTCTTGAAGAGAGCCCTGTCCCAAAAAAAAGAAAAAAGAAAAAAAAAAGAAGACAGAAAGGCACCAAGAGAAATGCTTGTCTAATCCAGGATGGTCGCCGTTGTGCTTAAAATATTAAACCAAAACACTAAGCAATATCAAGAGTCTGCCACTACATAATTATGTTAGATTTATTAGTGTTGAACCGACATCTTTGACTTAGCATAGGCTCAGTATACTACTTGATAGTCCCTCGATTAACTGTTGTCTTTTGCCTTCTAGGAAAATAACAATACATTTGGCATAAAACATTCTTTACTTTAGTTAGCTGCTGCAGGTAGTAATTATTAAGGCTTGAACTAACCTATTCAATCTCTACACTGCTTCAATGTTTCCTTCCTCTAGCTAATTGGACGTTTATTGCCATGTCTTATTTAGTAAAATTGCTTGTTTTGTTATTGTCTGTCAGTACTTTTGCTTTCAAAAAAAAAAAAAGAACACACAAACCACCTATCATTTTGCTTGCAGGTATACACTGGAGATTCTACTCTTCCTTGGCATCTACGCGCTCGAGGACGTGCGCAAAATAGGAAGGGGGAATGTTGCGTGACAAGCGGTGATCAATGCAAGGATGCAACACAAAGATGGAAGCAGGAAAACAAGAGACTTGACATTCTTATTTAGGGCTCTTGTAGAGAGTTCCAAGTTGTAGGTGACAAGAGTTCCAAGTTGTAGGTGAGTGTGGGAGTGGGCTTGAGAATAATCCCACATGGGAAGTTTTGGGAGTTTTAGGAGTTTTAGTATAAATAGTGGCTCATTTGAGAGCTCACATACACATTGGGCTAAACTCATGCTTGAGCTCTCTTGTTTATTTCAAGTTCCATTAAGCTTCAAGGTTTGTGTGCATGCTAGGGAAGTAAGTGCTTGAGAATGAAGTGTGCTTTGAGCTTGTGTGCTTATGAGTGAGCTTGTGTGTGCATTAGCTTAGCTTTCTTCTTGTATTGGATGTATGAATGAGTGGGATGATGAGTGAATGAGCTATGGCAAGATTGAGCTTGTGTGTGTAAAGTCTATGTCAAGGTAGTGGTGCTCATAGCATTCTCTCCCGAAAGGGATAAGCTTCCATGCACCTAACCGGGCTGAATCCCCTAGCGATGAAAGGAGTGTTTATCATTCCATTTTGGTGAGCTAGGAGTGTAGTCTACTTTCCTATATTGCATACGTAGGGAGACGACCGTCTTTCCATCCATGTCACAACAGCACTCCCCAATGAAAACATAAATCCACTGGTAGATCTCCTGTCTGAGATGCTACCTACGCAATCTGCATATGTGTACCCATATGCTCCAATGGTATACCTGCTGCATAAAACAATGCATAATCAATAGTGGCCCTCAAATACCAAAGTGTGCCTTTCACACTATCAAGATGTGGTTTGCGCGGAACTTACAGATGTGGTTTGCATAAACTAGCTCTCTAAGCCAATAGTGTAGCTAAAATATGGCCTGCTTATTGTGACATAGATCAAACTCCACACAATATTCATGTACATAGTGGGATCGTCCAACACA
Source organism: Cibotium barometz (assembly GCF_041138505.1). NCBI lineage: Eukaryota > Viridiplantae > Streptophyta > Polypodiopsida > Cyatheales > Cibotiaceae > Cibotium > Cibotium barometz. The sequence continues at coordinate 9,211,949 of NC_141055.1, forward strand.
TAACTTGCATCCACACCAAGCTTGCCATTTTGATCTAATGGCATCAAGATTGGCTTACAATAAGCCATCCCATACTTGGACAACATGTCCAATGCATACTGTCTCTATGACAACCAAATACCCTCAGGTGTGTGAACGACCTCAATTCTCAAAAATTAGTGCAGATCTCCCCAATCCTTCATCTCAAACTTCTGTTTGAGAAGACTTTTCACATGCTCAATCTCATCCATGTTGTAACCCTCTCAACAATAAGATCATCTACATATATGGTGATGATCACAATACCCTTATCACTCTTGCACACATCAAAGAGTGATCAGCATCTGCCATATGAAAACCAATAGTGACAGGATACTCAACAATCTTGTCATGCCATGCTCATGGATCTTGCTTCAGTGCATACAAGGCCTTACAAAGCTTGCACACATACTATGGGTGACCTGTATCCTCAAAACTTGGTGGCTAATCCATCTACACCTCTTCTTGCAAGTCACCATGCAAGAACGCATTTTTTACATCCATCTGATGTAAAAACCAGCCTTTAGCTATAGCCACCACCAATCACAACTCTCACAGTTGCCATCTTTGCAACTGGGGCAAATGTCTCCTCATAATCAATCCCATGTGTCTGCACATATCCTTTGAATATCAATCTAGCCTTGTACACGTGCTTATGCTACCATCACTGTTATGTTTCACCTTATACACCCACTAACAGCCAATAGCTTTCTTGCCTTCAGGTAGTGACACCAAATCCCAAGTCTCATTTCCATACAATGCATCCATCTCCTCATCCATAGCTTTCTCCCAACACACATTTCCAATAGCCTCTTCAAAACATGTGGGTTCTACAACCTGCACAACTTTTGCCATATAAGCATACTGATGTGCCACACAACCATCACAAGCCTCTACACAGGGTTTTTGACTTTACCAGATCTTTGTAACTTTGCATTCATCCATAGCCTTCTTCACACCAGGTGTCCTCATTGCTAGAATCCCAAGCTCCTCATCAAGGCTTGTCTCCAATCCACTAGAATCTCCATCAACAAGAGAATGCCCTACAGAAATATCAGGTATACCAAGGGGCTCAACCACTTTCTCTTTGCCTTTATGTGATGTACCAACTACATTTTCAGGACTGGTATTATGACACAGCCTGCCACTCCATGGTCTATTAACATAACTGCTAGATGAGGACTCTCCTGGTCCACTCAATGACTGTGATTGCAAACTTGCATTCTGTGCAACCACATTTCCACTTACCTCAGTCCCACAACATCTTTTTCAACAGCATACCAACTACTCATCTCATCAAATACAACATCCCTGCTTACCCTCAATTCACGTATAGCAGGATTATAACATCTATATCCCTTTTTCTCAAGGGAATACCCAATAAACACAGATTTTTCTACTTTTGGATCCAGCTTGGTACATAACTCATCTGGCACACGCACATATGCAATACATCCAAAAACTTTCAAGTGAGACAAATCAGGTTTCTTGCCAGTAAACGTCTCCTTTGGTGTTACATCATGTATGGCTGCAGTAGAAGTCCTGTTCATGATATAAATTGTTGTAGACATAGCCTTAGCCCAATAGCTATATGGCATATTCTTCTCTTCCATCAATGCTCATGCTATCTCTACAATGTGCCTGTTTTTTCGCTCAGCAACTCCATTTTAATGGAGAGTGTATCTACATGTAAATTGTCTGTGAATGCCATTCTTTTACAAGAATTCAAAGAACTCATTGGATAAGTATTCTCCCCCTCCATCTGACCTTAGGCACTTCACATGCTTTCTTGTCTGTTATTAGCTAAAACATCTTTACTATGTGTAGTAACCAGTAGGATTCGAACCTAAGTCCCTGCCTGATATTTTACAAAAAAGTATTTTGGAAAGTATAAACTTTTGTTTCTTAAAAGAGACATTTTTCATACTTTCTAAACTCATTTAATAACTAAAATTACCATTTAACCCTTTTTTGTCACATCAAGGACACATCTTCTTTAAAAATTAGGGTGGAATTATTTTTCAAAATTAGACAACTTTCCTTGGTGGAATGTGGCCAATGAATTCTTGTCTCACGACAATATGATTGGCATGTGCCTTTTGCACAATTGCACCTCCAGAAATGTGCATTGTTTTGACGGAGCCAACTAGGAGCAAATGCATGCTAGCATCCAAGGTCTGGTGGAGCAAGGTTGCCGAGATCGCAATGGCCGGAGGCTCGACCAGTACCTACTCAGCGATATAAAGAGCTGTTTCAGGAGGTTCAGCAACCACATGAAGGATCAGCAAGTCACGCCAACACTTCTAGTGCAAATTCCCAACAACGTTGATGTGGTGCAGATCGACCGTAGTAGCAGTGTTGTTGTTGTTTTGCGGGTTGCGGCCGTTCGCGCAGTCCACCGTGCGTGTGCCAAGTGTTATGTGGACCGCACACCGCAAGTATGGACTACACCGCAAGTGTAATGCAACACTGCGTACCTTAAATGAATAGTCATTATGGGATCTCAAGGGGTGTAAACAGGAGGTCGCGCCTATCTGAAACCCGCGACCATGTAACTGTTTTAAAGGCTATATGCCTGTGTATTCTAGGGCAATCACTGAATCAATCAATCAACATTTCATGCGATAATCTAGTAGTCTATGTTAGTGAAGCATTGATTATGTCGCATTATGTATAGTCAGTTTTGTATTCCTTTATCAGTATAAACTACATTTTCAATTGATGCTATATGCTAAGAGGGTAATCATTCCCGTATTACTGTACTAAGGTCAGGTCTGGCCATGAAAAGGTCTGGCGTGAAAAGGTTTGGCCAAAAAACATGTTTGAGAGCTAAAAATTATCAAAAAACACTCTATGTGTAAGCAAAAACCCTCTTCTTTGAGCTCTCTAATCACTCAAATCTCTAGTTGTTTTGCTTAAACACTTGTTAATCCTACTTCCAACCACAAGCTATGCACAAAATCTAAACAGAAACATTCAATAAAACAAATCAAACAAACCAAAAACCAAATTCCATAGTTACTCAGGGGGGTTCACCTCTAAGAAAATTTATGTATCATGTGTGTTCAAGGGGTATTTAAAAACCCCTTACACTTACATACTTTTATAAGTAAAACGACCCCTTTTTCTTCGTAAACTTATGGTTTTTTTTTCAATATTAGTTTAAAAACCCCTCCTCTAAATGTAATTGTGTAACTTTTTTTATTTAATATACCCCTTGTGATGAACTTACGTGCTACACTTACATATATTTAGGTGAACCCCCTGAGCATAGTTACTTACTTGGCACTGGGCTATGGAGACTTTGTTGAATTAGAATCAAAGAAGGCTTTGACAAGTAGTGGATTAGCACTCCCTCGATGGTGGCACCAAAGATGTTAAGCTCACCCTAATGTGTCATGGGAAGCTATTGATCCACCAATCTCGAGCTATACTCAAGAGCCCCATCATAGGCACTCGTCACAACGCTATCCTCCCACACTCATTGTCACACCCATGCGGTTGCTAATCTAACAATGGTCCAACCTCTCTTGCCCGCTAGATCGTGTGGGATCTTTACGAAAGACGATCATGGTGATAGCCTAATCACTCAAGCAAGAGGAAGAGAATAAGTAAGAGGGAAGCATGAGAGAACAAGTGATTAGCACTAATCACTCTCAAACCCTAACCCTAAGCACACCACACATTCTAGATTAGACTTGTAAGTGATAGAACACTCCACTTCTATTGCACAAATGGGAGAATGAGTTACAAATAAGAAAAATTGGCTTTTATAGTTCCAAGCCTTTTTCCACTAGGCCACCCAGGAGTAGATGACCCAAGGCGCCCAAAACATAGCTACCAAGCTTTTTTCTATGGTTTGGCCAACTAACCAAGATCCTCTTGTTTGTCCTTTGAAGCTCAAGACTTGGGAGAATCTTTAGGGAGTTTCCCTCATCAAATGATAGGATTTACAATATAGTGTGGCTCCCATTACATAAGTGTGCGGACATAGTTGTCATAGGAATGTGTTAACCATATGTGGTTAACACCCTTCCTTTACACTTTCTTCATTTGGTAGCACTTTAGGGTGAGCCACTAGGAATTATGGATTGTATATCTTTGTACAATCCTTTCTATATCCACCTCAAATAGTGACAGCAGAACTAGATTTTCCTTTATGATTTTCTCTTCTTTGTTGTCTCACTGGTAGTTTAGGCCCTCTACATGCATTGGTTGGATACAATGGAGTATGAATGGAGAATGAAGGTAGCACAAACAGAGCAATGCGGCACCACACAGACAAGACAAAGCTATAGAACATAAATGACAATTACATCATCCAAGAAGACTCATAAAAGGGATTCCGTCCCAACTGGAAAGATAGATTCACGAACCACTGAGAAATCAAGAAGGAGATCACCAAGCTAATGCACTTAGATCAGTCCAACTGACCTTCTCTAGCCACGCTAAGCCCTGAGTGGTTTATAAGAGGATTGAGAGAAATGCTCTAGACAGCAATGGCCTCATACGACTTGGATTCCCTCACCTTTGAAGAAGTGGTAGCTACCAGAGCTAACGGGATCTTGAAAAGCAAAAAAAAAGACCCCAAGTAGAAGAAGAAGGACAAAAGAAATATGCAGCTGAATTTGGAGCACTTCTAATGCACCTATATCAGCCCAACTGAACTACTCTAGCCACGCTGAGCTAGTAGGAGTACGTCAATGTTATGAGCAAAAAATTACGAGCAAGATTCTTTCGAGCGAGAAAAATAAGACCAACACCCAACTATAGTTCTCTTTGAAACTACATGTGGTGACAAACGAGAGAGAGAGAGAGAGAGAGAGAGAGAGAGAGAGAGAGAGAGAGAGAGAGATTGTAAGATAGATAGTGTAAGATTCCTCCCCCAAACCCCTTTTTGATGTCTAGTATCTTCCCCTGTAATCAACCCTCTTCAGAAATATACAGACCCTGTTGCTAACTATTTTAGCCTAGAGAGAGAAAAATTATTCTAGAGAGAGAATATTCAGATTTTGAATATTTTTGGATAGAAAAATATCTCTTATAATTCAGATGAGTTCCCCTGAAACAGAAATTCAAAAAGAATTTTCCAATGTGCAATTGGAATTATATGGAAATAGGTATAAAGAACCTTAGTCTAAGGGTCTAGATTTTCAGAAATCTTTAGACTATGGTCCAATTAAGGTTCCTATGGGCCAATAGCATCAATCCATGTGTAGGGACGAGATAAATCCATATTTGTAAAAAGAAGATACCCAAAAATGAGTAAATGCTCACATAAGGTGAAGAGTTAAAAATGTACAAGGTTTATTAGTAAAAAACTATGAGCAATATTAAAAATATGAGATATTTTGGGTATCCAAAAATGAGTAAATGCTCACATAAGATGAAGAGTTGAAAATGTACAAGGTTTATTAGTAAAAAACTATGAGCAATATTAAAATGATGCCATTATGACACATATGTAAGGAAGGGGAATTCTTTAAAGGAGGTGCATATTTCACATAAGATGAAGAGTTGAAAATGTACAAGGTTTATTAGTAAAAAACTATGAGCAATATTAAAATGATTCCATTATGACACATATGTAAGGAAGGGGAATTCTTTAAAGGAGGTGCATATTTCACATAAGATGAAGAGTTGAAAATGTACAAGGTTTATTAGTAAAAAAACTATGAGCAATATTAAAATGATTCCATTATGACACATATGTAAGGAAGGGGAGTTCTTTAAAGGAGGTGCATATTTCACATGCTTGAATGAGTTTTAAACTCATAAAAATTGAGATATTTCATCTCTCCTCTCTCCTCATTCAAGTCTAGTTCCAAAAAGTTAGCTTAACTGACCTAAAAATGGTTAAATATTGACCAAACTGATTTAGAAAATTCTAGAATCAGTTTGTTTGGTTAGAAGCTCAATTTTTCCTATAAATAGAAGCCTCCCCCTTGTTGAAAAATAGTTAGTGTTTATGCATCGTTACTCTACTCCACCTAAGCCAAGAACTGTGAATTCATTTAATAATTCACTAGTTTTTGGAGCTTCCCTCTTTCTTCAATCTCCATTAGTGGCTCCATCAACATACTTAACCAATTGATTGGTTGGGGGCCTCTACCGTGAACAAAGAATCAAGCAAGTTGTAAGGTAATTAGTGAATATTGATCTTTCTATAAATTCTCAATGTTTCTCTCTTCTCAACCCCTCTCAAGCTTGAGAAGTTTAATTGGTATGGTTTTTTTTAAATGCTATTGAAGTTTGAATAGTAGTGAAGAGTTACATAATGCTATTGAAGTTAATTTTCATTTATGTTTAAATTCTAATGATTTTTATGTAAATTCTCTCTCTCACTCAAGAAATGGTCATACTCATGACCCCTTCTCAATCCAAATCAAGCTTTTCATAAAGTTTTTCCTTAACCCAAGATTAAGCTATGCTTGAGGCCAATTTAATGGCTTTTTTCTATGCTTTTAGTTTATGCATATTGATGATTCAATCCACTATAGATTAATGATCCAATTAGAGATCATTTTAATTATTTCCTTAATGATAAGCTTTATCCCTTAGAAAAAATTGAGATTTATCAGTCATAGCAGCGGAGCTATGGCAAAATTTTTATAAAAATTATGCATAAAATAATTTCATTCAAAGCATAAAAAGAGGACTTCCTACCATATTCTAGGAATTATCATCCTAGATTAATTGAAAGAATTTCATTATAATCATGGAGAAATTGAATTTTAATATCATGCATAAAGGATAATTTTTTTATATCAAAAGTGTTACTTTTATCATTTTTAATTTTCATGCATAGAAGTATGCATAAAGGAAAAAATTTTATATCAAAAGTGTTACTTTTATCATTTTTTAATTTTTCATGCATAGAAGTATGCATAAAGGAAAATTTTTATATCAAAAGTGATACTTTTATCATTTTTAATTTTCATGCATAGAAGTATGCATAAAGGATAAATTTTTTATATTAAAAGTGTTATTTTTATCATTTTTAATTTTCATGCATAGAAGGATGCATAAAGGAAAATTTTTTATATCAAAAGTGTTACTTTTATCATTTTTAATTTTCATGCATAGAAGTATGCATAAAGGATAATTTTTTTATATCAAAAGTGTTACTTTTATCATATTGGATTTCATGCATAGAGGTATGCATAAAAGTTGAATATTTTATTATAAAAGTGTTACTTTTAGCATAATTGAATTTCATGCATAGAGGTATGCATAAAAGATATGGGAAGTGATAAGATATGATAAGATGCATGTGGATGTGGATGTGGATGTATGAATGTGGATGTATGGATGTGAATGTGGATGTGGATGTGGATGTATGAATGTGGATGTATGGATGTGGATGTGGATGTATGAATGTGGATGTATGGATGTGAATGTGGATGTGGATGTGGATGTATGAATGTGGATGTATGGATGCATGAATGTGGATGTATGGATGTGAATGAGGATATAGATGTGGATGTATGGATGTGAATGTGCATGTAGATATGGATGTATATATGTGAATGGGAATGTGGATGTGGATGTATGTATGCATGTGGATGTGGATATGGATGTGTATGTATGAATGTGGATATGGGATGTGGATGTATAAATGAGGATGTGAAAATGGAGATAAGCATGTAGATGTGGATGCATGAATGTGGATGTATGGATGTGAATGAGGATATAGATGTGGATGTATGGATGTGAATGTGCATGTAGATATGGATGTATTTATGTGAATGGGAATGTGGATGTGGATGTATGTATGCATGTGGATGTGGATATGGATGTGTATGTATGAATGTGGATATGGGATGTGGATGTATAAATGAGGATGTGAAAATGGAGATAAGCATGTAGATGTGGATGTATGGATGTGAATGTGGATGTGGATGTGGATGTATGAATGTGGATGTATGGATGTGAATGAGGATGTGGATGTGGATGCATGGATGTAAATGTGGATGTGTATGTATGGATGTAGGCATGTAGATGTGGATGCATGAATGTGGATGTATGGATGTGAATGAGGATATAGATGTGGATGTATGGATGTGAATGTGCATGTAGATATGGATGTATAGATGTGAATGAGAATGTGGATGTGGATGTGGATGTATGTATGTATGTATGTGGATGTGGATGTATGAATGAGGACGTGATAATGAATGTATGCATGTGGATGTGGATATGGATGTGTATGTATGAATGCGGATATGGATGTGGATATGGATGTGTATGTATGAATGTGGATATGGGATGTGGATGTATAAATGAGGATGTGAAAATGGAGATAAGCATGTAGATGTGGATGTATGGATGTGAATGTGGATGTGGATGTGGATGTATGGATGTGGATATGGATGTGAATATATGATATGTGATGTGAAGGAATCTGAAGTGAAGAGATGGAAAATGATATGATTGGATGAGTACACATATAAATGAAATGTGGAATAAGTAATGTGGATTGCATGAGGGATAATGTGGAAAAATGAGAGTTAATATAGAAATTGTATTTGTAAACTGTTTGTAAATGCTGTTTGTAAATGGCTGTTTTATGTCAAGAATGCTGGGAAAGCATTTTGACCGTCTTGTGATTAAGGTCGTGGAGACCTAACTGATAAAGTTGCAACTGCTGACGGAGAGTCAATGGAGGACGTCTCGCGTAGCAAGGTCGGCCGAGGTCTTGACCAGCCTCGGTTCGATTAAAATGGTGAGCTTCCGGTACGGTGGATGAGGGACCAAGGAAGCGGCCTATGAGTGAAGCGCTAGGTCACCTGCGAAGGATCCTAGAGGGTGCTGACCATACGGTGCTCGGGCTCTGGGTCGCCTAGGATACCCACGCGTGCGTCGAGGAAGATATTGGAACAAGGAGTAAGAGTTGTTTTGTGAAACCGGGCATGGATCTGGTTGACTGACCTTGCTGGTCCTCAACGGATGAGTCCATGGCTCTTTTATATGGATCTGTTGGTTGATCTTGCTGATCTTCAACGAGAGTCCATCTTGATAAGTGATTATATTGCCGAGTATTATGGGCTAGGAACTATGGAAACGGCCTCTGTGTGGACAGGTGGTGAGCGTTCTAGTTGCCAATGATGCCATAGATACTCTGATGAAGGAATGATGGGGAATTATGAATCAACTGGATAAATTGGGAGATTGTGATCAGTGGTACTATGGTTTCATTAAAGGATTGTTTTAAAGTTAGCTGATGCTAAGAAAAAGGCAATTTTCATATTGGGTGTGTAAGTGGTGTGGCTAGTTTTATGTTTGCATGAAATTCCGGCTAGGGGGCCTTGGAACTCTTTTCCTTGGTACCCGGGACAAAACCTAACCAAATTCCAAATTGGATCCCATCACTACAGTGGTTGGGCGGTTGGCTAACCCATGGGATCGGATGGGGTTAGGCTGGACTGATGGATCCGTAAACCGAGACTCAATTTCTGTTATTACGATAGATGAAGTAAGTCCCGGATAGTAATTGTTCTATGGATAGGAATCAACGGCTGTGCCTCTTGATGGGGAAAAAAGCGTTGATCCCAATGATCCAAGTGCAAGTTTCTTCCTTGATCCGACCGAGTATCTTTATAGGTGCAGTTGGATCAGCGTGATCAGTAATGATCTTGACTACGTTAGAGTAAAAAAAATTATCCTGGTGGAATCGCCCATGCTTTCCGGGTAAGGGAAGTTTTTCCGGGTTCGGTTTTGGAAAAACCGACGGATTAGTCTCTTGTCCGGATATCCGTGGACGAGGCCCCGAATGTGGGACCCCTGTCCCGTGCGAGAAGTACTACTTCCGCTGCTAGTACCCGAATCCGTTGCTCGGTGGGAACAGGGGGATCTCACAGTTGGTATCAGAGCATTTGGTTAATAAAGATCAACTGAGAAGACAAATATGTCAAACATTTATCAAGAAACACAAAAAGGTTGTAATTGTGTGATATAAGTCATACAATTTGATATTCAAACTAAAATTTGTAAATTGGTAATTGGGTCTTCAGATGGAAGTACCGCAATTATATAGAATCCCTGACTTGCTTGAGGCCTAGACATGATGGTATTTACCTTATAATTCCAAGGGCCGTGACTACCCGTATATACCGAGAGTATACTGCAGCTCTTTACTGACAGTATATACGAGTAAATCTAAGACTTGAAATTTTAAGCGTTAATGCTATCCAGATGATGAATTCGAATGTGGTTGATATGATTTTTAATTCTGTTTGAGAACTGATGAAATTGATTTGGATTCTGATTGAAAAATGATGATTTTCGAAATTTAGTTGAAATGTAATAAGCTGAGCGAAACCACATGAGGATGAATGGGACGAGTCCATGTGATGATATTCATAACTGGAATGATGATAACGATTTCAGCAAATCACTATGAGATTAGTGGATTGTGCTGTCAAAGTGCTACTGTTAACACTTGACTCGGTATATCAAGTTAAGGGATGACAAATTGAAAACTTGCTTGACTGAAATTCCCGTGGAGGAATGTTCAGAAAGAAAAAATTTCGATCTGATGGACCATTATCGTGTTAAGGATATGAATGATATGATCTAAAATGAATTGTTATTTAATGATGAGTTCTATATAAGGGATATTTATCCCCGTATTCTGTTGGGTTGACCAGAATATAAGGAACCCTAGAATAAATTAGATCTTAAGAAAAAGAGTTGTCCTCTACTTGGCGAGATGAGGACATCTCGTACTTTTTTAAGTGGGGTAGAATGTAAGATTCCTCCCCAGCCTTCGAGGTATACAGGAGTAAGAATCTCCATTTTTGATCTCTAAAATAAAAGAACGATTCTGTTTAAGAAAGAAAGACCCTTTCCCTAGAATACTTCTCAGGAGTTCCACCTGTTTTAAGGATTCAGAACAGAAGTAAAAATCGGTGTTTTGGATACCAAGGTTTTGGTCTTCATTCGAGTACGGCCCAAAAGAAGTTCTTTATCTATTGGGGAGTTTAAGAAGTTATCCCCCAGATATTGTGAGCCTTATCTGAATTCAAAGAAAGTAAGCGACTTAGCTTACGAGCTTCTTTTATCTCCTCATCTCAAAGTTCTTAATGTATTTCATAGAAATATGTGCCAAACCCAAATCATGGAAAGACGGTAAAACTTCAGTGGCAAGTTACCGTTGGCTTCTAAGTTACGCTAGCTCCTTCCTTTATATAAGTCGTAACTTTTACTTGTCGTTCACAGTAATCTTACTTCCATCGATCTTCTTTCTTTCTTAATCTCCTTCATGGCTTGGCAACAAGAATTAGTTTTATCCATGATGATTTCTCACCTTCAAGACGCAAGGGAGTCTGTGAAGAAAGATTTTATAGAGCAGTATGAGCGCTCACTTTTCCCTCACTTGGGAACTTCTGTAGCGCAGACAAAATGGCGGACCTATCAAGACATAACTAGGGTAACACCTTGGGGTCAGCAGCACTTTCGTAACAATGTTCGCTTGGCCATGGTTATTGAAGCTTTGGGTTTGGGTCCCCGATACTACTGCATCATGAGATCAAGGCATCCTGGGTTTTCTGAGCGGGTCTTCTTACTGGCGTGTTTTCTTCCTCATGAGAAGATATGCCTTTACCCCGTTTTTGGCTTGCCTCTCAGAGGTCCTTTTGTTAGAACACCTCATACCACTGAGATAGGCGCAGCAATAACCCACAGAATCATTCCCATAGATGAGTTACCTTATACTTGTGCAGCTTGTGAGGACTGCTTTTGTGACCATATGATGGACGGGCTTATGGAAGTGTAAAGAGTTCCTCTATCTTTACTGTATAAGTTCCGAGAATGAATAAAGTTTAAATCTTGTTCGTATTTTGAATCTTGCTCTCTTTAAGACTTATCTTGGTGGTTAATCTTGATTAAAAATTTTCTCTAAGTCTCATATTCGTGAATCTTGCGAAATTATCACAAGTTGCGAGATGAGGACATCTCGCGTTTTTTAAGTGGGGTAGAATGTAAGATTCCTCCCCCAAACCCCTTTTTGATGTCTAGTATCTTCCCCTGTAATCAACCCTCTTCAGAAATATACAGACCCTGTTGCTAACTATTTTAGCCTAGAGAGAGAAAAATTATTCTAGAGAGAGAATATTCAGATTTTGAATATTTTTGGATAGAAAAATATCTCTTATAATTCAGATGAGTTCCCCTGAAACAGAAATTCAAAAAGAATTTTCCAATGTGCAATTGGAATTATATGGAAATAGGTATAAAGAACCTTAGTCTAAGGGTCTAGATTTTCAGAAATCTTTAGACTATGGTCCAATTAAGGTTCCTATGGGCCAATAGCATCAATCCATGTGTAGGGACGAGATAAATCCATATTTGTAAAAAGAAGATACCCAAAAATGAGTAAATGCTCACATAAGGTGAAGAGTTAAAAATGTACAAGGTTTATTAGTAAAAAACTATGAGCAATATTAAAAATATGAGATATTTTGGGTATCCAAAAATGAGTAAATGCTCACATAAGATGAAGAGTTGAAAATGTACAAGGTTTATTAGTAAAAAACTATGAGCAATATTAAAATGATGCCATTATGACACATATGTAAGGAAGGGGAATTCTTTAAAGGAGGTGCATATTTCACATAAGATGAAGAGTTGAAAATGTACAAGGTTTATTAGTAAAAAACTATGAGCAATATTAAAATGATTCCATTATGACACATATGTAAGGAAGGGGAATTCTTTAAAGGAGGTGCATATTTCACATAAGATGAAGAGTTGAAAATGTACAAGGTTTATTAGTAAAAAAACTATGAGCAATATTAAAATGATTCCATTATGACACATATGTAAGGAAGGGGAGTTCTTTAAAGGAGGTGCATATTTCACATGCTTGAATGAGTTTTAAACTCATAAAAATTGAGATATTTCATCTCTCCTCTCTCCTCATTCAAGTCTAGTTCCAAAAAGTTAGCTTAACTGACCTAAAAATGGTTAAATATTGACCAAACTGATTTAGAAAATTCTAGAATCAGTTTGTTTGGTTAGAAGCTCAATTTTTCCTATAAATAGAAGCCTCCCCCTTGTTGAAAAATAGTTAGTGTTTATGCATCGTTACTCTACTCCACCTAAGCCAAGAACTGTGAATTCATTTAATAATTCACTAGTTTTTGGAGCTTCCCTCTTTCTTCAATCTCCATTAGTGGCTCCATCAACATACTTAACCAATTGATTGGTTGGGGGCCTCTACCGTGAACAAAGAATCAAGCAAGTTGTAAGGTAATTAGTGAATATTGATCTTTCTATAAATTCTCAATGTTTCTCTCTTCTCAACCCCTCTCAAGCTTGAGAAGTTTAATTGGTATGGTTTTTTTTAAATGCTATTGAAGTTTGAATAGTAGTGAAGAGTTACATAATGCTATTGAAGTTAATTTTCATTTATGTTTAAATTCTAATGATTTTTATGTAAATTCTCTCTCTCACTCAAGAAATGGTCATACTCATGACCCCTTCTCAATCCAAATCAAGCTTTTCATAAAGTTTTTCCTTAACCCAAGATTAAGCTATGCTTGAGGCCAATTTAATGGCTTTTTTCTATGCTTTTAGTTTATGCATATTGATGATTCAATCCACTATAGATTAATGATCCAATTAGAGATCATTTTAATTATTTCCTTAATGATAAGCTTTATCCCTTAGAAAAAATTGAGATTTATCAGTCATAGCAGCGGAGCTATGGCAAAATTTTTATAAAAATTATGCATAAAATAATTTCATTCAAAGCATAAAAAGAGGACTTCCTACCATATTCTAGGAATTATCATCCTAGATTAATTGAAAGAATTTCATTATAATCATGGAGAAATTGAATTTTAATATCATGCATAAAGGATAATTTTTTTATATCAAAAGTGTTACTTTTATCATTTTTAATTTTCATGCATAGAAGTATGCATAAAGGAAAAAATTTTATATCAAAAGTGTTACTTTTATCATTTTTTAATTTTTCATGCATAGAAGTATGCATAAAGGAAAATTTTTATATCAAAAGTGATACTTTTATCATTTTTAATTTTCATGCATAGAAGTATGCATAAAGGATAAATTTTTTATATTAAAAGTGTTATTTTTATCATTTTTAATTTTCATGCATAGAAGGATGCATAAAGGAAAATTTTTTATATCAAAAGTGTTACTTTTATCATTTTTAATTTTCATGCATAGAAGTATGCATAAAGGATAATTTTTTTATATCAAAAGTGTTACTTTTATCATATTGGATTTCATGCATAGAGGTATGCATAAAAGTTGAATATTTTATTATAAAAGTGTTACTTTTAGCATAATTGAATTTCATGCATAGAGGTATGCATAAAAGATATGGGAAGTGATAAGATATGATAAGATGCATGTGGATGTGGATGTGGATGTATGAATGTGGATGTATGGATGTGAATGTGGATGTGGATGTGGATGTATGAATGTGGATGTATGGATGTGGATGTGGATGTATGAATGTGGATGTATGGATGTGAATGTGGATGTGGATGTGGATGTATGAATGTGGATGTATGGATGCATGAATGTGGATGTATGGATGTGAATGAGGATATAGATGTGGATGTATGGATGTGAATGTGCATGTAGATATGGATGTATATATGTGAATGGGAATGTGGATGTGGATGTATGTATGCATGTGGATGTGGATATGGATGTGTATGTATGAATGTGGATATGGGATGTGGATGTATAAATGAGGATGTGAAAATGGAGATAAGCATGTAGATGTGGATGCATGAATGTGGATGTATGGATGTGAATGAGGATATAGATGTGGATGTATGGATGTGAATGTGCATGTAGATATGGATGTATTTATGTGAATGGGAATGTGGATGTGGATGTATGTATGCATGTGGATGTGGATATGGATGTGTATGTATGAATGTGGATATGGGATGTGGATGTATAAATGAGGATGTGAAAATGGAGATAAGCATGTAGATGTGGATGTATGGATGTGAATGTGGATGTGGATGTGGATGTATGAATGTGGATGTATGGATGTGAATGAGGATGTGGATGTGGATGCATGGATGTAAATGTGGATGTGTATGTATGGATGTAGGCATGTAGATGTGGATGCATGAATGTGGATGTATGGATGTGAATGAGGATATAGATGTGGATGTATGGATGTGAATGTGCATGTAGATATGGATGTATAGATGTGAATGAGAATGTGGATGTGGATGTGGATGTATGTATGTATGTATGTGGATGTGGATGTATGAATGAGGACGTGATAATGAATGTATGCATGTGGATGTGGATATGGATGTGTATGTATGAATGCGGATATGGATGTGGATATGGATGTGTATGTATGAATGTGGATATGGGATGTGGATGTATAAATGAGGATGTGAAAATGGAGATAAGCATGTAGATGTGGATGTATGGATGTGAATGTGGATGTGGATGTGGATGTATGGATGTGGATATGGATGTGAATATATGATATGTGATGTGAAGGAATCTGAAGTGAAGAGATGGAAAATGATATGATTGGATGAGTACACATATAAATGAAATGTGGAATAAGTAATGTGGATTGCATGAGGGATAATGTGGAAAAATGAGAGTTAATATAGAAATTGTATTTGTAAACTGTTTGTAAATGCTGTTTGTAAATGGCTGTTTTATGTCAAGAATGCTGGGAAAGCATTTTGACCGTCTTGTGATTAAGGTCGTGGAGACCTAACTGATAAAGTTGCAACTGCTGACGGAGAGTCAATGGAGGACGTCTCGCGTAGCAAGGTCGGCCGAGGTCTTGACCAGCCTCGGTTCGATTAAAATGGTGAGCTTCCGGTACGGTGGATGAGGGACCAAGGAAGCGGCCTATGAGTGAAGCGCTAGGTCACCTGCGAAGGATCCTAGAGGGTGCTGACCATACGGTGCTCGGGCTCTGGGTCGCCTAGGATACCCACGCGTGCGTCGAGGAAGATATTGGAACAAGGAGTAAGAGTTGTTTTGTGAAACCGGGCATGGATCTGGTTGACTGACCTTGCTGGTCCTCAACGGATGAGTCCATGGCTCTTTTATATGGATCTGTTGGTTGATCTTGCTGATCTTCAACGAGAGTCCATCTTGATAAGTGATTATATTGCCGAGTATTATGGGCTAGGAACTATGGAAACGGCCTCTGTGTGGACAGGTGGTGAGCGTTCTAGTTGCCAATGATGCCATAGATACTCTGATGAAGGAATGATGGGAAATTATGAATCAACTGGATAAATTGGGAGATTGTGATCAGTGGTACTATGGTTTCATTAAAGGATTGTTTTAAAGTTAGCTGATGCTAAGAAAAAGGCAATTTTCATATTGGGTGTGTAAGTGGTGTGGCTAGTTTTATGTTTGCATGAAATTCCGGCTAGGGGGCCTTGGAACTCTTTTCCTTGGTACCCGGGACAAAACCTAACCAAATTCCAAATTGGATCCCATCACTACAGTGGTTGGGCGGTTGGCTAACCCATGGGATCGGATGGGGTTAGGCTGGACTGATGGATCCGTAAACCGAGACTCAATTTCTGTTATTACGATAGATGAAGTAAGTCCCGGATAGTAATTGTTCTATGGATAGGAATCAACGGCTGTGCCTCTTGATGGGGAAAAAAGCGTTGATCCCAATGATCCAAGTGCAAGTTTCTTCCTTGATCCGACCGAGTATCTTTATAGGTGCAGTTGGATCAGCGTGATCAGTAATGATCTTGACTACGTTAGAGTAAAAAAAATTATCCTGGTGGAATCGCCCATGCTTTCCGGGTAAGGGAAGTTTTTCCGGGTTCGGTTTTGGAAAAACCGACGGATTAGTCTCTTGTCCGGATATCCGTGGACGAGGCCCCGAATGTGGGACCCCTGTCCCGTGCGAGAAGTACTACTTCCGCTGCTAGTACCCGAATCCGTTGCTCGGTGGGAACAGGGGGATCTCACAGATAGACATCCCTTTGTACCGTTGTTATTACCTTAAAAAAGTATTGAAAAATAATTCATTTAAGAAACGTCCCTCATAATCACTCTCAATATAATAATATTATACATAAATAATTACTTATTAAACATATCATATGACAATATCTTTCAAGTGTTTTTATAGTATTAATAACAAGATATTTATGGACATGTTTCTACAGAAGTTTAAATTATCGTAAATAAGTATTAACTTGGGCTCATATATCACTCTCATAAAATACATGTAATATTTAATGCTATATATGCACGGTTTTCCAAAATATAACCCCATAGATGTGCTCAAATGGGGTTTTTCGATCAATTTGAGTGGCTGAATGACTATATTTGGACATTGGATGTGAAAGTTATGTCACTTTTAAAAGTGCTGTCCAAGGTAGTTTCGCCAGCGAAACTACCTTGAAAGACCTTGTTCAAAGGGGTTTCGCTGGAGAAACTACCTTGATGGCTTGCTTCAATGAGTTTTCTTTGGAGAAACCCTTTCATGAAGATAGGTTGAGAGAGGTTTTTCAATGTCACCCCCTATTAAGTAAAAAGTTGTAAGAAGGATCATAAGGGAATTTTCATAGAGAAGTCTACTCTACATGTGGGTTTCTTCAAAAGCCATCCCATTATGTTCTCACCATTCCCAAAGATTCACATAAATAGTCGTGTATAAAATAGGCATTCCTATAATACTTTTCATATTTCTAAGTGAAACTATGCTTTCTTCTGGTCCATTTTTGTCATATTTTTGCATAGTTGGAAGCTTTGTTTTTCCTTCGCTCGGACGCTCGGAAGATTTCGCTCAGAAAATGCTCGTCCCCAGCTAGTAGTTCATGAGAGGACTGAGGGAAAAGCTCCACACAGTAGTGGCCTCATATGACTTGGGTGCCCTCACCTTTGAACAAGTAGTGGTAGGGGAGCTACCAAAGCTGAGGGGATTTTGAAGCAAACAAGCAAAGACCCCAAGAGGAAGATGAAAGACAAAAGCAAGAAGAAGAAGGAAGAAACTTTTGAATCGGATTTAGGAGAAGACACCTCAGAATCATAGTCCAGTCAAGAGTTGGATGCCGAAGAGCAAAATCCTCGAAAAAACAAAGGCAAGAAGCAGGCAATAAATGTTCAAGAAGAACTAAAGTCCTCCCTAGCCAAAATTGCCGTAGGTTTTGGGGTCAGACCAAAAATCTGGTGCACAAGGTGTAACAATCAAGGTCACATGAAGGAGGAGTTCTAGTTAAAGAACACTCGGTAGATATGCACTATCTACGTGATAAAGAATCAGACTCCGAAACGTGTTTCTACAATACGCGGAACAGGAATCAGAGGGTGATGGAAAGGTAGCAACAAGCTCCAGTCGTCAACCAGGTCACCACCACAAAACCTCAAATCAACAAACCATATGGAAAAGGAGGTGGTAGATTCATACAAAGGGGAGCTTGTTTCTACTACTGCAATGGTCTACGACATAGACAAAATTACTACCCCATATTTCAGGGCCATCAATAGGAACTCCAGGAGGCAAGGCCACAAAAGGAGGTGAGCCCAGTAGGAGTTGATGCAGCTGTAAACATGGTAAAAGTGGACCATGCAACACGTAAAGAACAAGACAACCCCCCAGAGGTGATGGCTGTGATGACAAGATCATAAGGATTTTTCAAGACGCTAACAGGCACAAATGCCAAGCCTAAACAAAAAAAAAAGCAAGAACAATGTGTGAGAAAGAAGAGATGAGAGAAGAGACAATGTACTCAAGAACTCATCAATGAACCACTAGCCAACTTCATTAGAAATGAACTACAATGCCTCATATATATAGGAAAGTTCCTCCACCCAAAAATGTGTGTAAATAGGAAAAAATGGAAATGAATGCTATAAATCCCAAAATTGCCTAGAGGCTAAAGAGTGTGCCACTAGCGTGACACCATCTGGAGATGACACCTATCCAACACCTCCTCTTCAGGTCCAGATGGGAGGACCAACGCCAACGCACTGAAGAAGATAATCCAAGGTAGGTCGAGGAAGAGGCTTAGTAAACAAATCAGCAACATTATCTTTGGTAGGACAATACTCAAGCTTAATGCGACCTTCAGAAATCCAATCATGAACAAAATGAAAATGAACATCAATGTGTTTGGATCGTCCTCGAATAACTGGATTTTTGGCTAAAGCAATAGCACTCTGTGAATCTGAGTAGATGAGTGTCGAGTAGATGAACATCCAAGGTGATTCAGAATTTACTGAAGCCAAAGTGCTTCAGAAGTGGCATCAAGATATGACTTGTACTCTGCTTCGGTCGATGAAGAAGAAGTAATTCGCTGCTTTTGACATTTCCAAGAAACAAGTCCTTTACCAAGCATAAAACAATAGCCTGACATGGAACGCCTAGTATCAATACACCCTGCCCAGTCAGAATCTGAGTAACCAATAAGTGTATCTCCACCTGCATAAGAAATGCCATACTCAAGAGTTCCATGAAGATATCAAAGAACCCTCAAAGCTGCCTGCCAATGAGATCGACGAAGCTGTGAAGAGAATTGGCTGAGAATACTCATAGCATAGGAGAGATCAGGCCGAGTGTTAACCAAATAAAGTAGAGAACCAATAAGTTGGCGATACTCTGTAGAATCAACCTCAGGAGAATCATCATCTTTGGATAATTTGGAATTAGGATCCATGGGATAAGTGAGTGATGCACAATCATGCATGCCATATTTCTCAAGCAACCTTAAAGTATACTTCTTTTGACAAAGAAAGATGCCAGAAGCAAATTGCCACACTTCTAAACCAAGAAAATAGTGGAGTAGTCCAAAATTAGTCATGGCAAATGATGTTGTGAGTTGAGTTTGAACCCATTTGAGTAGGTCCAAATTAGAGCCAGTGATCATCCACATAAAGCACAAGAATGCATATATCATCATCCACAAGAAGCATATAATACTTGGATCCACCAAGCAATTGTACTTCCATAGGTCCTGCATGAATAAGCTCAAGTATGCGTGTGGCCCTATGAGTAGCCTCCTCTGGAAAAGAAGCCCGATGTTGCTTTCCTTGAGCACAAGAAGAACAAATGTGATGGCGAGGTTTCTGAAGCTTTGGTAGACCTGTAACCATGTCATGTGAGACAAGATGTTGCAAAGTAGCAAGAGGAACATAGCCAAAGCAGAAATGCCATAGATCACTATATTCATTAGAAACAAGTGCTTTAGGAGAAGCAAATAATTGATGAAGATGAGACTCATGTGGTGGCAGCTGTGCTGTAAAAGAGCTTATATGATAAAGCCAGCATTTTGATAACCATGTGCCACACAAGAAAGTGACTGTCTATCAATGATTTCAATCACTTCATCATCAAAGTAAACCCCAAGACCTTTAGAAGTAGCCTTAGAGATAGAAAATAAGTTGGCAGACATCTTAGGCACATGCAAAACATCATGTAAGATAGCATCTCCAAAAGAAACATCACCAATACCAATCACAAGGAGAGACGAAGCATTACCAATGTGTACTGATGAAGAGATAGACTTCTAGTTTTCCAATAAGGAAGAACTATTCGTCATGTGAGAGGTAGCACCACTGTCAGCAATCCACTCATCCACAGTATGCGTATCAAGATCTTTGATTACCACAAGTGATGTGTCACATGAAGAAGTAGAAGACATAGCAACATATGTAATCTTGGCGTTACCGTCTTCCGTCTTGTCTTTGTTTTTGTCGTGAGAAGATGTTAGATTGAGTGAATGGGTTAAAGGGCTGATATGATTGAGTGGGGAGAGGAGTAGTAGTGGAAGTAGTAGAAGGAGGAATCATAGTAGATGAAGTTGCCATAAAAGGCATAGATGATGTAGGGGGATATACCATAGAGGGCATAGAAGTATGTGGATAGGAAGGCATAAATGACAAAGAAGAAAGAGAGAAAGGATCCGTAGAAGGTAATGGATATGACAGAAAAGAGAAAGTAGAAGCACCTACCGAAGAAGGAATTGCACCAACTTCCGTTGTAGTAGTTGCCGGTTCCAACCGTCGTAGGAGATGTAGGGTCCATAGTATCTTCAAGTTTGCCTTTGTCTTTTGGAGTAGAGGACTTCCGAGATCCCATAGGGAGAGGAGGGTGGGAAAACACAAGGGAAGAAGTGTCATACCTCCAAAAACGCAGCCAATAGATGGGCTGTCCACCAAGGAAGTATCTTCAAAATATGCACAAAGATAGTGCAAAAACGCAGCCACAAAACGCAGCCGATATATGAACCAATAGACTCCGTAGAAACCACCAAAAGAGGGCTGAGAATGTAGCCTTAGGTAGAAGGAGTATGGAGGAGTTGATTGTCCACAAAAACGTAAACACAAAGTGTGTAGCAAAGTGGAATTTTCAGCCGGTAGAAAGGTGTAGAAAAGAGGATGAATATGTACCTCAAAACACCATGAAGAGGGCTGAAGTTGATGATGAAAACGCAGCCAAGAAATCTCTCCACAAGAAGCCTCCAAAAAAATGCTACCGCATGTAGGGAAAACTAGTTGGCAATGTTTTCACCGCAAGTAGAGTTGTAGGATTCGGATTGAAGTGCTTTAAAAACACACTTGTAGAGGATGGTAAGGGGATGGTTTGAAGCCTCTTGTATCATTGAATGAGTGCAAGGATGATGAGTAAGAGCTTCTGCAAAAAACGCAAGCAGAAATTCTGCATGCAGGCAGTCTGCGAAAAATAACTCAAAAACGGTGAAGAATTTGTGAAAACTTTCTTCTGCAAAGTTGTAGACCACAATTATTCCAGTATGTCACACGGGCACAATCCTCAAAAACGCATTCGTTTAGCAGAAAATCAAAGAATAAAAAATGCAATTGAAAGCGGGGTTGTTGAAGAGGACTAGAGGTAGAGAGGAAGAAGGATAAGGAGGTTCTATGTGCACCACCACCTTGCTCTGATACCATGTGAGAAAGAAGAGATGAGAGAAGAGACAATGTACTCAAGAACTCATCAATAAACCACTAGCCAACTTCATTAGAAATGAACTACAATGCCTCATATATATAGGAAAGTTCCTCCACCCTTTCCTCCACCCAAAAATATGTGTAAATAGGAAAAAATGGAAATGAATGCTATAAATCCCAAAAATGCCTAGAGGCTAAAGAGTGTGCCACTAGCGTGACACCATCTGGAGATGACACCTATCCAACACAATGGACATGGTAGTAGAGAGTCTGTGAAAAAATCACCAAGTTGGTGTAGAGCGCACATGGGATGGTGAGGACAATGCAAGAAATCTCTCCCTTGGGAGAGCATTTTGAGGAAAATCTAGACAAGACAAACCTGGTCTAGAAAAGGAAAGAAACTGGAACTCTTAAGAAGCCGGTGTGAAATGGTAGAGTAATCGAAGAAAGAATGTTGAAGTGCCAATTGGAGTCAATTACAGCCCAAAGCAGTAGAAGCCTCTCGAGAAAGGAAACAAAGGGAAATATGGAAGGAATCCAGATGGGAAATCTGGCAAGGTAAAGTCAAGAAAAGGAAAGGGAAGCAAAAGAGGAAGAAGGAAAATGTACAGAGGCCAAGGTATGCCCACTGACAACAAGGAGAAAAGTGAAGGAATACGACCTTTGGGAGGATCTCAACAAGATGAAACTAAACATCACACTAGACCAAATGTTGAATCTAGTTCCCAATTATAGGAAAAAGCTACTTGAGGCCATATTACCAAATGAGAAACAAGTGCAGCAGGAATCGAAAAATCTGACAGCAGAATGCAGGAATGTGGAAACGGTCCAGGAATATGACACGTCCATTCCAAAAGTGACCACATCAAGATCAGAGGACAGATAGTGACAAGGGTCATTTTGGATGGAGGATTAGGAGTGAACATAATATCAGATAGTCTGGCTAAAAATCTAGGATTCACTGACATGCAGCCAGTTCTGTTTCAGATCCACATGGTTGACGAGTGAAGAGTCCGACCAGTTGGGATAATCGGGAGGGAAAAATAGAAGTGGCAGTATGCATGTTCATTGTGTGTTCATAGTCCTCAAAATGACTGAGATAGCGAGTGCATATCCCATGCTCTTGGGAAAATCATGGCTCAAAACTAGAAGGATAAAGCACAACTAGGATACGGACAAGATCACAATCAGGAGAGGGAAAAAGAAGGTCTACATTTTGGTCATTGTACAAGAAAAGACAAGCTAAATCAGGCCAGTCGATCGATGCATAAACTACTTGGAAGGGGTAGAAGACGATGAAGAAGAGCAAATCATGAAGGAAAATCTAGACTTGCTGTCATATTTGAGGTGTATATAGAAAGTATTGTACAAAGATACGATCCAGAAGTCCTAGTGGCTCACCCTGAAGTGCTACCAAATGAACAAAGTGAAAAGGAAGAGGAGTCCTGAGGACACTCAAGACAGTGTGGCAAAACTGCAAGTTGAGCAGGAAAAGGCCATGATGGCTCTCAAGTAGGAGGAAGCCCAACTTAGGAAGTGGAACAACAGAGTCCAAGAAGAGCAACTTGAAGAAGTTAGCCTTGGGGATGACCAAGAGCCAAAAATAGTCAGAATCAGCACCCAGCTCAATCAAGAATTCTAAGGAATGCTCCTAGATTTGCTAAAGTCTTACAAAGATGTGTTCACCTAGAATTACTTAGACATGAAGTGGATTGATCTTAGCTTCTATCAACACAAGATAAACTTAAAAGAGTATGCAAATCCTATCCGATAGAGCAGATATAGAATGAACCCCAACTACTCCAAACAATTGAAGGAGGAGATTGACAAGCTGCTAAGATTAGGGTTCATCTATCCAGTGGGATAGGGTGGAATGGCTTTCACCAATATTCATTGTCCCAAATAAGAATGGGAAGGTAAGGGTTTGCATTGACTATCGCAAAGTTGAACGCCTCAAACATATTGGATCCGTTACCCGTGCTACCATTTATAGATTCTTTGCTGGATCGGTAGCCGGGCATGAGACATACTCCTTCTCCTAGATGGGTTGAGTGGGTACAACCAAGTACGGATGGCTCTGAAGGATAAAGAAAAAACACCCTTCATGATAGAATAGGAGGATTTTTCCTCCAATGCAATGACTTTTGGGCTAAAAATGCTCCAGCCACATTCCAAGGGATGGTTCAGGAAAAATTCTATGAATATTTAACCACCTTCATGAGGGTTTTTATGGATGATTTTAGTGTGTTCAGAAAGAAAGAAGACCACATAACACACCTCACAATGTGCCTAGAGAAGTATAGAAAGGCCAGAGTGAGCCTTAATCTAGCTAAGTGCATCTTTGTTGTAACAAGTGGATCCCTCTTAGGGCACATAATATAGTATCTGCAAAGGACTAGTTGTGGATCCAACCAAGGTCACAATCATTGTAAAGTTGCAACCGCCCAAGAATGCCAAAGAACTAGCAAGATTCCTAGAAATAATCAAGTGGCATAGTAGATTCATGAGGTTACTGGCAAATGCACATGGCAGTGCATACATATACATTCTAACGGTGAAAGATGCAGAATATGTCTAGTCTGGATCCTATCAGGAGGCATTCCATAATATCAAGGGAATACTATCGGCGCAGTGGCAGCACCCATTCTTCAGCAGTCGAACTATGATCTAGTATTTCATGTATTTGTTGATACCTCTGATTTTGTCATTAGCAGGGCTCTGATGTAGGAAACACGAGAAGGCTGGTACAAACTAGTTTACTAGGCAAGCAAGAGAGACTGTCCAAACTTGAAAAGCACTACTCTACTACAGAAAAGGAGTCACTAGGGGTGATCTACTCCATCAAGAAGTTCAGGCACTATCTATTGGGAAAAATGTTTGAACTTCATGTAGATCACAAAGCACTCTTGTACTTGGTAAACAAACCAGACCTAGAAGGAAAACTAGCCAGATGGATGCTTTTGTTAAGAGTTTAACATAAGGAACACCCCCAAAAACAAGCATGATGTAGTATATTTCTTGTGAATACTGGAGTCATGAGAAGATCCAAAGGGCATGGAAGATGATTTCCCGAATGTGCAGCTCTTCCTCATTTATGGAAAACACCCCAGGTGGTATGATGAGATGCTGCAATTCCTCTCTGAATTGTCCTTTCTGGAGTACATGTCCAGAGATTAGAGAAAAAAGCTAACTCTCCAGAGCAAGTCATTCATGGTGGTAGACAGGACAACGCTACAAGGTGGGCATTGATTAGATACTAAGAAGATGCATCCTCGACGAACATTCGCAATAGGTTGTGCTTGCAGAAGCACACGAAGGAATAAGCAAAGGGAACTTTTCCAGAGAAGTCACAAGGCCAAAAGTGTTCCAAGCAAGATTGTGGTGGCCACCTGCATTGAGAGACGTGCACAAGTTCACAAAGGAGTGTGATATGTGCTAGAGGTGGGGGCAACCGAATAATGGAGACAGAATGCCGCACGCCCAAATATTTTCCCTAAAGCCATTCCAAAAATGGGGTCTGGACTTTGTCGGCCCTTTCAAGCTAGCAGCTTAGCGAAGAGAACAAGAAACAAATAAATTTTGGTGGCTACGGACTATAGCACAAAATGGGTAGAGGCCAAGGCCCTAAAAGACTGTAAGGCATCGTTAGTGGCAAAGTTTCTCTATGAAACTATCATGACAAGATTCAGATGCCCAATAGTGATAGTGAGTGGCCAAGTGACCCGCTTCCTTAATGAAGTGATCAGGAAACTGATAGAGCAACATATGATAATACATAAGAAGTCAACAGTGTATGGGAAAGAAGAATCCACCAATAAAATCTTGAAGGGAATATTGGTCAAGATAGTGAATGAAAATAGGACTGACTGGGACACAAAGCTGCACTTAGCATTGTGGGCATTCCAAATAGTGTATAAGAATTCATCGAGACTTATGCCTTTCAGCATGGTATATGGACTAGAGGCAGTAGTTCCCATGGAGTTCCTAACATAGAGCCTTAGGATAGCTAGCATAAAGGCTCTCCAAAAGAATCATAGGTGCACGATGATCAAGAAACTCCTTAAGCTGGATAGCCAAAATTGTACAAAAAAAGGAGAAATCCACAGGTGGGCAGGAACACAAAATTCAAGATCTTTGAAGAAGGAGATGTAGTCTTGCTATTCTCTTCAAGAATGGGACCCCACCCAAGAAAATTTAAAATGAGATGGATGGGCCGATTTGGAATTGTCAGAAAATGGGGTCAGGAACATTTGAGATGGTAAGCTTGGATGGAGAATTTAACCTAAGGAAATTGGTTAATGGGTATGGATTGAAGCCTTATCATGGAAGAATGCCAGAACTAGCAAGACAAGTATGACCAAAAGGAAAAGTGTATCCAGATCTAGATCTGGATCTGAAGAACTTAAGAAAAATGTGTCTAGAAGGAGAAGTGTGTTAGATCCAGATCCAGATCCAGAAAATGCCCAACAAGAAGAGCCCGAGTCTAGTCAAGATTGGAAATCAACATAAGATTCTGGAGAAAATAAAAATAAAAGAGAACAAAACACAAAATTAGGATGTATATATGATTGTAATGTGCACAAAAATCAAGGAGCCAGCGCTGGCAGCAACATGGAGGTGGTGGGAAAATCGAGGTTGCCACCTCGAAAAGGGATGCATGGATGGAAAGGGAAACGTGTTGTCGCCTATTCTCAGCCCAGTCATTAATGACCTCGCAAATGGTGCAATAGGACCTCATGACAATGGCTGGCTACCTCTCCATTCAAAGACTAATTCCAAATTCACGTGAAAAAATTTCTTACTACCTTACGCTCTAAGCTACTATTTTTGTAAACTCTTCTTTTGCCCATGCCTTCTGTCGCTCAATTCCAGCACACCCAAAGCTAGAACAATGGTAGAATTTTAATACCTCTCATCCACCTTATACAAGGAGGTAGATAGGCATGCCCACTTGCTACATAAGATGGGATTAAAGGAGTTTGTGGAGCTGTTGTGGGAGGACTTCAATAAAACTTCAAGGCCATGGAGAAATTGGAGCAATTGTAAAAATAAAATATCATCACGCTCCCATCAGCAGGTGAGAAAATATTATTTAATCCTCTATATGTTGCCGAAGTATTCAAATTGCTGGCTAAGGGGGATTTAATAAAGGAGTTTGGCCCGCTCGAGGGCAAGACCCAACGAATTCAAAATCACGGGCACTATGGAGGAAGATCGATAGAAGCAAATTCTCTTTGTGGTGGAGATGATCAATCTCACCCACAAGCCATATTGTATGTCGAGGAAGGCCTTTGGAATGGTGAAAGCGGTGAAGCAAGAATGAAGGTGGCTTGGGAGGACAAGGTTCTATACAATAACCTGAAGGACCAAATTGGAAAAATCAACAGCCTAAACACAAAAAGAAGATCAGCCCATATCTGACAACAACCATGTTCAATTCAAAATAAAGAGCCAAAAAGGAGAAGAAGGAAGACCAAAAAGAAGATGCACTACCCAAAGAGGATGTGGCTAAGAAGCCCCAAGAACATGCAGGTTTGGGACACGGAAAGGAACAGATAGCCTGTAAGAGTAAATGCTCACATAAGATGAAGAGTTGACTTAGTACAAGGTTTATTAGTTAAAAATTAAGACATATTAGTAAAAAGATGAGATATTTTGGAGAAATGATGAATTTTTGACACCTTGGTAAGGAGGGGGAGACCTTTGAGGTGTGCACCTATTTCACACATGTGGATGAGTTTTTAATTCAAAAACATTGTGATATTTTTATTTCTCCTCTCTCTTGGATCAAATTGGATCAAAATGGGAGCTAAACTGGTCTCAATCTTGTCCAAATTCAGCCAAACTAAAGCTGAAAACTTCTAGAACTTAGTTGGACTCAATTAGTGGCCTTCCTCACCTATAAATAGACCCTCTTTCTGTAAGATTCTTGACCCCACTATGCAAAAAATGAATTTGGGGGTGCTAGCAGCGGAAGTAGCACTTCTTGCGCGGGGCAGGGTCCCACACTCGGGGCCTCGCCCACCACGAATATCCAGACAAGAGACTAAGCCATCGGTTCTTCCAAAACCGAACTCGAAAAAACTTCCCTTGCCCGGAAAGCACGGGCAATTCCTCCAAGATAACTTTTCTCTAACGTAGTCAAAAGCCTGACCTAGCTGAACTGATCTGACCAAACCCGTAAGTCCCATAGTCAGATTAGGGAAAAAATTGTACTTGGATCATAGAGACCAACGCTTTTTTCCTCATTGAGAGGCACAGCCGTTGATTCTTTTCCATAGAACAATTTTTATCCAGGATTTACCTCATCTATCCTACTATACAGAAATTGAGTCTCGATTTACGGATCCATCAGTCCAGCGTCCCATGGGTTAGCCAACCGCCCAGCCACTGTAGTGATGGGATCCAATTTTGTTCCAATATCTTCCCCGACGTACTTGTGGGTATCTTTGGCGACCCAGAGCCTGAGTACCGTACGGTCAGCACCCTCTAGGATCCTTCGCAGGTCACTTAGCGCTTCACTCATAGGCCGCTTCCTTGGTCCCTCATCCACTGTACCGGAAGATCACCATTTAAATCAAACTGAGGCTGGTCAAGACCTCCGCGGGGCGGCGGCTGACCTTGCTACGCGAGACGTCCTCCGTTGACTCTCCGTTAGCAGTTGCAACTTTAACAGATAGGTCTCCACGACCTAAATCACAAGATGGTCAAAATGCTTTCCCAGCATTCTTGACATAAAATAGTCATTTAAAAACAGATTTCACATACAAATACAGTTCCAACAATATTTCCATCTTTTCTCATTACTCCGCATCCTTCACATTAGTCCCCATCTTTTCTCATCTTACCACAATTTTATTTTCTTCATCGATCCCTATCACATCACATCATTCCCACATCAAATCACATCCAATTGCATCATCCACACATTAATCCACATCATCCATACACATCAACCACATCAATCCACATCATCCATACATCCATCCACATCAATTCACATCATCCATACATCTCATCCACATCAATCCACATTATCCACACATCCATCCACATCTTTCATACATCCATCCACATCAATCCACACGTCAATCCACATTATCCATACATCCATCCACATCAATCCATACTATCCACACATCCATTCACATCATCCATACATCCATACATCCATCCACATCAATCCACATCATCCATACATCCATCCACATCAATCCACATTACCCACACATCAATCCACATTCATTACATAAGTATTCCCATTCTCATCTAATCACATCTTTTTCTATCTCATCACTTACTTCCTCATTTATCCTCATCAAGTCTCATCCACTTGCATCTACCCATACATCTCATCACTTCACCACTTATCGTTCATTCACATCACATCACATCCATTCACATCCCTTATCATTCATTCACATCTAGATTCACATACTAACACATTCATTCACATCCTATATCATTTATTCACATCTCGATTCACATGCTAACACATTCATTCACATCCTATATTATTCATTCACATCCCGATTCACATGCTAACACATTCATTCACATCCTATATCATTCATTCACATCTCGATTCACATGTTTACATCCTGATTCACATGCTATCACATTCATTCACATCCCTTATCATTCATTCACATCCCTTATCATTCATATATATCCAATTTACATCACATCTCATCGCCTCAATTCTCGTTCATATCCATCACATTTACATCCACATGTATTCTCCCACATACACCCACATCCATACTTATCACATACACATCCATATCTATCCTTTCACATACATCCACGTCCATACTTGTCACATACACATCCACATCTATCCTTTCACATACATCCACATCCATTCTTTCACATACATCCACTTCTACTCTTCGCATACATCCACTTCTATTCTTCACATACATCCACTTCTATTCTTCACATACATCCACATCCATCCTTTCACATACACACATCCACATCCATTCTTTCACATACATCCACTTCTATTCTTCACATACATCCACATCCATCCATCCATTCATTCACATTTATCTGATTCACATCACATCTATCCATCCATTCATTCACATTTATCTGATTCACATCACATCTATCCATCCATTCATTCGTATTTATCTGATTCACATCACATCTATCCATCCATTCATTCACATTTATCTGATTCACATCACATCTATCCATCCATTCATTCACATTTATCTAATTCACATCACATCTACCCATCTATTCATTCACATTTATCTGATTCACATCACATCTATCCATTCACATCTATTCATTCACATTTATCTGATTCACATCACATCTATCCATCCATTTATTCACATTTATTTGATTCACATCACATCTATCTATCTATTCATTCACATTTATCTGATTCACATCACATCTATCCATCCATTCATTCTTTTATAAAAATCAACTTCAGTGGGAATAACACTTTTATAAAAATCCCTTTATACATCTATTTATGCATAAATTCAATTTTAAGGAAAATAACACTTTCGAAATAAAATAAAAATAAATCTTGATGAAAGTAACGCTTTTATAATAAAAAAAATTCAATATGCATAGAATTTAATTTTAATAGAAATAACACTTTTATAATAAAAATATTTCTACTATGCATTTTTCTATGCATAGAATGAAAATAACACTTTTAGAATACACAAACGATGGATAACCTCTCTCTAGAACATTTTCTCTCTCTAGGCTAAAATAGGGTAAAACAGGATCTTTCTTTTATTTCGGAGAGGGGAGTAATTAAAAGATCAAAAGGGGAGGTTCTTACACCTGCACACCTCAAAAGCCAGAGGGAGGAATCTTACACATTCTTTTGTATTCTCATCTTTGAGCTATACCATGCCAATATTACATTAAAATCATGATATTTTCTATTATCCCTTAAAAATCCTCTACTTATGGAGAACTTGGAGCTTCTCTCTCTCTTCAACAATCCTTGGAGCTTTCTCCTCAACATACTGAACCAATTGATTGGTTGGGGGCTTCCTTCTAAGATGAAGAAGCAAGCCAAATCTAGAGGTAAGAAGTAATTTCATGGTTTTCATTAATATTCTCAATGATTTCACTTCTCAACCCCTCTCAACAAGCTTGAGAAGTTTCTATTTAGTTGTTTTTAATGCAAATCAAGCTTTCTCTAAGAGTTTTAATGATTAATCACAAAAAATTTAATCTTTATGCTTAATTAGGATGCTTTTTATGTATATCTCTCTCCCCCAAAGAATAGTCATTCCTATGACTAATTCTTAAGCAAAAGAATGCTTCTTATTTATAAATTCTTAATTCAAAATCAATCTCTAAGCTTGTTAAGCTAGAGGTTAAGAAAATGGCTTTTTATGCTTTTATGCTAATAAAATTATAGTAAACTTATGATTTAATTCCATAAATTGGATTTAAGTCTAAGGATAGTTATTCTATCATAATTGTATTACAAAGTCTTATTCTTTCTAGAAATATGGAAAATTATCAATAATAGCAGCAGCGAAGCTATGGTAAAATTTTTAGAAATTAATACATAACTCATTTTTATGCATAATGTGAAAAGAGGACTTTCTACCATATTCTAGGATTGGTCATCCTATGCTAAAGAATGATTTTCATCACATTCATGGAAAGCTAATTTTTAGCGTTTATGCATAAATAATTAATTAAAGAAAAAATGAATTTTTGGTATTTTTATTTTTATGCAAAAGAGGAATTCCCATGATAATGGAGATCCATGTAATTAAATGGAAAAAGAGAAATTTTGGTATATTAAAATAATGAATATTTTAATTTAAAGAGAAATTTTAGATAAATTTATTTTATGTATGAGAAAATTTAAATGATAAAAGAGGAATTCCCATTTGACATTTGGAATTCAATCATTTAAATGGTAAAAGTGAAATTCTTGACATATTTGAAATAATGGATATTTTTATTAAAGAAAAGAGGAATTTTAGATAAATTTATTGTATGATAAAAGAGGAATTCCCATGACATTTGGAATTCAATCATTTAAATGCAAAAAGAGGAATTCCCATGATATTTGAGATCCAAGAAATTAAATGGAAAAAGAGGAATTTTTAGCATAATTCAAATTATGAGTATTTATCAAAAGTGAAATTTTGAGCTTTATTGGGAAATATGGGTAAAATTGATTTTTGTAAATCCCATGAAGCTTTTACTCGAAAGAAGAATATTGAATATATTTCACTTGAGAAATTGCCAATTGGGAAGAGATTACAAAATTCATGAACTAGTTCAAAGTGTCGAAGACAAAAAAAGAAAGGGCCAAGGCAGCTCTCAAGCAGGGGCATGAGGAAAAGGAAGAACCCCTCCCCCAAATCCAGAGTAGCACGTGGAAGGATGAGTCTTATGACTCACAGATCCAGGTGAGGAGGCAATAGCTCATATAAAGAGAAACCTTGCTAAAGCCCAAAAGTGTTGGTGTCTTGTCAAGACGAGGCACTTACGTGGTTCCAGACCACCTAATTCATTCCAGAGGAGAGCAGTGATGACGAGGACTAATGAAGCTCTGCCAATGCGATAAACCAACGCTAGAACGTTAAGCCACATGTCTGCCTAAGTGCGGGGAGATTGATTATGAATGCAAAGAGGGTTAGTTCCTAGGGCTATTCAGATTCTAGACAGCATTCCACGTCTAGATACAAACAAACTTAACACACGATTGAACACTAGATAGATAGAGATCAATAGAGAGAAAGTAACAGTAAGACAAAGACCAATCCATTCTTGAGTATTACAGTACAATGCCTTAGTAAGAACTCTGCTCATGAAACTGATCACTCAACTCTCTTGTGTCCCTATTTGGTAATGTTCCTCTCTTGTGGGCCTGAGTAGACCTGACATGAATCTCTCTACTCCTATAATCTCAATCAGGTAGACTAGATCCACTCTAACTCCTCTATTCCCTTATCCGACTAATTCCCCTTTTTCCATTACAACCACAGGCACTATCCGTTTATCAAGAAAATGTTACAAGTTAGTTACAAAACAAGAAGGCTCGGTTTGTTGCACAACGCTTAGTCTAGCAGCAATCTGAGTGGTGGCCAAACTCGTTGATTGGTTGCCAACACCTAATGATCACAATGTATGTTGCATCAGCAGAGAAGACCATGGTTGTTGTTTGGAAAAATTTGTTTCTGGATTGCCTCTTAGTCAACTCTAGAGGAATTGGACTAATGCAGCTGTGCCTAATGCAGCTGTGTCCAATGCGATAAGCCGAACGCTAGTACATTGAGCCACATGTATGCCTAAGCATAGGGATATTGATTATGAGCGCAAAGTGGGTTAGTTCTTAGGGCTATCTAGATTCCAGACAACATACCACGTCTAGAAAGGAACAAACTTAACACAAGATTGAACACTAAATAGATAGAGATGAATAGAGAGAAAGAAACAGTAAGACAAACACCAATCCATTCTTGAGTATTACAATACAATGCCTTAGTAAGAACTCTGCTCATGAACTGCTCACTCAACTCTCATGTGCCATTATTCAGTATTGTTCCTTTCCTCCAGGCCTGAGTAGACCTAACATGAGTCTCTCTATCCACGGAGCAATGCACTCACTCCTACAATCTCAGCCGGGTAGACTAGGTCCACTCTAACTCCTCTATCCCCTTATCCGACTCATTCCCCTTTTTCCATTATTACAACCACAAGTACTACCTGTTTGTTACAACTTTGTTAAAAAACAAGAAGGCTAGGTTTGTTGCACAACGGTTAGTCAAACAATGATCTCGACGGCGGCCAAACTGCCTGATTGGCCATGCCTGATTGGCCACCAAGACTTGGTGATCACGGTGGACATTGCATCACCAAGAAAAGCCCACAATTGCTGTTCGAATTTTTTTTTCTATATTGTTTCTTAGTCGCCTTCTGTGTAGCAGTGCAAAAAAGTGTCATTTACAGTGTCATAAAACTGTCATCAAAATTATCATCCAAGTTGTCATCAAAAGTGTCGTCAAAGTTGTCATCAGAAGTGTCATTAAAGATGTCATTTAAGTTGTCGTCGGAAGTGTCATTAGGTTGGAATATGAAGAGTCACTAAGATATGAAGGGTCATTTTGAATATGAAGAGTCACTAAGGAGTCGGTTAGTCAGTTATGGAAAGAGTCGCCTAGGAGTCTTTTTAAAAGGCATAGCCTTCTTGTAATCGGGTATGTTGTGGAAGTGTGTGGTGGTGTGTGAGAAATCAAGAATCAGTTAATCAGTTTTAGATTTCAGTTTTCGTCTCTCTCTTTCTCTCCCTCTGTCTCTGAGTAATGCTCCAATGAGAGTCGCTTCTGTTCTTTTGTGTAAACCTTGTTAAAGGCACAGCTTTAACACCTTCTAAGGAGTAGCGACTAATGCAGTTGTGACCCTTCTTAATCTTTTAGATGTCAGTGTTCACCCCATGGAAACCAAGGCATCGGACCCAAGGTGCTAAGACAACCCAAGGTCCTACCAAGCATTCCACATGGCCGTAGACACGTCATGTCTCGAGTCACTTGTATATATTTTTTAGGGCATGTGTTTCATAAATTTGTTATTAATCGTAGCACCTAGCCCATACCTAAGAGGTAGCTACCACTAAGGATAACTAATATACTTCGAGAGCATAAGAACTTGGCATACTCCGTTGGCATATATCTTACACCGTCTTCAAATAGAAATACCTTCTACTAAGTCCTCTAAGAATCTAGAAATCACTCACCACATAGTAACAACTAATTTAAAACTTAAACCAGCCAACTGTGTGTGAACATGCAAACAATATATGCAAGAGTGAAAAGCACATAAAGAACAAAAGATTATGATTTGAATACACCTGTTGTAGTGCTCGTTGATGTTGTGCGTTTGTCTTGATGCATCGCTGATGTACAGATTGCTTCTCTTTGCTCTTTGTAGGCATTACATGTCTCCCTCCTTCCTAATTTGTGTGCACGGTAGGTGGACTATTGGGGCGTGTTTGTATGCTCTTGTTTAACTGAGATCTCTGCAAAATGTCTTATTAACAAATAAGAAAAGAAAAGAACAAAATTTGTTATTGGTGCCAATCACCGAATATAGCCGAGGGGAAAAACCCAATGGGAGAAAAGTGCCCTGGCTTGTTGATCTTATTGTGGTGTTGATGAGCTTACCTTGCACTAGCGGTGGATCCGTGTCCACTTCTGCTGGAAAGATGGTATCAATCACTTCAGGATGCAAGGACAGCCCTGTACAAAAGCCGGCCTCTGGAGACGGTGGTAGAGGAAGGAGTGCTTCCTCACTAGAATATGTCATTGGTTCTATGGGAAGGTTAAGCAGACAATTCCGATTTTGGAATTGCTCAATATAGGTGCTCATAGTGATCCAAAATTGATATGTTGAGGCTGGGGGAAGAAGGGCTTGCAAGATAGGTGGTTGCAAGTCATTTATGCATGTATCCCTCCATTGTTGTGCTTGAACCTCCTCAGGTAATCTACGTTGATTTTGTCCTCGGTCTGGTACTCTCACATCAAGAAGGTTATGGCATTGGGGTGTAATTCCCACAATTTGTTTCATTAAGCCCGTGCCATATCGTCGAAAGTAAGAGCGGCATAGCCAACAAATGTGTGAAGCTTCTCCTAATACGAGTCGTGCACACTCTTGTGACAATGTGGAAATGGATGATGCTGTTGATAGAATAAAGTGACAAAGTGATGCCCAGAGCAATTTTCACCTAAGGGAGCATAAAAGTACCTAGAATGAGTTTGAAAAGGAGGAGCACTATAACCCCCGCAATGTTCAGGTTGAGTACTATCAGGGTCAATGCATGGTGGACATGTATCTCGCCAAGTATCCATCAGGAAGTATCTGGGCGTAGAACAATGAAATTTAGAAACTTCAAACTTTATACACTCATATCCATCATTACAATCCCTATCAAAAACAATGTAGATAAGATCATCTCAAAAAGAACATAATCCTATAAAGGCATAAGGAACCACATTAGTAAAAGTGAGGCTATTCAAACACTGATCTACCAAAGAGCTTCAATTGTAGTGTTAATGCCTTACCTTTGGTTTTGGGTATATCCTTTTTAAGAGGTGGGAAGGATAGCACTTGTTGAGGAATTTGAGCAAGATAAGAGGATTTAGGCAGTGAAGTGCTAGAATCTATGCTCAAAAGAGACTCATGTAAAGTTGGATTTGTCTTAGGTACAAGTTGATGGTGGAAATTGTGTAACAAGGAGAAGTTGGGACAACTGGTGATTCAATACATGTTTGGGAAAGGTCAACACAAGTAGATTTGTAGGTGCTATCACAACCACCTATCCTATCTTGAAGAGGTTGTGTTGATTTCCTTTCCACCCACTGATATGAAAAACCAAGAGTGGCTTTTGGAATCTTATTGATACACTCTTCTGGCTCTAGCAAACCATGGCATTTGGGAAGCCAAAGTGCTATTGCACCCTCACAATAGCCTTGTGCTTTAAGAACATTCTTTGGGACCCAATGAGTAACAATCTGAGGTTTAGGCTTGGAAAAGATATGCTTTTTAGGAGGTTTAGCAATTAGGCTAGATGGTACAAGTTTGTACGCATCTTTGGGTAGCCAAATTGACAATTCCTTCTTGCCTGGCCTTCTTTGAGCAGTGACTAGAGTAGTTGGAACATGCCAGCCATGGCCCTCACTTGAGGACTCATCGATTATCCACATCATTTATCTTGGAGCTTGAAGAGTAGATGTTGAAATTGGGTTGTGTAAGGTAGAACTACCAGCCTTTTGACATGATAAAACTCGTAGAGTAGCAGATCCCATCAATTTGCAATTTGTATTGTCTATTCTTCCAATCTAATGAACAATTGGTAGCACTTAACCATGATCGACCATGATCGACCAAGAACAACCTCTACCACTGCCTCGAACTTACTAGCCACATAAAAGGGAACTGACATCTGGTGATCCTGAATGGACATCATAATGACACATTTGCCCTCTATAGGGTTATCTTCACCTGAGAAGCTTCGTAAGTCAATAGGAATGTGCACAAGTGTTGGTTGTCCCAAGGCTACCCATGTGTCAAATGAGAGAACATTATAATCTGCACCAGAGTCAATTAAAGCAGAGACAAAGTAGGTAGTCTCATGAAGATGAAGACACACATGAATATTGAAAGGATCGACATATTGTTCATCAGTAGCCAACTGTAAGGTCAACACAGAAGCCTTGCGATGCTCCTTGGCTTTTGTAACTCTAGCTTTAGCCTCTTCTTGAGCCTGACGTTTAAGTAGGTCATGTGCTTCTTTCCGTGTGTTGGCAGCATGCATTTGTTGAAGCATGGCTTCAGTTAGTGGTTCATTGTATTTCTTGAGACGACTTCCATTAATGAAGTTAGGCATTTGCTCACCTTCTAGTGTCTCTAAACGCACTCCACCACTAGGAGTAAGCTCATTAATCACAAACGGTCCTAGGCCACGTTTCTTGAGCTTTCGCTTATGCTTCTTAAGTGTGTACAAGAGCACAAGGTCCCCCTTTTTGAATCGGCCAGTTGTTACATTTCGATCATACCATTGCTTTTGTCTCCTCTTCTCGGCATACATCCCCATTACCACCAATAAGCGGGTCTCATCAAGCTTTTCCAATTCATCAATGCATTGAGAAAGCTCATGACCAGTCCAATCCAATTGTTTAGCAACTCGTAGAGTAGGTACAAGAAATTCAATGGGAAGAATTGCATCTAGCCCAAAAGCAAGCTCAAATGGGGTTATGCCCACATATGTTTTGTAGGCTGTTCTATATGCCCAAAGAACTGAGTGCAACTTTTGCTCCCAATCAGTCCTATGTCCCTCAACAATCTTTGTGAGTGCTATGCAGAGAATCTTGTTAGTACTCTCAGCTTGACCATTGGTCTGGGGATGATAGGGTGCAGAACGCTTGTGAATTACCATAAATTCTTGAAGTAAAAACTCTATGACCTCATTCACAAAGTGCACACCTTGATCACAACGATTTCAATAGGTAAGCCATAGCGTGTAAACACGTACTCATACAAGAACTTGGCTGTGGTTCTGGCATCATTTTTTATTGTAGTCTTTGCCTCTACCCATTTGGTCAGATAGTCAGTTGCGACTATAATATATTCGGCATGCGTGTGACAAGCTGGAGGTTTAATGGGACCGACAAAATCAATACCCCATTTGGCAAACGCGCGTGTGCTTAACATAGGCCGCAATGGCATATTGTCCTTTGTGATGGGAGGTTTGGTCCTTTGACAATCGTCACAATGTTTCACATATTCTTCGGCATCCATTTGTAAGGTTGGCCACCAAAGCCCAGACCACCTAATCAACTTAGCTGTGGTATTGCCTGCCGAAAAGTGTCCACCCCCAACACCTGCATGTGCATGAGTCAAGATTTTCAAGTAGTCAGCTTCACATACACACATGCGCAAGTTGCCATCCTTGCCCCTCTTGTAGAGTTGGCCCTCTATCAGCATATAGTTGGCTGCTTCAACTTCAATAGCATGCTTTCGATATTTAGGAATTGTTCGATCAGTATGACCATGCTGAAGATAGTCCACAATATACTTACTCCAACTTGGTGTAGTTGAAATTTGGAATAACGTGACATTATGAATTGGTTGTTGAATATGGCATGAAGCACAGTTACAAACAAATTTTTCAGCATCCGCATGCATGGTAGGCCACCATTGCCCATCCTGAGTTATACGTCGCACACAAGTAGTAGCTGATGCATGGATTCCACCAATACCCTCATGTGCCCATTCCATGATCTCCTCATATTGTCAGGGTTAGGTATAAGCCACAACACTCCATCATTACCCTGACGATATAATCTCCCTGAGATTAACTTGAATGGTCGCCATAGGTCCACATTAGGACCCGCTAGTTGTATCTGTCCACTTGTCAAAATTTCTAAGATGGGTTCTGACCATTTAGGAGCTGTTTCTACAAGGAAAAGTGTTGAATCTAACATATCATCATCCACACCCACAAGAGCTTCGCCAGAGGTGATTTGAGACAAATGATCTGCCCTACGATGAGTTGTTCCTTTTGGGACTGCCACTTCAAAATCAAACTCAAGAAGGATGACAAAACACCTCACAATCCTTCCAGTTGCACAAGGCTTATTCACCAAATATAGGAGTGCTTGATGGTCCACAAAAAATATAAATTTGTTTGCCAAAAGGTAATGGCGAAATTTTTTCACTACATATATCAACAAACCTTCTCTTTCTGTTGTGGTATAATTCTTCTCAGCACTGTTCAACTGTCGACGACTAGCATATGAGATTGGGAAATCCTTATTATGTTCTCCCGATTGAGCCAAAATACATCCAATTGCAAAGTTTGAAGCATCAATATGGACATGAAAGATTTGGTTCCAATCTGGTGCTCGTAAGATGGGTGCAGACACTAATGCTTGCTTCAACTTTTCAAAGGATTCCTCACACTCGTCAGTCCAATTAAACTTTACAAGAAGAGCATATAATGGTCTGGCCTAGGACAGCGTACATGTAGATGAATCGACGATAATAGCCACAATGTCCCATGAATATTTGTACCCCTTTAGGGTTGATAGGCCGAGGTAATGAGACAATGACATCAATTTTATCCATATCTGTTGAAATGCCATTGCGAGAAACAATATGGCCCAAAATTTTTCCTTGCCTTACCATGAATTTGCACTTGTCAGGATTCAAGCATATACGATAAACTTGACACTTTTGAAACACAAGTCTGAGGTGTTCTATATGATCATCACGCTCTTGTGAGTGAACACATAAATCATCCTGAAGATCTCAAGAAATATCCTAAGGTACTCATTGATGAATACATGACTCATTAACCGCTGAAAGGTTGCAAGTGCATTTGTTAGACCAAATGGCATAACACGATAGGCAAAGATGCCATCTTCAGTAGCAAAGGCTGTCTTGTGTTGATCCTTCGGATCAATTGACACTTGATTGTTGTAACCGGAGAATCCATCCAAGAAACTATATGCCTTTTTCCCTGCAACACGTTCCAAAACATGATCCGTGATTGGAAGTGGGTAATGATCACATACAGTAGCTGCATTTACCTTCTTGAGGTTTACACATACTCGAAGTTTTCCATTTTTCTTGGGCACCACTACAATAGGGGAGACCCATTCAGTGTGTTCAATCTCATAGATAAATTTTACCTCTAAGAGCTTGTCTATTTCTTCTTTTATCTTTCGTGCAAAATTCACATTGTAAGTATAAGGACGTTGCTTGGAAGGCTTTGCATCCTCTCACAATGGAATTGTATGCTGACATATGCTTGGATCAACTCCTTTGAGGTCTTTATAACTCCAAGCAAAAACATCGCGATACTCCTTTATTGTTTGAATTAATAACTTCTCCTCATCTAAGGACAAGTCTGTGGCAATCCACACATAGCGAGGCTCTTTTCCTGGGCTGAGCGATATCAATTTTTTTTGCATCTTCTAGACCATCATATGAAACCCCTAGCATGCTTGGCTTTTGTCGCATGGGCTGTTGAAGAACATTTTTCTGATCTTGAAGAGTGTACTGTGTGAAGTTGGGGGGAACATTGAGACCTTGTTCTTGTCCACTTGAGTCATCACTAATTGAAGACCATGCGGTTTTGAGCTCTCTTTTGCAATCTTGCATCAGAGTTTTTTGTTCAACCGTTATCTTTGCACTTTCGACACTCTCTTTTGAATCGGTTTGAGACTTGAGTTTTTGTTTTGGTCTCTTTGTTTTTTTACGATTTTTGCTAACAGTTTTTAGCTTTTCTCCTGGTTGGAATCCATCTGATCGTTTTATTTGGTCTTTTGATACTATCTTGTGCTTGGACATAGTATAGATATCCATTCTTTCCTGAGAAGTGAGGTGGTGGTCGAGAGTGTTCATTCTTAAACTCCTCGTTTTCTTTTTGTATTCTCTCATGTCGTTCCCTCTCATCTTGTTTACGGATTCTCTTATGGCTCTTACGGCATTTACATTTGGGTTCGAGGGATCTCTATTTGAACCTCCCTTCCTCTCAAGAGTAGGCGTGCCTTTCCTAACTCTTCCTTGGGGATTATCACATCATCATCAAAATCAGAGTCCCATCCGTCTTCCTTATCAGCATCATTAGTAGCCGATTCGAGTGTTAAATCCTCCACTGAGACTTCCTCTACATGCACTACTGTGGATGCAACCCCATAGTACAAATCATCTAGAAGGTCACGTGGTTGTACCATTTGTATAGGAATAATGTCATATCCATCTGAGTCACAAAATTGAATTGGCTTAGGTAAAGCACATGTCGATAATGTTGCAAGGACATGACTCCATTCTAAGGGATCAATTAAGTGCTCAGGGAAGGGTTGTGGAATGTATGCCTCATCTGATACACTTCGATTATGCTTAAGTCTCTCAGTGTTGAAATCCTTACATGAGGCTCCACACATCCACAGATCTTCTCACCCATCTGACAATGTACGATATGAGTGATTCTTTAGGTTGACCCTTGTGATGACAGAATCATGTCGGAGGTACAAATAATTGTATCCCCAATCTTGAATTATTTGAAATTGTCGCATGAATGGTCTACCCAATATCACTTCATAGTTTGGATGCTTTCCAAAATCCACTACTGCAAATGTGTGCTCATATTCAATCCCACATGTGGTGACCAATATGTTCTCTAGCAGCCCAATGGGATGTTCTAAGCTTCCATCTGCTAGCTGCAAGCGCATTCTAGTCTCCTAATAGCTGGTTTGCCCCACTTTTTCCAAATGGACCTTGTCACAATGCCCACTCCTGCACCACTATCAAGTATTGCAGGTTGAAGCTACTTTTCACACTTCTAATGGGAGGGTAGCATTTCCCTGATCGTCCTCACAAAATTTTCCTACTTTGTTGATAGGAACTGGCATAACATGCTTTGTCTCAGGGTGTATAGTACATTGATGGTGACCCTTTTGTAGCAATACCTGCTCTGACAAACATATGGCAATATCATTCCACAACTCTGGTCGAAGCTTTATCAAATCAAGCAAAGGTAAGGTACAAGCCACTGGTGCTGACAAAGTAGCTTGCACGATACCCATATCCATCTCCTTTGTCAACCTTCTATGCATGGAGGGTATCCTCAAGGTTTGAGAACAGTTCTCATATTCTCCCAAATAAGATGGTAAGGTTTTCATTGTATGCTTACTTCTAGGAGAAACAATTGTTTGAACTTCCTCCTGGATGCTTGGGCGTCTTAAGTTGTTTTCTGTGCCCTCGGTAAAATCCACTTCAGAGAATGGAGGTGAAATAATAGAGGACATATTCTCATTAACTTTCTCATGAACTGCTGCCCACATCTCATTTGCCATGTCCTCGTTAGCATCAATAACTTCATCATTGCATGGGAAGGCAAGACTAGGTGGTGGCAGAATGCCTTCTTTCAATGGGGTGTCAATTGGTGCAGACTTCTCGCTATGTGAGATCAGCTCACTTTTCATTTCCCAACTTGATGACACTTCTGGCCCTGGTTTCTACTGTTGGCTTAAGAGAAGTGGGGGCCCGAGGGATAGGTGGAGGTGGGCCCTCAAGTATTGATTGAGCTTCCCTAATGAGTTGCTGATGTACAGCTAGATTGATCTTCTCCTCACGAGGGTTTGGGTATTCTTGAAGCTTCTTGGGTAGCTCAGATAAAGCTGCAATGCGACTTCTATGAGCATCAATGATGGCATCTAGAGTCTCGTTCACCTTATCCACAAAAACAGAACCCCCAGAACTATCCTCAGTTGTACTAGTCTCATCTTGTTTAGCACTAGGCCCAGGTTGAGGTTGATGCTCCTCATGCACTTATTGGGATCTAATCCTTCATGTTTTGTTTAGAGACTTCTTGAGAACTAGTGGATGCACTCTTAGTTTGCTTGTTGCGGTTCTTTTTCCTCCTAGTGGTCCTTTTTCTATTGGAATGTAGGGCCTTGTCCACTAGATTTTCCTTTGCATCCCTAGTTCGAGGTGTCTCATCAGTGTGCATTTTGGCATTTCGTGTCCCATTGGTTCTCAGCCCCCTGATCCATTTTGCTCTTGCCTTTCCTGTCCCTTTCCAAATTTAGATCTACAAAAAGTAAATCATCTATGGATGGCTTTGAGGACTGGGCATTGGATGGTCCAGGCATGTCCGACTCAATGAGCCAATCATCTCTAGACTCCCTTGCTTCAGAAGGCTTCGATAAGTCTAGGAACTCACTCTTAGAGAGTCCTCCTAATTTGTCTACATTCTCTGGATGATAGGTGACTTCGTAGCGAACACCATCTCCGCCCATGTACATGTTCCCTTGGTCATTGACTAGAGGTGCTCTATCAAGCTCTGAGAAAAAGTCTGCAATCTTAACGAGATACCATTGTTGTGGATCCCTAAAGATCTCAACTCCTTGAGCATTCGTGTAGACATATTGAAGTCTCACATTGAGTGGTAACCCCATGATGTCGGCTTCAAATGGATTAAAAGATCTTGTGGGTGTCCTATTTGGGGCTAAGGGATGACTATTTGACGGCCCTAGATTGTCCATAAACAATGAGCTAGTTGTCCTTGGAAAGGGTATCAAATTGGGATTCGAAAAAGGTTTCAGCAATATCTACCAAATTTCCTACCGATTGGGTTCCACTTTCTTTCGTAGGCACTCTAGAAGGTGCCCTAGACCCTATGGCAGTGTCTATATGACGTCCCGACTCCAAGTGCATAAGGTCAAATTTTAAGGTTTTTTTTTTTATTTTTATTTTTTTATTCTCAAAAAATCCAAAAATTTTCAAGTTGGCTCAAACTTTGCCAGAATCCATTTTGAACCCCCTCAAACACATTAGGCCAAAAAAATAGCGTATTTTTTAGGATCAAAAATCGCCCAAAATTTACCAGTTTCCCATACTGAACCTTTTTTTTTTTGCACCCCTTTATCTATCCGGTGCAGTGGCAGTCTTTATGGTGCGGTGGCGGTCTCTCCGCGCGGTGCGCGGTTCATGCACAGCCGCCTTCTTTGATTTTTTTTTTTCTTTTTTGAAATGCGTGTGCAGTGAACTCAATGCGTGTGCAGCTGTGAGATTTGCAGCGAATTCAATGCGTGTGCAGGGAACTCAATGCGTGCGTACAGATTTTAGTTTCTCTACAGGTGCAGGTTTAACATAGAACTAAAATGCACAAAATTAAAGATGCAAAAAACTAAACTAAGCTAAGAACATAAAATAAAATGAACATGCAGAAAATTGAAACTGTAAAAATTATCCTCAAACAGAATGACAGAAATGCAAAACATGCCTCTCTCTTTCGCACACAAATTGAAATTGGCAGGTTTAGCTCCTACCTCCAATCCTTCCCGTGTGTTGAATCCTTGTCCTGACCTCAAGGGAGAAGCGTAGCTAGCCAATCGCACTCGAATTGCAAGACAATTAAAGAGAGTTTAATAATAGATTAGTCTTAAATAAGTACCAAAATTAGTCCCAAATCCTCTCTTCTATCCAACAGTTTTGCAACCCATTGGAGCTTAACAAGGAGTGGTAGTGTGTGTATCGTGCTCAACTAATGTAGGCACTCGTTCCCCGGCAGAGCGGCGCCATTGTAGAGCGGTTCTCTCTACCATGCAATATAGTGCTCATAGAAGAGTACTACCGATCAACAAATGTGTTGAGAAACACAATGTCAATCCGAGGACTTGACCCGATTAGTGCATGAAGGCTTATCCCTTGCAGGAGAGCTCACATACACGAACCACCACTTGACGATTCAACCATTCAACACCTCAATCAATCTCTCAATCCCTTAAACCCACTACCCTAATCAAGAGAGCAAGCAATGCATGGCAATCTCTTAATCCCATTCAAACATTGATTAAATCTTAGCTTTCCCTAATGCCAGCAAATCCATAAGCGTGCATCTACTAACCCACAAGCTTAAGCAAGCATAGAATGTAACATTCACAAACCCACAAGCTCATAGAGAGA
This sequence comes from Cibotium barometz, assembly GCF_041138505.1. Lineage (NCBI taxonomy): Eukaryota > Viridiplantae > Streptophyta > Polypodiopsida > Cyatheales > Cibotiaceae > Cibotium > Cibotium barometz. The sequence continues at coordinate 9,256,862 of NC_141055.1, forward strand.
GTCTATCCATGAATAACTCATTGCCAATGAAGTGGACAAGAGCTTGCATCAATGGAGACTACACACACACACACTACAAGCATGCAGCATACACAAGAGAAAGAAAGAAGCATTCAACTAATCATAGATTAATCTACTTCAATGATGCTAAAACAGATTAAGAGAAAGAAGTGGAGCTATACTCATTGGAGCTTGATGCTCATTAGAGAACAATAGAGAGAGAGTTAGAGAGTTGCCATAGCTTGAGAGCTCAAGAGCTTCACTCAATAGCTTATGAGAATGGCCAAAAAAACGTCCCCTTTCTTTAGCTAACATCTCTTTTATAAAGATGTCACTAACCCTAACCCTAGGCCTCTTTCACACATGGGCGGACAACCCCATAAGTGAGCCTTGCTTAATACACTTAGAACTCTCATTTCGAACCCCATAAGTGAGCCTTGCTTAATACACTTAGAACTCTCATTTCAAACCCACATTGGCCTAAAACGATTTACCAATTTGCACTTCGACACAAAAATATGGAAAAATTATGTGCGTCTTTATGTTCCCATGGCTACAATCCCACTCTCTCGCATTAATTGCTTCCGGCCTCCTTCCATAATCTGTGTTCCCGTGAGCAGCCACAACAACAGTCCCAGAATTTACAACAACAACAACATGCAGGTGGAAGAGGCCAATTCAGAGGTAGGGGGAGTCAAAGAGGCCAATTCAGAGGCAGGGGGAGTCAAAGAGGTCGTGGAAATTGGCAAAGGCAGTATAATGATACACATGGATGCTTTTATTGTGGTAAGCTTGGACATGTGCAGGCAGATTGTTATAAGAAGCAAGTTGACATGCAAAATGGAAAATTGCAGCAAAACATCTATGCATCCTCAAGCAAAAACAATGAGGATAATGAAAGGTTGTTTGTTATGCAGCATGTCGTTAATGCCATGTCTGAAAATGTTGAAGTAGCACATAAAGATGATGTATAGTATATCGATTCAGGTGCTTTGAACCACATGACAAGTCATGGGGAGTGGTTCAAGGAGATGAAAAACCTTGAAGGACTAGTTTTTGTGGAAACAGGGGATGACACTACTCATCCAATTGCCCATGTTAGAGATGTGCCATTGTCTATGCAGGATGGCAAAGTGAAGTACCTTGTAGATGTACTTCATATTCCAAACATAACAAAGAATCTCGTTTCGGTTGGCCAAATGATTGAGCAGGGTTTGCAAGTTCGGTTTAACCCTGATGGTTGTTATGTTGAAGACTTTAAAAACAAGTGCAGGTTGGTTGCAAAAGGCAACAGAGTGGGCAGAATGTTTACATTAAATGTAAACATGCCTGAAGTGAGTGTTGTGATGTTTGCAAATGGATTAGGAATTGTTGCAGATAGAGACATTTGGCATAAAAGAATTGGACATGTGAATGTGCAGAGAATGAAGTCTATGCAGACTAAAGAAATTGTGATAGGGCTGCCAAAGTTTAAAGTTGAAGGTATGCAAATATGTGAAGCATGCCAATTTGGACAGTAAATAAAGCATGTATTTCCACGTAACAGAAATGTGAGCAGAAATGCACTAGATGTTGTGCATTCAGATGTATGGGGTCCTACGAAGACCATGTCTATGGGAGGCTGCAGGTTATGTGACATTTATTGATGACCACAGAAGGAAAGTGTGGGTATACTTCATGAAGGAGAAGTGTTCACTCATTTTCAGAATTTCAGAGTTATGGTTGAAAAGCAAACAGGAAAATATGTAAAGTGCCTAAGATCAGATGGAGGGGGAGAGTACTTCTCCAATGAGTTCTCTGAATTTTTGAAGAAGAATGGTATTTGGAGACAGTTTACATGCAGATACACTCCGCAGCAAAATGGAGTTGCTGAGCGGAAAAACAGGCACATTGTTGAGATTGCGCGAGCATTGATGGGAGAGAAGAATATGCCGCATAGCTATTGGGCTGAGGCTATTTCTACAGTAATTTACATCATGAACAGGACTCCAACGGCAGCCATACATGATGTAACTCTAGAGGAGAGGTTTACTGGCAGAAAACCTAATTTGTCTCATCTTAAAGTCTTTGGATGCATTGCATATGTGCATGTGCCAGATGAGCTGAGAACTAAGCTCGATCCAAAAGCTGAAAAATGTGTGTTTATTGGGTATTCCCTTGAGCAAAAGGGATACAGGTGTTATAACCCTGATACACGTGAGTTGAGGGTAAGCAGGGATGTTGTTTTTGATGAGATGAACAGCTGGTATGCTGCTGAAAAAGAAGCTGTTGGGCTGATGTGAGTGGAAATGTGGTTTGCACAGAATGCAAGTGAGCAATCACAGTCTTTGAGTGGACCAGGAGAGTCCTCATTTAGTGGTTCAGTTGATAGACCATGGAGTGGCAGGCTGCGTCATAATACCAGTCCTACAAATGTGATTAGTACATCACATAAAGGCAAAGAGAAAGTAGTTGAGCCCCTTAGTGGCTCAGAGATGAGCCTTGATGAGGATCTTGGGATACCAGCTCTATGAGAACACCTGGTGTAAAGAAGGCTATGGAAGCCATGAATGCAAAGCTGCAAAGATCTGGGAGAGTGAAGAATCCTGTGCAAAGGTTTACCTATGATGGTTATGCGGCACATCACTATGCATACATGGCAAAAGTTGTGCAGGTTGTAGAGCCCTCATGCATTGATGAGGCTGTTGGAAATGTGTGTTGGGAGAAAGCTATGGATGAGGAGATGGATGCATTATATGGAAATGAGACTTGGGATTCAATGCAATTGCCTGGAGGCAAGAAAGCCATTGGATGCAAGTGGGTGTACAAAGTAAAACATAACAGTGATGGAAGCATAAGCAGGTACAAGGCTAGATTGGTAGCCAAAGGATATGCACAGACATATGGCATTGATTATGAGGAAACTTTCAGCCTAGTTGCCAAGATGGCAACAATGAGAGTTGTGATAGCAGTGGCTGCGTCAAAGAAATGGTCTTTACATCAAATGGATGTAAAGAATGCATTCTTGCATGGGGATTTGCAGGAAGAGGTGTATATGTTATAGCCACCTGGTTATGAGGATGTGAGTCACCCCGAGCATGTTTGCAGGTTGAAGAAAGCCTTGTATGGCTTAAAACAAGCACCAAGAGCATGGTCTGACAAGATTTATGAATATCTTGTCACTATTGGCTTTCATGTAGCCAATGTAGATTTCTTGCTGTATGTGAGACACAGTGATAGAGGGGTTGTGCTTGTTGTCATCTATGTAGATGACCTGATCATTACGGGGGACCACTGATGCAGAGATCTTTGATGTAAAGATCTTGCTTAGATAGAAGTTTGAGATGAAGGATCTGGGGGGAGAGCTCAGATATTTCTTGGGCATTGAGGTGATTAGGTCACCACATGGTATTGGATTACTACAGAGACAGTATGGCTTGGACATGTTGTCCAAGTATGGTATGACAGGCTGTAAGCCTATCTCAGTGCCATTGGATCAGAATGGCAAGTTGAGTGCAGATTCATGAGAGATTTTGGAGGATCCTACTATGTATAGGCACATAGTAGGAAGCTTGATCTACATGATGATCACCAGGCCAGATTTGAGCTATGCTATTGGGTCGGTGAGTCAGTTTATGCAGGTTCCACAGAAGCCACATTTGGATGCATTGAGATGCATACTGAGGTATGTGAGGTCTACTTTGCATTGTGGACTATTTTATGAAATTGGGAGAGAGATATGTGTACATGGGTACATAGATGCTGATTGGGCTAGTAGTATCTGAGATAAAAGATCTACTAGTGGCTTCATGTTTTCTTTGGGGAGTGCTGCTGTGACTTGGAGCAACAAGAAGCAGCCCACGGTTGCTCTATCCACCAGTACAGAGGCCGAGTATAGAGGTGCTGCTATGGCAGCATGTGAGGTAGCTTGGTTGATAAAGCTACTTGCAGATTTGGGTCTATCAGTGGGGATAGACAAGTTGTCATTTTCTGTGACAACATTAGCAGTATACAGTTGGCCACAGGAACCTAGTTTTTCATGCTCGCACGAAGCATATAGAGGTCCACTACCATTTTGTCAGAGGGAAGGTTTTGGCAGGAGACATTGACCTTGTGTATGTCAGCACACAAGATTAGGTTGCTGACATCTTCACCAAAGCATTGGGTATAGAGAAGCTCCGTAGATTCAGGGCTTCGCTTGGTGTACATGAGATGGAGTTGAGCTCAAGGGGGAGTGTTGAGATATCAAGCTCATCTAGTGAGGCGGTGGACACTGATTGGAGGATAGGCCCCACACTTACACCACTGGCATGGTTGGTGAGATCATGGGTGATATGCGGCCAGTGAGATGACAGGCTGTGTGACAGCCATTCTAGAGACTGGCATAGTTATAGCGCCAACTCATTTAGTTGGGTTCACACTATAAAGAACCCTAGTATGTATTTGGTTGAGTACCTTTTCATATGTGTGTACTCTTATCTTTGTATATGGTGTGTTGAGTGTTGTGTGAAAGAGAAGAAGATTTTCAGCCTCTTACCTTGTGTGCTCTCTTTTAGGGTTTTGTGAGTATGTGTGTGCTTACAAGAGCTCAAGCTCTCTTCTTCCCTGCATCTTTTCAGGCGGCACATTGAGATTGTATGTCTTCTCAAACTGTCGGATGTGAGCATCCGAATCCTTAAAAGATTTCCCTACAAAACTTTGCATACTTAATCTGTCCATGTGGCTGGGCCATCTGCTGTGCTGGGAAAACTACCATTGGTGGCTATGTCAGTCTTGAGAACATCTGCCGAACCACCCGTTAGTGGGTGAGCTCGAGGGAGTTAGCAACTGCCTCTCCGCCCGTGGAAGATAGGGGGGTAGGAACGACTACGCTTCCGAGGATTGACGCTGGGAGTTGCATCCCACCTCGGCAACTGCGAAGAAGAATAATGAGAATCATCAGTCGCTCTGATACCAACTGTAAGATCCCAAAAATGCTCTTACTCATTTTTGGGGGATTTTTCTTTTATTCTTCTATTTATCTCCTCCCTACATTTGGATGAATCTTATTGGTCCTCCATAGGAACCTTAATTTAAAATTTCAAAAAAATCTTCACCCCCAAGATAATGCCTCTTGAACATATTATACTTAATTTCTAATGCACCTTCTGAAAATCTTTTTTTGAACTTCTGTTTTAGGGGAACTGATTTTAATAAGATGAGGTATTTTTCTATCCAAAAATATTTAAAAACTGAATTACCACTCTCTAGAAGATTTTCTCTCTCTAGGCTAAAACTGGTAGAAACAAGATCTTTTATATTTCTCAAGAGGGATTTGATTACAGGGGAAGATGCTGGACATCTTGAGAGGCTGGGGAGGAATCTTACAATCAACAAGTAACACAAAGGCACCACTCTATTTGAAATTTTCACCATAATAAATAATGGAATATAATGTATCTGTATTCTAACTCAAGCAACTTGTTTTGTGCAGGTTTTTCTAGGCTTATGAATTGATCAAAGAGGTATTCTCAAAATGGTAATAGCTTGCATATGATCAAGAACTTTGAACCAATGTAGTACTTGGAAGTTTAGAACTACAAGCAAAGAAATGTGTAGACGTGAACCCTCATTGACAGTGTTTGTAAGGTGTTTTTCCAAAGCAGGGAAATCATTTTGTTACATTAGTCCTAATATCTCAAGACATTTTCCAATGCATTTAACTTCGCTCTTAATAAAGAATTAAAGTTTACATTCATGACAATATTAAACACTTTTAGAAAGATTTCTCTTAAACTTTAGTTTCTATTTTGTCATATTTTGCTGGAATGGATCATAAGTTAAAGTGCATCCTACTCTAAGGGGGCTCCTTTGATTTGAATAGAAGAAGAAAGTCTCTTAATGAATTTATTAAATTTATGTTCTCAACAACTTTAAATATTTATGGTAAGAGTTGTCTTAAACTATATTCTACTTTTTGTGGTATTTTGAAGGAGTGGATCTGAAGTTGGAGTCCACCCTAGTCTAAGGGGGCTCGTTTGATCTAAATATAAGAAGATTATGAAAGTCTCTTAATGAGTTTACTAAAGTAATTTATGTTCACCGCGCGACAATCTAAAACCTTTGTGGAAAGAGTTTTCTTAAACTTTGGTATAATTTTTGTGGTATTTCATTTTGTTAATCCAAACATACTACCTTGCACACAAGAGAGGGGAAGAAGAAGAGAAAGAACCATGCAAGGTTTGATTCGGAGACATGCACTTAGCTAACCTTCATAAGGGTTAACTCCCCGATGTGAGGCTACCACTTGTGTCACTCAAGTGGAGATTCAAGAGCTAGGTGAGGAGAAAAGAAGAAGGGAGATATGGAAAGCTCTACCTTCACTCTATGCTGCCAAAATTCATGCAAGAGATATCTTGATGGAGATAAAGGAGAAGGAAGAGGGAGGGAGAAACTAGAGTACCATCCCTACCATGCATACACCACAACAATCAAGCATGCAAGCATCTACAACACAAGCATGCATCCACAATCTCAAGAGAGAGAGAGAGAGAGAGAGAGAGAGAGAGAGAGAGAGAGAGAGAGCAAAAATCAATTGAGACTAATGGGATTGTCCCTTTTCATATTTCTTATAATGTCTTATATACAAGAGGTCTCATTTTACAATAGCTGGCTGCCCATTTTCAATTGGGGGGGGCCCAAAACTAGTTTTCCTAGCTCCATGTACATCTCTTTCTTATGACCGGACATTACACAAGCCATAAGCTCGGTCGTCCCATGTCTCTTTTATAATTTAGCGCTTTGCGCATTTATAGAAGATAAGTTACAAGAAGCATAGCCATGCTTGAAAAATAATGTTAACCAAAGTGGTTAACATACCCCCCTCCCTAATTCAGGTATGTCCTCAGAGCTGACCGGATCTAGCGGTAGTATATTGAATAGGTTTAGACAAAATTGCAGTGCGAGGTAGGAGTCAGGGGGGTTTGATGGAAGACTCGATAGCTAGAAGGTAGTCTCCATCATGTATTTGAAAGCCTAGAGGCGCCAAGTGGGCATCCACATGACGCGCTCATATAGTAACCAAAGATTTGCTTGAGTGTTAGCCCTTCGTTGATGTCGAAGGCCAATCCTTGCGTGCCTTCATGGTAGTGGTCCCAGTCGGGGAATGCCTTCAATAGTGTGATGATAAGGTTGAAAAAGCAGGGTTGGGGACCTCATTATATCTTTGGATGAACTCATGGATATGCTAGATCATGCTCTCTTCTATGTATGATGGATGTTGGGTTGGAGGAGCAAACTAGGGGAAGTTGAATTGCAACTTGGGTTTTTTTTGCTACTCCTTGTGGAAGAGGTTCCAATCCCACCTTCATTGGATTGGCAGGTACTCTCGGTTGATTTGGGGGTGTGGTGCCTTGTAGTAGTTCTCCCAGATGTATGGCTTTAGTAAGAATGGGTTTCTCCAGGTCCGCTGCTTGCATGGTGTCTTATATAGGTTCTTCTCAAGAAAGGCCTACCTGTGTGCCTCCTCCTCAACGGCCTTGTGTTGTGCTGCTTTAGCTTCCTGTTCTTCTTGGGTGGGGCCCTAGCTAGACTATGGGAGAATAGGCTCTTTGCCTTTGGGGTGTGGGTGATGGTGCTTTGCCAGTGTTGATTGGGGTGGAGGCTGTTAATATGCAAGCAAAGTCATGAGATATGGCGGATCAAATGCAAGAATCAATATCATTAGCAAAGTGATTAGATGACGATTAAGATAAGATTAGTGATCAATTAATTGATAACTCAAAAACCAGCAAATTACTCATTAGGTCACAGCCTCAATTTATACAAGTTTGTCCATAATCTCCTCCACTGATTTGTTCCTTGATTTGTGCCGCCTCCCCTACATTTGGGGGGACACCTCATCCTTGCTTGATTCTCTGCACCCCTTCACTTTTCCCAGAATATCTCCACACATCCTAGAACTTTTCATGCTACCCTTTATTCTCTCCCAATAGATACCTCTCACCTTTTCACTACTACTCACTCATTTACAGACCCATTCACTTGTATATTTCAACACCTCCTCAAGTGAAAAATCCAAGCACACCTGGACCCTATACCAAGTTTCCCTCTTACTTGGTAGCCCGTGTGAAAGATCCCTGCAACAAATTCGGGGGTGCTAGAGCAGAGCGGAAGTAGCACTTCTTGCACAGGGCAAAACCTCTCACACGGGGCTTCGCCCATCCACAAATATCCGGACAAGAGACTAATCCCTCAGTTTTTCCAAAACCGAACCCGGAAAAAAAAAACTTCCCTCGCCTAGAAAGCACGGGCGATTCCTCCAGGATATTTTTACTCTAATATAGTCAAGAGCCTTAACTAACTGAACTGATCCGACCGAACCCGTAAGTCCCATGGTCAGATCAAGGAAAAGACTTGCACTTGGATCATAGAGACCAACGCTTTTTTCCTCATTGAGAGGCAGAGCGTTGATTCTTTTCCATAGAACAATTTCTATCCGGGATTTACTTCATCTATTGTACCATAATAACAGAATTGAGTCTCAATTTAGGAATCCACATTAGGAATTTTTTGGACCCAAAGAGGGCCTCTTGGATTAACTTTTGATTAGGAATGGACCAATAGGAAGAGGGCAGGGTGCACATTTTTGACTTCGTTGACCCTAGGGGGCCTAGGCTTTGGTTTGCTAATGGGGCCTAATTACTACTCTTGTCCCCCTACCTCTTGGGCCCAAACTTAGAGGTCCCCCCACCACCTAGAATCGTGTAGATGAAAAACCCTAAAAATTAAAAAATTTTAATTTTTTCCCAAAAGTGTGTTTTCCCTCCACCATACTCTAGGTTTGGAAAGCTCATTTTGAACCTCTTTCTTCCTCTTCTAAGCTCTCCATTGCTGCTGCAGAAACTCCATACCTCTCAAGCTCTCCCTCCTTATGAAGCTCCCTCAGTCTCAAGCTCTCTCTCCCTCTTTCTTCCTTTTCTAAGCTCTCCATTGCTGCAGAAACTCCATCCCTCTCAAGCTCTCCCTCCTTCTCAAGCTCCCTCCCTCTCAATCTCCCTCTCTCTCTCTCTCTCTCTCTCAAGCTTCCTCCCTCTCCATTGCTGTAGAAACTCTATCCCTCTTTAGTCTACTCTAGGTTCAGGAAGCCTATTCTCAAACTCTAACCCTCTTTTAAGCTTGCCATTGCTGCACTGAAAACCCTGAACTTTCTCTCCTCTCCACTCTTCTGTTGTAAAACAAGCTTTTCTTTTCCCTTCTTCTCTTTTCTTACCACACCATGGCCTCTTTCAGTAATGTGAGAAGACCTAGGGAGAAGGTAGAAGAGCTTGTGCTGCATAACACAAGAGATGAGAATGGAGTTTGGGCTCCAACAATCATTGGAAGGGGTGGCTAAGGCTTCAAGCATACTAAGAAGGAAGGACTGGTTGCCATAGTGCAACATGTGTATACCCTTGGAGACCTGTACATTCAAGGCCAATGACCAAGGTTTCCTTCAAATTGTCAGTGTAACATAAACACAGCTTTAACAACATGCTATTATTGGATTTTTTATTTCAAATTTTCTTATGATTCTCCATTTTCTTATGTCTCTCTGCAGATATTTTCCCCTCTAATTATGTTGAGGAACAACCACTCCAAAGCCTCACTGGAGTTTTCTATGCTATGCATGCATCTATTGGAGAGGCAATGTTTGTATCTCAAAGCCCAAGTGATCTTGTACAGAACAATATCTTTTTCTTTTCTCACTCATATTTTGTAGATAAAAAACCAGGTTTATTTGGCAAGCTAGAAGAGATCCCCAACCCCCTCTTAACAATCCCGAATGGCCCAAACCTGATGCTTGGACCATCTTATGCTTAAAGTTTAAGATGGTAAGTGATATCAAGACATCACTCAAGTTTTCAAAGGCATCTAGGTCAGTAGGACTAAATTGGTTTTGTCCTTTACATGTTTTTATGCACATGTTCAATTCCATGCCAATTCCATGAGTGAGTGGCAGCAAGCAAGCATTGGAGCCTAGCAGACCTGCGACAACACTTCAGCATCATGGGCTTCGACAATGTGGAAGAGGCAAGTTTCAAGTTGATGAGAAGAAAGGTATATCTGATTCCACTACATGTCTAGAGTTAACCCTTACACTTTCTGGTTATTGTGCCACTTTCTATATTTTTACAGATTGGGAAGCGTAAGGAGGGGACAACCATGGTCTCAGAATCATGGCAAATGGGGGACCTTGAATTTTCAGCAGAAGGTGCATAGCCCTACCAACACATAGTAGGCATGTGGAAGAGCTTGAAGATGAACTGAGTAGGGGCAAGAGTTTCAGGATCGAGGTGGTGAAGGCAATGACAAGCTTTCAAGTCAACAAGGAGATGGACTCAATCAACATGAAGTAAATGTCACAAGAGGGGCAAAAAATGAAGACATTATAACAATTTTAGATTAGATGACATGCTTGTAATTTTGTAGCACGCTCTTTTTTAACCAATCTTTATTTAATTGAAATCTTAATATTTTTACAAACTGTAAATTTTTTGTCTACTAGCGGTCTAGTATGAAAAGGCCAAACTTTAAATTTTAACAATAAATAGCCAAAGGTGCCTTCTTTCTCATTTTCACGCGATAGAAACCAAGCACGAGCTCACACTATCTCTTTGCATTCACATGGCTACCCACTTTGACAACTTCTGTGAGTTCCTCTCCACCACCCCGTGGGTAGGCAAGAGCGAGCTCTTTGTCATGTTCTGTTGTTGTGAAGTTGACTTTGAAAAGTTGCTCGCCCTTGCGTCCCAACATTATGAGATGCAGATTGCATACATGGAGCAATACTTGGCTCCCCACTCCATCTCCTTTCCCCATTTCCCCAATGATTGATGGGTTCCTGTTGAGATGCTTAAGTACATTCAACAATATGCCCGCCCCTACATCCAGCGACTTGAACGCTTCATCAACATCTGCATCCTCGCAGGAGCTTACTATACCTTCAATAAGAAGGAGGTGAAGAGGTTGGGGAAGGGCGGTTCCTCTTGTGGATCGCCACTTTTGCGTTCCTCATCAGTGATGAGGATTTGGATGAGGAGGTAGAGATGCGTGCATTGCAGTTGGTAGGGTATTTGAGGGATGACAAGGAAGTGAAGGCAGTAGGAACGAGTGTTAGCGTAGAAGAGCAGCTTGCATCAGAGCACTTTCCAGAGGGTGCACAATCGGTAGCTGAATAGCCCACTATAGTAGAAGATGCGGGGCCATCTTCCCCACACGAGGAGAGCAAGGTGCTGCTGCCAGAGCTTGAGATCAATCTCTTGAGCACCATTGTGGTGGAAGGTGAAGAATACTTATTTCTTCATGACCTTGAAAAGATAGCTGGCTTCAGAATGGATGAATGCTTGGGCATTATATGCACACGATGTGAGGTGGACCTTGATACGTCCAACCTCGGTCCTCACCTAGATAGTGCTATATTACCCCTTGGAGAATCTATCGCAGAGACAGTTTCTTTGGTCAAGGAAACTGTGGTTGAGACCGCGGAGCAAGCCCTAGTTCCAGAGGAGGAATTCACAACCTTACAAGACAAGCTAGAGGCTGAAAAGGATACCCTTGCTACTGGAGTAATGGAGGAGACCAAAGCACCAAAAAAGGATGAGGCTAAGTCCTTGATTGACTTTTCCGCCCCCACCAGCACTTTGGCAAAAGAAGACATTGAGCAAGAGGTAATAATCAACCTTTTACAACCTAGAAACATTTGTAATTATGTATAGGAAAATATTTTAATTTTTCCTTTGATTGCAGAGGGTGGTTGAAATTGACGCATTTGCTGGGAGAGGCGGCGGTAGTAGAGACCAGGCCAAGGTTCATGGACATGATGCTTTGTTGGCGCACTATCTTGGTCAACTTCTTGTGGATGGCATCGCCATTATCAGGGACTAGACCCCTCAATCTACCTTCACTCTCTTCTTTTTGAAAGCCCTCTCTAAGGTGCTCTATGTAGCCTCTATGGCATTGAGCACCAAATGTATAGTTCTGATTAAAAAATCCCTTGCCTTCGATGTTTTTGGTTCTGGATTTAGGGATAAGCTTCTTGCTCATATAGGTATAGCCAAAAGCATAGGCATACAGGATCCTCAAGAAATAGCCTAATCACTCCTTGAGCACACTCTGCCCAATAACAAGAGAAGGAAGCTCAATATTATAAGAAAGCTTTTGTAAAGATGATGTATCACTTCTTATTATGAATACAATATAATTTTTGCAAACTTATTTTCATCAAGTATATCATTGTTTTTTTTAGTTTGTACCATCAATGTTTTTGTGAATGCATCAGAAATGACCCTGGGAGCCTATGGGAGTAGTGCTAGAACAATGTAAATTTTGAGCCTACACCCCGCTGCTGTAGAGTCCAAATTTACACTGTTTTGGCACAGCTTCCCCAGCCCTTCAGGAGCAATTCTGATGCATTGGATGACAAATAATACATTTTTACACATGATTAAAGGTATTTTTATCTTGTAAATTACTATTTCTGGCTGGGGGAGCAATGCCAGAACAGTGCGAATTTTGAGCCTCCACCGCTGCTGTAGAGCCCGAATTCGCACTGTTCTCGCATAACTTCCCTAGCCCTCCACAGGAGCAATTCTGATGCATTAGATGACAAATAAGATATTTTTATACATGATTAAAGGTATTTTTATTTTGTAAACTACTGTTTTTATAATTAATGTACTCAACTTCATTATAAATGCATCATAAATGATCCTGAGTGGCTAGGGGAGCAATGCCAGCACAGTGTGAATTTTGAGCCTGCACTGCCCGCCGCCGCTGCATAGCATAGATTTGCACTATTCTGGCATAGCTTCCCCAGTCCTCCAGGAGCAATTCTAATGCATTGGATGAGAAACAATGTAAATTTACACATGATTAAAACTATTTTTATCTTATAAACTATTGTTTCTCACAATTAGTGTACTCAACTTTATGATAAATGCATCAGAAATGATCCTGAGTGGCTGGGGGAGCAATGCCAGAACAGTGTGAATTTTGAGCCTACACTGCCCGCCTGCAGAGCCTAAATTTGCATTGTTCTCGCATAGCTTCCCCAGTCCTCCAGGAGCAATTCTGATGCATTGGATGACAAACAATGTAAATTTACACATGATTAAAGCTGTATCTTGTAAACTATTGTTTCTCATAATTAGTGTACTGAGCATCAAAAAAGATCCTGAGTGGCTAGGGGAGAAGTGCCAGAAGAGTGCGAATTTGGAGCCTACATCGCCGTTGCAGAGGCCAAATTCGCACTGTTCTGGCGGCATAGCTTCCTGAGTCCTCTAGGAGCATTTCTGATGCCTTGGGTGACAAACTGGCACATGATAGACACTCCATGTTAAACAAACATGATGACACCAAGACATTGTAAGAGAAACTTAAAATTTTAATTATTAGAAGGTTACAAATGAAAGCCAAATAGGCTTGTTACAAAGGGGGGTTTGAAACAAAAGAGTTGCTTCAAAAAAAAGGTTAACATCTAAGATCTCTAGATCGTGTCTCACTCGCCTCGAATGCGCTGAGCTAGTTGCATGTCCTTGGCAGATATGGTAATCCTCTTTGCATGTATTGCAAGGAGGTTGGTGTTTTCAAAAAGCCCAACAAGGTAAGCCTCGGAGGCTTCTTGCAATGCTTCAAGGGCAATCCCCTTCACACGGAACTCTGTTCTATATCATTGGAGAATCTCCTTCACTGTGCGAGTGAAAGGGGCTCTTCTTATCAGCAACTCAATGTTCCTCTGATAAAACTTGATTTCTTGTAGAGCCCTATGCCCTTGGTGCATCCTTCTCCTTGGAGCTCTCTGTGTTGTGTTAGTGCGTTGGTGAGGTTGGGACTTCCTTGGCTTGAAGAGCTTGACCTTTCTACGCTTGTGCGCACTTACAGGAACCTCCTCTTGGTCTCTCTCATAGTCTGAATCCTCCTCCTGTTGCTATGGTACCTGTGTATCAAGTTCCTCCCGGGTAGGTAGGGGACCATGTCCTGGTAGTAGGGTCTTGCCAACTATGGTGTTGCACAATGTAGGAATGTTTTCACCAACCCAGTCGAACTGCTCATCATTGACCTCTCTGTCTTGATCTCTGGGGTGGCTACATTGTGGGGTCTTCTTCACACGCTTGCTCCCACTAGAAGGGCCTGCATGTGTGTGCATTGGTGTTGCTGTGGGAGGAGGGTTGGACTCTAGTGATCCCATTGGGCGTGTCCTAGAATCCAAGGGGTCACTCTCTTCGGTGGTGTCGCCAGTATGTGGGCGTTGGGTGCCTTGCACTGTGTTTTGTGAAGGCATGGTAACACGTGCGGTGTTCTTAGTGCGTGCCATATCCATGTACGACTATGCTAACGTGGTGATGTGCTGGTGTCCTTATGTGGGTGTCTACGTAGATCTTGAGCTCAAGCTCTCTAAAAAAGTGAAATGAAAATGAAGTGAGAGAAGGAACTATTAATAGTTTTTTTTTGGCAAAAAAAAAAAACCTAACTAAACTTATTTTCTTAGCCTTATTACATCTAGATTTATGCTGGTGCGTGCACAACCCAACGCCTCCCTTGTCTCCTTATTCGTGCACGCCAAGCACCATGCCTATAGGGAGCATTGGTCTACAACCATTAAAGTTGAGCATGACTTTTTGCAGCCTTGCGTGCCTCTTGCGCAAGCTTAGATTGTTGGGCCCGCTCCCTAACCACCAATACCCTTCCAAAGGTTGTACGATAAAACCAATTGAACATCTCTTGTAGATGGTTTGTACGTGTTCCTCCTAGAAGCTCCATGTCTTGTATTTTTGAAATAAACCCCTCTTGCTTTATAATGTGATTTCTCCATCCCTTGGGTACTCCACATGGAGAATATGGGTTTGCCAAGCTCCACTTGTGGTCAATCTTCTACAGTATCCTAACAAGCCAAGCTCTCCACCAACAAATTGCATAAAAGATGATAAATTGCAGAAAGGAGGGTTTGCTCTTAATGGAGGGTCAACTGGATAGAGATGCCCATCAACCCAAAGATCTCCATTTTTCTCCTTAGCTATCTTACGAGCTTGGACAGATTGTGCATCAGTAGGATGGGTTTTTTTAGACCTGCCATACTTTTCAGGAATACAAATGTGTAAATCAACCTTCCATTTTCTAGCTTCACAAGGGGCTACACACATAGCTTGCAAAGGCCCCATAGCTAAGCAGAGGAAGAAGCTAAAGCAGAGAGATCCTCATAAGGGGAGAGAGAGAGAGAGAGAGAGAGAGAGAGAGAGAGAGAGAGGGAGGGAGTGAGTGAGAGAGACTGTTAAAACTTTGCTGTTGTTGCAGGTTTAACACAAATCCGTTTTTCTAAGTAGACAATGATATTTTTTATATACAAATATACTAACATGGAGTTTTTCATCAATAAATTACATTTATGAGAAAAATTAAAAAATAATAATTTTTGGGGTCCCCACAATTTCGGGATCTCATGGATGTAGTGGTTCCTAATAGTTAGTTATGTTTATGGAGTTGTGGGGACCTGACAGCTAGTTATGGATGTACTGGCTCCAAACAGGCTTCTGACGTGACCCTTGAATTACAAGCTTTTTGGAGGAAAAAACTTATTTTCATCATACATATTGGTTGGGTGGTGTTTTTTTCACCTCAAAATGTAAAAAAATAAAAAATAAAAAAATTTACTTTTTGGGGTCCACCTAAATACGAGAATGTTTTGCTGATGTGGAAGGGAGATATGGTGGGAGTTAATGAGAAAAGAGATTTCAAATTGACAAGAAAGATTCAATTTGTAGGTAGTGAAGATAAAAAAATTTAAAAAGTAAGA
This sequence comes from Cibotium barometz, assembly GCF_041138505.1. Taxonomy (NCBI): domain Eukaryota; kingdom Viridiplantae; phylum Streptophyta; class Polypodiopsida; order Cyatheales; family Cibotiaceae; genus Cibotium; species Cibotium barometz. The sequence continues at coordinate 9,272,649 of NC_141055.1, forward strand.
GAGAAAGTATGAGAAAAGTCAAAAAGTAAGAGAGAGAGTGAAATATGCACCTCCTTTAATGGACTCCCCTTCCTTACATATGTGTCAAAATGGAATCATTATACCCAAAATATCTCATATTTTTAATATTGCTCATAGTTTTTTACTAATAAACCTTGTACATTTTCAACTCTTCATCTTGTGTGAGCATTTACTCATTTTTGGATACCCAAAATATCTCATATTTTTAATATTGCTCATAGTTTTTTACTAATAAACCTTGTACATTTTCAACTCTTCATCTTGTGTGAGCATTTACTCATTTTTGGATACCCAAAATATCTCATATTTTTAATATTGCTCATAGTTTTTTTTCTAATAAACCTTGTACATTTTCAACTCTTCATCTTATGTGAGCATTTACTCATTTTTGGATACCCAAAATATCTCATATTTTTTATATTGCTCATAGTTTCTTACTAATAAACCTTGTACATAGTCAACTCTTCATCTTATGTGAGCATTTACTCATTTTTGGGTATCTTCTTTTACAAATTGGATTTATCTCCTCCCTACACATGGATTGATGCTATTGGCCCATAGGAACCTTAATTAGACCATAATCCAAAAATTTCTGAAAATCTAGACCCTTAGGCTAAGGTCCTTTATACCCATTTCCAATAAATTCCAATTGCACATTGGAAAGTTCTTTTTGAATTTCTGTTTGAGGGGAATTCATTTTAATAATATGAGAAATTTTTCTATATAAAAATATTCAAAATCTGAATATTCTCTCTTTAGAATATTTCCTCTCTCTATGTCAAAATAGGCAGAGACAAGATCTTTTATATTTCTGAAGAGGGGATTGATTACAGGAGAAGATGCTGGACATCTTGAGAGGCTGGGGAGGAATCTTACATTCTCTCCCACTTGAAAAACGCGAGATGCCCTCATCTCGCAAACTGGGGGTAATTTCGCAAGATGCACGAATATGAGACTGAGAGAAATTTTTAATTAAGATTAACCACCAAGAAGAGTCTCAAAGAGAGCAAGACTCAAGACAAGAACAAAGATTTCAACTTTATTCATTCTTGGAACATAAACAGTAAAGATAGAAGAACTCTTTATACTTCCATAAGCCCGTCCATCATATGGTCACAAAAGCAGTACTCACAAGCTGCGCACGTATAAGGTAACTCATCTATGGAAATAATTCGGCTGGTTATTGCCGCACTTATCTCACTAGTATGAGGTGACCTATTAAAAGGACCTCTGAGAGGCAAGCCAAAAACGGGATAAAGGCATATCTTCTGATGAGGAAGAAAACACGCGAGTAAGAAGACCCGCTCAGAAAACCCAACATGCCTTGATCTCATCACGCAGTAGTATCGGGGTCCCAAACCCAAAGCTTCAATAACCATAGCCAAGCGAACATTGTTACGAAAGTGCTGTTGACCCCACGGTGTTACCCTAGTTATGTCTTGATAGGTCCGCCATTTGGGCTGAGCTACAGAAGTTCCCAAGTGAGGGAAAAGTGAGCGCTCATACAGTTCTATAAAATCCTTCTTCACAAACTCACTTGGGTCTTAAAGGTGAGGAATCATCATGGATAAAACCAATTCCTGCTGCCAAGCCATAAAGGAGATTAAGAAAGAAAGGAGATCGATGGAAGTAAGATTACTGCGACAAGTAAGAGTTACAACTTATATAAAGAAGGAACTAGCGTAATCTAGAAGCCAACGGGGTATCTTGCCACTGAAGTTTTACCGTCTTTCCATGATTTAGTTTTGGCACATATTTCTATAGAAGGCTTACATGAGATACATTATGAACTTTGAGACGAGGAGATAAAAGAAGCTCGTAGGCTAAGTCACCTACTTTCTTTGAATTCAGATAAGGCCCACAATATCTGGGGGATAATTTCTTATACTTCCTAAGAGATAAAGAACTTCTTTTGGGCCATACTCAACTGAAGACCAAAACCTTGATCATTAGGGGAAAGTTGAGGTCTATAGGGGCCCTTTAAGCTGCCATATTATGATTTTAATGACTTTTTGTTAAAACGTTAAGTTTCTTTGACTTTAGATACCTTCTTGTTCTTCAAACAGTTAGAAGTTTGAATTTCAAAGTTTCCTACCAAAATTGAATTTGAAATCGAGCAAGCAAAACTATATCATGTGACATATCTATGGAAAGAGCTCAACGAGTAGATTCTGGATCTGTAATCTCCGATAAATTTTGAGCTCATATGTAGAAGTTATGGACGTCCGAAATTTCAAAAACATTCCCCCGCACTTTTTGGAAATGAAAAGTACAAAAAGGCATCTTCTAGAGAATCTTTTGACCACCTTTAATCACCCAACATTTTTGTATACATGGCATCACACAATTGGCTCTTTTCCTTAATAACCTTTTAATCACATGGCATCTTAAAGGGCCCCTATAGACCTCAACCTTCCCCTAATGATCCAAAACACTGATTTTCACTTCTGAACTCATTGTTCTGAATCCTTAAAACAGGTGGGACTCCTGAGAAGTATTCTAGGGAAAGGGTCTTCCTTTTTTAAACAGAATCTTTGTTTTATTTTAGAGAGGGAATAATTAAAAGATCAGAAAGGGAGATTCTTACTCCTGCATACCTTGAAGACTGGGGGAGGAATCTTACATTCTACCCCACTTAAAAAGTGCGAGATGTCCTCATCTCGCAAGTAGAGGACAACTCATTTTCTTAAGATCCAATTTATTCTGGGGTCCCTTATATAGAACTCATCATTAAATAACAATTCATTCAGATCATATCATTCATATCTTTAACACGATAATGGTCCATTAGACCGAAAAATTTCCTTCTGAACATTCCTCCACGGGAATTTCAGTTACGTAAGTTCTCAATTTGACATCCCTTAATTTGATCATCCATGTCAAGTATTAATAGTAGCAATTTGACAACACAATCCACTAATCTCATAGTGATTTGCTGAAATCATTATCATCATTTATCATCACAGGGACTCGTCCCATTCATCCTCATTGTGGTTTTGCTCAGGTTATTATATTTCAACTAAATTTCAGAAATCATCATTTTTCAATCAGAATCCAAATCAATTCATTAGTTCTCAAACAAAATTAAAATCATATCAACCACATTCGAAATCATCATCTGGATAACATTAACGCTTATAATTTCAAGTCTTAGATTTACTCGTATATACTGCCGGTAAACAACTGCAATTATACCCTCGGTATATACGGGTCGTCATAATACTTGGAACTATAAGGTAAATACCATCATGTCTAGGTCTCAAGCAAGTCAAGGTTCCATACAATTGCGGTACTTCTATTTAAAGATCGAATTACTAATTTATTAATTTTCAGATTGAATATCAATTTGTATGAATTATATCACACAATTACAACCTTTTTTATTCTTGATAAATTTTTGATATATTTGGCTTCTCGGTTGATCCTCATTAACCAAAAAGCTCTGATACCAACTCTGAGATCCCTGTTCCCACCGCGCAACGGATTCGGGGTACTAGCAGCGGAAGTAGCACTTCTTGCGCGAGGCACGGGGCCTCGTCCACGGATATCCGGACAAAAGACTAATCCGTCGGTTTTTCCAAAACCGAACTCGGAAAAACTTCCCTTATCCAGAAAGCACGGGCGATTCCTCCAGGATAACTTTTACTCTAACGTACTCAAGACCATTAGTGATCAAACTGATCCGACTGCACCTATAAAGATACTCGGTCAGATCAAGGAAGAAACTTGCACTTGGATCATTGGGATCAACGCTTTTTTCCCCATCAAGAGGCACAGCCGTTGATTCCTATCCATAGAACAATTACTATCCGGGACTTACTTCATCTATCGTAATAACAGAAATTGAGTCTCGATTTACGGATCCATCAGTCCAGCCTAACCCCATCTGATCCCATGGGTTAACCAACCGTCCAACCACTGTAGTGATGGGATCCAATTTGGAATTTGGTTAGGTTTTGTTCCGGGTACCAAGGAAAAGAGTTCCAAGGCCCCCTAGCCGGAAGTTCATGCAAACATAAAACTAGCCACACCACTTACACACCCAATATGAAATTGCCTTTTTCTTAGCATCAGTTAACTTTAAAACAATCCTTTAATGAAACCATAGTACCACTGATCACAATCTTCCAAATTATCCGGTTGATTCTTAATTTCCCATCATTCCTTTATCGGAGTATCTATGGCATCATTGGCAACTAGAACGCTCACCACCTGTCCACTCAGGGGCCTTTTCAATAGTTCCTAGCCCATAATACTCGGCAATATAATCAATTATAAAAATCAAGATGGTCTCTCATTGAAGATCAGCAAGATCAACTAACAGATCCATAAAAAGAGCCATGGACTCATCCATTGAAAACCAGCAAGGTCAATCAACCAGATCCATGCCCGGTTTCAGAAAACAACTCTTACTCCTTGTTCCAATATCTTCCTCGACGCACGTGTGGGTACCCTAGGCGACCCAGAGCCCGAGCACCGTATGGTCAGCACCCTCTAGGATCCTTCGCAGGTGGCCTAGCGCTTCACTCATAGACCGCTTCCTTGGTCCCTCATCCACCGTACCGGAAGCTCACCATTTTAATAGAACCGAGGCTGGTCAAGACCTCGGCCGACCTTGCTATGCGAGACGTCCTCCATTGACTCTCCGTCACAGCAGTTGTAACTTTATCAGTTAGGTCTCCACGACCTTAATCACAAGACGGTCAAAATGCTTCCCCAGCATTCTTGACATAAAACAGCCATTTACAAACAGTTTACAAATACAATTTCTATATTAACTCTCATTTTTTCACATTATCCCTCATTAATCCACATTACTTATTCCACATTCCATTTATATGTGTACTCATCCAATCACATCATTTTCCATCTCTTCACTTCAGATTCCTTCACATCACATATCATATTTTCACATCCATATCCACATCCATACATCCACATCCACATCCACATCCACATTCACATCCATACATCCACATCTACATGCTTACCTCCGTTTTCACATCCTCATTTATACATCCACATCCCATATCCACATTCATACATACACATCCATATCCACATCCATACATCCACATCCACATGCATACATCCACTATCACGTCCTCATTCATACATCCACATCCACATACATACATACATCCACATCCACATTCCCATTCACATCTATACATCCACATCTACATCCACATACATCCACATTCCACATTCACATCTATACATCCACATCTACATCCACATTCACATACATCCACATCCACATTCCCATTCACATCTATACATCCACATCTACATCCACATCTATACATCCACATCTACATCCACATTCACATACATCCACATCCACATTCCCATTCACATCTATACATCCACATCTACATCCACATACATACATACATCCACATCCACATTCCACATTCACATCTATACAGCCACATCTACATCCACATTCACATCTATGCATATACATCTTCATGCATACATCCATTTTCACATTCATACATCCACACTCCCATCTCCACGTCCACACATCCACATACATACATCCATTTTCACATTCCCATTCATATAACCCCATATGCCTTCACATCTAATCTTTTACATCACATCCATTCTCGCCCTATCACAACCCATATACATCTTATCTTATCACATACACTTCTTACCTCATCCCATACACATCTTATCACATCTTTGTTCATCTTATCACCTCCTAACTTATTTCATAAGCATCTTATCACATCTTATACACCTCTTATCACATCCTATCACATCTCATATCTATTTATAGAATACAAGAGAATTCTTATATTTGATATAAGATTTCTTTACACATTTATTTATGCATAAATTCTATTTAAGGAGATTAATACTTTCGAAGTAAAAATCAATCTTTTATGCATCTTCCTATGCATAAATTTATTTTAAATGAAAATGACACTTTTGAATTAAATTTCAATCTTCTATGCATTTTCCTATGCATAAATTCAATTTAGATGAGAATGACACTTTTGAATTAAAAATCAATCTTTTATGCATCTTCTTATGCATAAATTCAATTTGGTAGGAATTACACTTTTAGAATAAAAGAATTTCTCTTATGCATCTAAGTTATGCATAAAATCCATTTATGATGAAAAATCACACTTTTAGTATAAAAAGAATATCTTTTATGCATACCTCTATGCATGAAATCCAATATGATAAAAGTAACACTTTTACAATAAAATAATCAACTTTTATGCATACCTCTATGCATGAAATTCAAATATGATAAAAGTCACACTTTTATAATAAAATAATCAACTTTTATGCATACCTCTATGCATGAAATTCAATTATGATAAAAGTCACACTTTTATAATAAAATAATCATCTTTTATTTGCATACCTCTATGCATGAAATTCAAATATGATAAAAGTCACACTTTTATAATAAAATAATCATCTTTTATGCATACCTCTATGCATGAAATTCAAATATGATAAAAGTAACACTTTTATAATAAAATAATCATCTTTTATGCATACCTCTATGCAAGAAATTCAAATATGATAAAAGTAACACTTTTATATTAAAATAATAATCTTTTATGCATACCTCTATGCATGAAATCGAATTATGATAAAAGTAACACTTTTATGTTAAAATAATAATCTTTTATGCATACCTCTATGCATGAAAATCAATTATGCATAATATAAAAATCAATTTCTCTAGGATTACAATGAATATCTTTCAATTAATCTAGGATGATAATTCCTAGAATATGGTAGAAAGTCCTCTTTTCATGCTTTGAATGAAATTATTTTATGCGTAATTTTTATAAAAATTTTGCCATAGCTCCGCTGCTATGACTGATATATCTCAATTTTTCTAAGGGATAAAGCTTATCATTAAGAAAATAATTAAAATGATCCCTAATTGGATCATTAATCCATAATGGATTGAATCATCAATATTCATGAAATACATAAACTAAAAGCATAGAAAAAAGCCATTAATTTGGCCTCAAGCATAGATTAATCTTGGATTAAGGAAAAGCTTTATGAAAAGCTTCATTTGGATTGAGAATGGGTCATGAGTATGACCATTTCTTGAGTGAGAGAGAGAAATTACATAAAAACCATTTGAATTAAGCATAAATAAAAATTTATGTAATTCTTAACCATCATTAATCAATTAACTTCAATAGCATTCATCAAATTATGTAACTCTTCACTACCATTCATCAATTAACTTCAATAGCATTCAAAAACCATTCCAATTAAGCTTCTTAAGCTTGAGAGGGGTTGAGAAGAGAGAAGCATTGAGAAATTATAGAAAAGATCAAAATTCACCATTTACCTTACAAATTGCTTGATTCTTTATTCACAGTAGAGGCCCCCAACCAATCAATTGGTTAAGTATGTTGATGGAGTCACCAATGGGGATTGAAGAAAGAGGGAAGCTCCAATTTCTTCAATTTGGAGAGAATTTTGGAGAATAGTAGAAATTAGCATTATTTCAGCATAACTCTAGTATAGTAAAATTCTTCTATTTTTTTCAAAGGACTCATGTTCTATTTATAGGAGAGGGAAGCTCTAACCAAAGCTAACTGAATTCTAGAATTTTCCAAATTCAGTTTGGTTGAATTTGGACTAGATTTGGACCTAGTTTGGTTACTTTTTTATTCGGTTTGGTTCCATTTTGATTTGGTTTGGTTCAAGAGAGAGGAGAGATAAAAATATCACATTATTTTTTAGTTTAAAACTCATTCAAGCATGTGAAATATGCACCTCCTTTAATGGACTCCCCTTCCTTACATATGTGTCAAAACGGAATCATTATACCCAAAATATCTCATATTTTTAATATTGCTCATAGTTTTTTACTAATAAACCTTGTACATTTTCAACTCTTCATCTTGTGTGAGCATTTACTCATTTTTGGATACCCAAAATATCTCATATTTTTAATATTGCTCATAGTTTTTTACTAATAAACCTTGTACATTTTCAACTCTTCATCTTGTGTGAGCAAATATCTCATATTTTTAATATTGCTCATAGTTTTTTTTCTAATAAACCTTGTACATTTTCAACTCTTCATCTTATGTGAGCATTTACTCATTTTTGGATACCCAAAATATCTCATATTTTTTATATTGCTCATAGTTTCTTACTAATAAACCTTGTACATAGTCAACTCTTCATCTTATGTGAGCATTTACTCATTTTTGGATATCTTCTTTTACAAATTGGATTTATCTCCTCCCTACACATGGATTGATGCTATTGGCCCATGGGAACCTTAATTGGACCATAATCCAAAAATTTCTGAAAATCTAGACCCTTAGGCTAAGGTCCTTTATACCCATTTCCAATAAATTCCAATTGCACATTGGAAAGTTCTTTTTGAATTTCTGTTTGAGGGGAATTCATTTTAATAATATGAGAAATTTTTCTATATAAAAATATTCAAAATCTGAATATTCTCTCTCTAGAATATTTTCTCTCTCTATGTCAAAATAGGCAGAGACAAGATCTTTTATATTTCTGAAGAGGGGATTGATTACAGGGGAAGATGCTGGACATCTTGAGAGGCTGGGGAGGAATCTTACATTCTCTCCCACTTGAAAAACGCGAGATGCCCTCATCTCGCAAACTGGGGGTAATTTCGCAAGATGCACGAATATGAGACTGAGAGAAAATTTTTAATTAAGATTAACCACCAAGAAAAGTCTCAAAGAGAGCAAGACTCAAGACAAGAACAAAGATTTCAACTTTATTCATTCTTGGAACATAAACAGTAAAGATAGAAGAACTCTTTATACTTCCATAAGCCCGTCCATCATATGGTCACAAAAGCAGCACTCACAAGCTGCGCACGTATAAGGTAACTCATCTATGGGAATAATTCGGTTGGTTATTGCCGCACCTATCTCACTAGTATGAGGTGACCTATTAAAAGGACCTCTGAGAAGCAAGCTAAAAACGGGATAAAGGCATATCTTCTGATGAGGAAGAAAACACGCGAGTAAGAAGACCCGCTCAGAAAACCCAACATGCCTTGATCTCATCACGCAGTAGTATCGGGGTCCCAAACCCAAAGCTTCAATAACCATAGCCAAGCGAACATTGTTACGAAAGTGCTGTTGACCCCACGGTGTTACCCTAGTTATGTCTTGATAAGTCCGCCATTTGGGCTGAGCTACAGAAGTTCCCAAGTGAGGGAAAAGTGAGCGCTCATACAGTTCTATAAAATCCTTCTTCACAGACTCACTTGGGTCTTAAAGGTGAGAAATCATCATGGATGAAACCAATTCCTGCTGCCAAGCCATAAAGGAGATTAAGAAAGAAAGGAGATCGATGGAAGTAAGATTACTGCGAGCGACAAGTAAGAGTTACAACTTATATAAAGAAGGAACTAGCGTAATCTAGAAGCCAACGGGGTATCTTGCCACTGAAGTTTTACCGTCTTTCCATGATTTGGTTTTGGCACATGTTTCTATAGAAGGCTTACATGAGATACATTATGACCTTTGAGACGAGGAGATAAAAGAAGCTCGTAGGCTAAGTCACCTACTTTCTTTGAATTCAAATAAGGCCCACAATATCTGGGGGATAATTTCTTATACTTCCTAAGAGATAAAGAACTTCTTTTGGGCCATACTCAACTGAAGACCAAAACCTTGATATCCAAAACACTGATCTTCACTTCTGAACTCATTGTTCTGAATCCTTAAAACAGATAGGACTCTTGAGAAGTATTCTAGGGAAAGGGTCTTCCTTTTTTAAACAGAATCTTTGTTTTATTTTAGAGAGGGAATAATTAAAAGATCAGAAAGGGAGATTCTTACTCCTGCATACCTTGAAGGCTGGGGGAGGAATCTTATATTCTACCCCACTTAAAAAGTGCGAGATGTCCTCATCTCGCAAGTAGAGGATAACTCATTTTCTTAAGATCCAATTTATTCTGGGGTTCCTTATATTCAAGTCAACCCAACAGAATACGGGGATAAATATCCCTTATATAGAACTCATCATTAAATAACAATTCATTCAGATCATATCATTCATATCTTTAACACGATAATGGTCCATTAGACCGAAAAATTTCCTTCTGAACATTCCTCCACGGGAATTTCAGTTACGTAAGTTCTCAATTTGACATCCCTTAATTTGATCATCCATGTCAAGTATTAATAGTAGCAATTTGACAACACAATCCACTAATCTCATAGTGATTTGCTGAAATCATTATCATCATTTATCATCCAGGGACTCGTCCCATTCATCCTCATTGTGGTTTTGCTCAGGTTATTATATTTCAACTAAATTTCAAAAATCATCATTTTTCAATCAGAATCCAAATCAATTCATCAGTTCTCAAACAAAATTAAAATCATATCAACCACATTCGAAATCATCATCTGGATAACATTAACGCTTATAATTTCAAGTCTTAGATTAACTCGTATATATTGCCGGTAAAGAGCTGCAGTTATACCCTCGATATATACGGGTCGTCATAATACTTGGAACTATAAGGTAAATACCATCATGTCTAGGCCTCAAGCAAGTCAGGGTTCCATACAATTGCGGTACTTCCATTTAAAGACCGAATTACTAATTTATGAATTTTCAGATTGAATATCAATTTGTATGAATCATATCACACAATTATAACCTTTTTGATTCTTGATAAATTTTTGATATATTTGGCTTCTCGGTTGATCCTCATTAACCAAAAAGCTCTGATACCAACTGTGAGATCCCTGTTCCCACCGCGCAACGGATTCAGGGTACTAGCAGCGGAAGTAGCACTTCTTGCGCGAGGCACGGGGCCTCCTCCACCACGGATATCCGGACAAAAGACTAATCCGTCGGTTTTTCCAAAACCGAACTCGGAAAAACTTCCCTTATCCGGAAAGCACGGGCGATTCCTCCAGGATAACTTTTTACTCTAACGTAGTCAAGACCATTAGTGATCAAACTGATCCGACTGCACCTATAAAGATACTCGGTCAGATCAAGGAAGAAACTTGCACTTGGATCATTGGGATCAACGCTTTTTTCCCCATCAAGAGGCACAGCCGTTGATTCCTATCCATAGAACAATTACTATCCGGGACTTACTTCATCTATCGTAATAACAGAAATTGAGTCTCGATTTACGGATCCATCAGTCCAGCCTAACCCCATCCGATCCCATGGGTTAACCAACCGTCCAATTACTGTAGTGATGGGATCCAATTTGGAATTTGGTTAGGTTTTGTCCCGGGTACCAAGGAAAAGAGTTCCAAGGCCCCCTAGCCGGAAGTTCATGCAAACATAAAACTAGCCACACCACTTACACACCCAATATGAAATTGCCTTTTTCTTAGCATCAGTTAACTTTAAAACAATCCTTTAATGAAACCATAGTACCACTGATCACAATCTTCCAAATTATCCGATTGATTCTTAATTTCCCATCATTCCTTTATCAGAGTATCTATGGCATCATTGGCAACTAGAATGCTCACCACCACCAGTCCACTCAGGGGCCTTTTCAATAGTTCCTAGCCCATAATACTCGGCAATATAATCACTTATAAAAATCAAGATGGACTCTCGTTGAAGATCAGCAAGATCAACCAACAGATCCATAAAAAGAGCCATGGACTCATCCATTGAAGACCAGCAAGGTCAATCAACCAGATCCATGCCCGGTTTCAGAAAACAACTCTTACTCCTTGTTCCAATATCTTCCTCGACGCACGTGTGGGTATCCTAGGCGACCCAGAGCCCGAGCACCGTATGGTCAGCACCCTCTAGGATCCTTCGCAGGTGACCTAGCGCTTCACTCATAGGCCGCTTCCTTGGTCCCTCATCCACCGTACCGGAAGCTCACCATTTTAATCGAACCGAGGCTGGTCAAGACCTCGGCCGACCTTGCTACACGAGACGTCCTCCATTGACTCTCCGTCACAGCAGTTGCAACTTTATCAGTTAGGTCTCCACGACCTTAATCACAAGACGGTCAAAATGTTTCCCCAGCATTCTTGACATAAAACAGCCATTTACAAAAAACATTTACAAACAGTTTACAAATACAATTTCTATATTAACTCTCATTTTTCCACATTATCCCTCATTAATCCACATTACTTATTCCACATTCCATTTATATGTGTACTCATCCAATCACATCATTTTCCATCTCTTCACTTCAGATTCCTTCACATCACATATCATATATTCACATCCATATCCACATCCATACATCCACATCCACATCCACATTCACATCCATACATCCACATCTACATGCTAACCTCCGTTTTCACATCCTCATTTATACATCCACATCCCATATCCACATTCATACATACACATCCATATCCACATCCATACATCCACAGCTGCATACATCCACTATCACGTCCTCATTCATACATCCACATCCACATCCACATACATTCATACATCCACATCCACATACATACATACATCCACATCCACATTACCATTCACATCTATACATCCACATCTACATCCACATACATACATACATCCACATCCACATTCCACATTCACATCTATACATCCACATCTACATCCGCATTCACATACATCCACATCCACATTCCCATTCACATCTATACATCCACATCTACATCCACATTCATATACATCCACATCCACATTCCCATTCACATCTATACATCCACATCTACATCCATATACATACATACATCCACATCCACATTCACATTCACATCCACATCCACATTCCACATTCACATCTACATCCACATTCACATCTATGCATATACATCTTCATGCATACATCCATTTTCACATTCATACATCCACACTCCCATCTCCACATCCACACATCCACATACATACATCCATTTTCACATTCCCATTCATATAACCCCATATGCCTTCACATCTAATCTTTTACATCACATCCATTCTCGCCCTATCACAACCCATATACATCTTATCCTATCACATACACTTCTTACCTCATCCCATACACATCTTATCACATCTTAATTCATCTTATCACCTCCTAACTTATTTCATAAGCATCTTATCACCTCTTATCACATCTTATACACCTCTTATCACATCCTATCACATCTCATATCTATTTATAGAATACAAGAGAATTCTTATATTTGATATATGATTTCTTTACACATTTATTTATGCATAAATTCTATTATAAGAGATTAATACTTTCGAAGTAAAAATCAATCTTTTATGCATCTTCCTATGCATAAATTCATTTTAAATGAAAATGACACTTTTGAATTAAATTTCAATCTTTTATGCATTTTCCTATGCATAAATTCAATTTAGATGAGAATGACACTTTTGAATTAAAAATCAATCTTTTATGCATCTTCTTATGCATAAATTCAATTTGGTAGGAATTACACTTTTAGAATAAAAGAATTTCTCTTATGCATCTAAGTTATGCATAAAATCCATTTCTGATGAAAAATCACACTTTTAGTATAAAAAGAATATCTTTTATGCATACCTCTATGCATGAAATCCAATATGATAAAAGTAACACTTTTACAATAAAATAAACAACTTTTATGCATACCTCTATGCATGAAATTCAAATATGATAAAAGTCACACTTTTATAATAAAATAATCAACTTTTATGCATACCTCTATGCATGAAATTCAATTATGATAAAAGTCACACTTTTATAATAAAATAATCATCTTTTATTTGCATACCTCTATGCATGAAATTCAAATATGATAAAAGTCACACTTTTATAATAAAATAATCATCTTTTATGCATACCTCTATGCATGAAATTCAAATATGATAAAAGTAACACTTTTATAATAAAATAATCATCTTTTATGCATACCTCTATGCATGAAATTCAAATATGATAAAAGTAACACTTTTATATTAAAATAATAATCTTTTATGCATACCTCTATGCATGAAATCTAATTATGATAAAAGTAACACTTTTATGTTAAAATAATAATCTTTTATGCATACCTCTATGCATGAAAATCGATTATGCATAATATAAAAATCAATTTCTCTAGGATTACAATGAATATCTTTCAATTAATCTAGGATGATAATTCCTAGAATATGGTAGGAAGTCCTCTTTTCATGCTTTGAATGAAATTATTTTATGCGTAATTTTTATAAAAATTTTGCCATAGCTCCGCTACTATGACTGATATATCTCAATTTTTCTAAGGGATAAAGCTTATCATTAAGAAAATAATTAGAATCATCCCTAATTGGATCATTAATCCATAATGGACTGAATCATCAATATTCATGAAATACATAAACTAAAAGCATAGAAAAAAGCCATTAATTTGGCCTCAAGCATAGATTAATCTTGGATTAAGGAAAAGCTTCATTTGGATTGAGAATGGGTCATGAGTATGACCATTTCTTGAGTGAGAGAGAGAAATTACATAAAAACCATTTGAATTAAGCATAAATGGAAATTTATGTAATTCTTAACTATCATTAATCAATTAACTTCAATAGCATTCATCAAATTATGTAACTCTTCACTACCATTCATCAATTGACTTCAATAGCATTCAAAAACCATTCCAATTAAGCTTCTCAAGCTTGAGAGGGGTTGAGAAGAGAGAAGCATTGAGAAATTATAGAAAAGATCAAAATTCACCATTTACCTTACAAATTGCTTGATTCTTTCTTCACGGTAGAGGCTCCCAACCAATCAATTGGTTAAGTATGTTGATGGAGCCACCAATGGGGATTGAAGAAAGAGGGAAGCTCCAATTTCTTCAAATTGGAGAGAATTTTAGAGATTAGTAGAAATTAGCATTATTTCAGCATAACTCTCGTATAGTAAAATTCTTCTATTTTTTTCAAAGGACTCATGTTCTATTTATAGGAGAGGGAAGCTCTAACCAAAGCTAACTGAATTCTAGAATTTTTTTAAATCAGTTTGGTTGAATTTGGACTAGATTTGGACCTAGTTTGGTTACTTTTTGATTCGGTTTGGTTCCATTTTGATTTGGTTTGGTTCAAGAGAGAGGGAGCAAGACTCAAGACAAGAACAAAGATTTCAACTTTATTCATTCTTGGAACATAAACAGTAAAGATAGAAGAACTCTTTATACTTCCATAAGCCCGTCCATCATATGGTCACAAAAGCAGCACTCACAAGCTGCACACGTATAAGTTAACTCATCTATGAGAATAATTCGGCTGGTTATTGCCGCACCTATCTCACTGGTATGAGGTGACCTATTAAAAGGACCTCTTAGAGGCAAGCCAAAAACGGGATAAAGGCATATCTTCTGATGAGGAAGAAAACACGCGAGTAAGAAGACCCGCTCAGAAAACCCAACATGCCTTGATCTCATCACGCAGTAGTATCGGGGTCCCAAACCCAAAGCTTCAATAACCATAGCCAAGCGAACATTGTTACGAAAGTGCTGTTGACCTCACGGTGTTACCCTAGTTATGTCTTGATAGGTACGCCATTTGGTCTGAGCTACAGAAGTTCCCAAGTGAGGGAAAAGTGAGCGCTCATACAGTTCTATAAAATCCTTCTTCACAGACTCACTTGGGTCTTAAAGGTGAGAAATCATCATGGATAAAACCAATTCCTGCTGCCAAGCCATAAAGGAGATTAAGAAAGAAAGGAGATCGATGGAAGTAAGATTACTGCGAGAGTGACAAGTAAGAGTTACAACTTATATAAAGAAGGAACTAGCGTAATCTAGAAGCCAACGGGGGTATCTTGCCACTGAAGTTTTACCGTCTTTCCATGATTGGTTTTGGCACATATTTCTATAGAAGGCTTACATGAGATACATTATGAACTTTGAGACGAGGAGATAAAAGAAGCTCGTAGGCTAAGTCACCTACTTTCTTTGAATTCAGATAAGGCCCACAATATCTGGGGGATAATTTCTTGTACTTCCTAAGAGATAAAGAACTTCTTTTGGGCCGTACTCTACTGAAGACCAAAACCTTGATATCCAAAACACCGATTTTCACTTCTGAACTCTCTGTTCTGAATCCTTAAAACAAGTGGGACTCCTGAGAAGTATTCTAGGGAAAGGGTCTTCCTTTTTTAAACAAAATCTTTGTTTTATTTTAGAGAGGGAATAATTAAAAGATCACAAAGGGAGATTCTTACTCCTGCATACCTTGAAGGCTGGGGGGAGGAATCTTACATTCTACCCCACTTAAAAAGTGCGAGATGTCCTCATCTCGCAAGTAGAGGTCAACTCATTTTCTTAAGATCCAATTTATTCTGGGTTCCTTATATTTGGGTCAACCCAACAGAATACGGGGATAAATATCCCTTATATAGAACTCATCATTAAATAACAATTCATTCAGATCATATCATTCATATCTTTAACACGATAATGGTCCATTAGACCAAAAAATTTCCTTCTGAACATTCCTCCACGGGAATTTCAGTTACGTAAGTTCTCAATTTGACATCCCTTAATTTGATCATTCATGTCAAGTATTAATAGTAGCAATTTGACAGCACAATCCACTAATCTCATAGTGATTTGCTGAAATCATTATTATCATTTATCATCACAGGGACTCGTCCCATTCATCCTCATTGTGGTTTGCTCAGGTTATTATATTTCAACTAAATTTCAGAAATCATCATTTTTCAATCAGAATCCAAATCAATTCATCAGTTCTCAAACAAAATTAAAATCATATCAACCACATTCGAAATCATCATCTGGATAACATTAACGCTTATAATTTCAAGTCTTAGATTTACTCGTATATACTGCCGGTAAAGAGCTACAGTTATACCCTCGGTATATACGAGTCGTCATAATGCTTGGAACTATAAGGTAAATACCATCATGTCTAGGCCTCA
Source organism: Cibotium barometz (assembly GCF_041138505.1). Classification (NCBI taxonomy): domain Eukaryota; kingdom Viridiplantae; phylum Streptophyta; class Polypodiopsida; order Cyatheales; family Cibotiaceae; genus Cibotium; species Cibotium barometz. The sequence continues at coordinate 9,289,549 of NC_141055.1, forward strand.
AGCAAGTCAGGGTTCCATACAATTGCGGTACTTCCATTTAAAGACCGAATTACTAATTTATGAATTTTCAGATTGAATATCAATTTGTATGAATTATATCACACAATTACAACCTTTTTGATTCTTGATAAATTTTTGATATATTTGGCTTCTCGGTTGATCCTCATTAACCAAAAAGCTCTGATACCAACTGTGAGATCCCTGTTCCCACCGCGCAATGGATTCGGGGTACTAGCAGTGGAAGTAGCACTTCTTGCGCGAGGCAGGGTCCCACACTCGGGGCCTCGTCACTCACGGATATCCGGACAAAAGACTAATCAGTCGGTTTTTCCAAAACTGAACCCGAAAAAACTTCCCTTATCCGGAAAGCACGGGCGATTCCTCCAGGATAACTTTTTACTCTAACGTAGTCAAGACCATTAGTGATCAAACTGATCCGACTGCACCTATAAAGATACTCGGTCAGATCAAGGAAGAAACTTGCACTTGGATCATTGGGATCAACGCTTTTTTTCCCATCAAGAGGCACAGCCGTTGATTCCTATCCATAGAACAATTACTATCCGGGACTTACTTCATCTATCGTAATAACAGAAATTGAGTCTCGATTTACGGATCCATCAGTCCAGCCTAACCCCATCCGATCCCATGGGTTAACCAACCGTCCAATTACTGTAGTGATGGGATCCAATTTGGAATTCGGTTAGGTTTTTTCCCGAGTACTAAGGAAAAGAGTTCCAAGGCCCCCTAGCCGGAAGTTCATGCAAACATAAAACTAGCCACACCACTTACACACCCAATATGAAATTGCCTTTTTCTTAGCATCAGTTAACTTCAAAACAATCCTTTAATGAAACCATAGTACCACTGATCACAATCTTCCAAATTATCCGGTTGATTCTTAGTTTCCCATCATTCCTTCATCAGAGTATCTATGGCATCAATGGCAACTAGAACGCTCACCACCTGTCCACTCAGGGGCCTTTTCAATAGTTTCTAGCCCATAATACTCGGCAATATAATCACTTATAAAAATCAAGATGGACTCTCGTTGAAGATCAGCAAGATCAACCAACAGATCCATAAAAAGAGCCATGGACTCATCCATTGAAGACCAGCAAGGTCAATCAACCAGATCCATGCCCGGTTTCAGAAAACAACTCTTACTCCTTGTTCCAATATCTTCCTCGACGCACGTGTGGGTATCCTAGGTGACCCAGAGCCCGAGCACCGTATGGTCAGCACCATCTAGGATCCTTCGCAGGTGACCTATCGCTTCACTCATAGGCCGCTTCCTTGGTCCCTCATCCACCGTACCGGAAGCTCACCATTTTAATCAAACCGAGGCTGGTCAATACCTCGGCCGACCTTGCTACGCGATACGTCTTCCATTGACTCTCCGTCTCACAGCAGTTGCAACTTTATCAGTTAGGTCTCCACGACCTGAATCACAAGACGGTCAAAATGCTTCCCCAGCATTCTTGACATAAAACAGCCATTTACAAACAACATTTACAAATAGTTTACAAATACAATTTCTATATTAACTCTCATTTTTCCACATTATCCCTCATTAATCCACATTACTTATTCCACATTCCATTTATATGTGTACTCATCCAATCACATCATTTTCCATCTCTTCACTTCAGATTCCTTCACATCACATATCATATATTCACATCCATACATCCACATCCACATCCACATTCACATCCATACATCCACATCTACATGCTTACCTCCGTTTTCACATCCTCATTTATACATCCACATCCCATATCCACATTCATACATACACATCCATATCCACATCCATACATCCACATCCACATGCATACATCCACTATCACGTCCTCATTCATACATCCACATCCACATATATACATACATCCACATCCACATTCCCATTCACATCTATACATCCACATCTACATCCACATACATACATACATACATCCACATCCACATTCCACATTCACATCTATACATCCACATCTACATCCACATTCACATACATCCACATCCACATCCACATTCCCATTCACATCCACATTCACATCTATACATCCATATTCACATTCATATCCACATCCACTTTCACATACATCCACATCCACATTCCCATTCACATCTATACATTCACATCTACATCCACATCTATACATCCACATCTACATCCACATTCACATACATCCACATCCACATTCCCATTCACATCTATACATCCACATCTACATCCACATACATACATACATCCACATCCACATTCACATTCACATCCACATCCACATTCCACATTCACATCTATACAGCCACATCTACATCCACATTCACATCTATGCATATACATCTTCATGCATACATCCATTTTCACATTCATACATCCACACTCCTATCTCCACATCCACACATCCACATACATACATCCATTTTCGTATTCCCATTCATATAACCCCATATGCCTTCACATCTAATCTTTTACATCACATCCATTCTCGCCCTATCACAACCCAATACATCTTATCCTATCACATACACTTCTTACCTCATCCCATACACATCTTATCACATCTTAATTCATCTTATCACCTCCTAACTTATTTCATAAGCATCTTATCACCTCTTATCACATCTTATACACCTCTTATCACATCCTATCACATCTCATATCTATTTATAGAATACAAGAGAATTCTTATATTTGATATAAGATTTCTTTACACATTTATTTATGCATAAATTCTATTTAAGGAGATTAATACTTTTGAAGTAAAAATCAATCTTTTATGCATCTTCCTATGCATAAATTCATTTTAAATAAAAATGACACTTTTGAATTGAATTTCAATCTTCTATGCATTTTCCTATGCATAAATTCAATTTAGATGAGAATGACACTTTTGAATTAAAAATCAATCTTTTATGCATCTTCTTATGCATAAATTCAATTTGGAAGGAATTACACTTTTAGAATAAAAGAATTTCTCTTATGCATCTAAGTTATGCATAAAATCCATTTATGATGAAAAATCACACTTTTAGTATAAAAAGAATATCTTTTATGCATACCTCTATGCATGAAATCCAATATGATAAAAGTAACACTTTTACAATAAAATAATCAACTTTTATGCATACCTCTATGCATGAAATTCAAATATGATAAAAGTCACACTTTTATAATAAAATAATCAACTTTTATGCATACCTCTATGCATGAAATTCAATTATGATAAAAGTCACACTTTTATAATAAAATAATCATCTTTTATTTGCATACCTCTATGCATGAAATTCAAATATGATAAAAGTCACACTTTTATAATAAAATAATCATCTTTTATGCATACCTCTATGCATGAAATTCAAATATGATAAAAGTAACACTTTTATAATAAAATAATCATCTTTTATGCATACCTCTATGCATGAAATTCAAATATGATAAAAGTAACACTTTTATATTAAAATAATAATCTTTTATGCATACCTCTATGCATGAAATCTAATTATGATAAAAGTAACACTTTTATGTTAAAATAATAATCTTTTATGCATACCTCTATGCATGAAAATCAATTATGCATAATATAAAAATCAATTTCTCTAGGATTACAATGAATATCTTTCAATTAATCTAGGATGATAATTCCTAGAATATGGTAGGAAGTCCTCTTTTCATGCTTTGAATGAAATTATTTTATGCGTAATTTTTATAAAAATTTTGCCATAGCTCCGCTGCTATGACTGATATATCTCAATTTTTCTAAGGGATAAAGCTTATCATTAAGAAAATAATTAGAATGATCCCTAATTGGATCATTAATCCATAATGGATTGAATCATCAATATTCATGAAATACATAAACTAAAAGCATAGAAAAAAGCCATTAATTTGGCCTCAAGCATAGATTAATCTTGGATTAAGGAAAAGCTTTATGAAAAGCTTCATTTGGATTGAGAATGGGTCATGAGTATGACCATTTCTTGAGTGAGAGAGAGAAATTACATAAAAACCATTTGAATTAAGCATAAATGAAAATTTATGTAATTCTTAACTATCATTAATCAATTAACTTCAATAGCATTCATCAAATTATGTAACTCTTCACTACCATTCATCAATTAACTTCAATAGCATTCAAAAACCATTCCAATTAAGCTTCTCAAGCTTGAGAGGGGTTGAGAAGAGAGAAGCATTGAGAAATTATAGAAAAGATCAAAATTCACCATTTACCTTACAAATTGCTTGATTCTTTATTCACGGTAGAGGCCCCCAACCAATCAATTGGTTAAGTATGTTGATGGAGCCACCAATGGGGATTGAAGAAAGAGGGAAGCTCCAATTTCTTCAAATTGGAGAGAATTTTAGAGAATAGTAGAAATTAGCATTATTTCAGCATAACTCTAGTATAGTAAAATTCTTCTATTTTTTTCAAAGGACTCATGTTCTATTTATAGGAGAGGGAAGCTCTAACCAAAGCTAACTGAATTCTAGAAATTTCTAAATTCAGTTTGGTTGAATTTGGACTAGATTTGGACCTAGTTTGGTTACTTTTTGATTCGGTTTGGTTCCATTTTGATTTGGTTTGGTTCAAGAGAGAGGAGAGATAAAAATATCACATTATTTTTTAGTTTAAAACTCATTCAAGCATGTGAAATATGCACCTCCTTTAATGGACTCCCCTTCCTTACATATGTGTCAAAATGGAATCATTATACCCAAAATATCTCATATTTTTAATATTGCTCATAGTTTTTTACTAATAAACCTTGTACATTTTCAACTCTTCATCTTGTGTGAGCATTTACTCATTTTTGGATACCCAAAATATCTCATATTTTTAATATTGCTCATAGTTTTTTACTAATAAACCTTGTACATTTTCAACTCTTCATCTTGTGTGAGCATTTACTCATTTTTGGATACCCAAAATATCTCATATTTTTAATATAGCTCATAGTTTTTTTACTAATAAACCTTGTACATTTTCAACTCTTCATCTTATGTGAGCATTTACTCATTTTTGGATACCCAAAATATCTCATATTTTTTATATTGCTCATAGTTTCTTACTAATAAACCTTGTAAATAGTCAACTCTTCATCTTATGTGAGCATTTACTCATTTTTGGGTATCTTCTTTTACAAATTGGATTTATCTCCTCCCTACACATGGATTGATGCTATTGGCCCATAGGAACCTTAATTGGACCATAATCCAAAAATTTCTGAAAACCTAGACCCTTAGGCTAAGGTCCTTTATAACCATTTCCAATAAATTTCAATTGCACATTGGAAAGTTCTTTTTGAATTTCTGTTTGAGGGGAATTCATTTTAATAATATGAGAAATTTTTCTATATAAAAATATTCAAAATCTGAATATTCTCTCTCTAGAATATTTTCTCTCTCTATGTCAAAATAGGCAGAGACAAGATCTTTTATATTTCTGAAGAGGGGATTGATTACAGGGGAAGATGCTGGACATCTTGAGAGGTTGGGGAGGAGTCTTACATTCTCTCCCACTTGAAAAACGCGAGATGTCCTCATCTCGCAAACTGGGGGTAATTTCGTAAGATGCACGAATATGAGACTGAGAGAAAATTTTTAATTAAGATTAACCACCAAGAAAAGTCTCAAAGAGAGCAAGACTCAAGACAAGAACAAAGATTTCAACTTTATTCATTCTTGGAACATAAACAGTAAAGATAGAAGATTTCTTTATACTTCCATAAGCCCATCCATCATATGGTCACAAAAGCAGCACTCACAAGCTGCGCACGTATAAGGTAACTCATCTATGAGAATAATTCGGCTGGTTATTGCCGCACCTATCTCACTGGTATGAGGTGACCTATTAAAAGGCCCTCTGAGAGGCAAGCCAAAAACGGGATAAAGGCATATCTTCTGATGAGGAAGAAAACACGCCAGTAAGAAGACCCGCTCAGAAAACCCAACATGCCTTGATCTCATCACGCACTAGTATCGGGGTCCCAAACCCAAAGCTTCAATAACCATAGCCAAGCGAACATTGTTACGAAAGTGCTGTTGACCCCACGGTGTTACCCTAGTTATGTCTTGATAGGTCCGCCATTTGGTCTGAGCTATAAAAGTTCCCAAGTGAGGGAAAAGTGAGGGAAAAGTGAGCGCTCATACAGTTCTATAAAATCCTTCTTCACAGACTCACTTGGGTCTTAAAGGTGAGAAATCATCATGGATAAAACCAATTCCGGCTGCCTAGCCATAAAGGAGATTAAGAAAGAAAGGAGATCGATGGAAGTAAGATTACTGCGAGCGACAAGTAAGAGTTACAACTTATATAAAGAAGGAACTAGCGTAATCTAGAAGCCAACGGGGTATCTTGCCACTGAAGTTTTACCGTCTTTCCATGATTTGTTTTTTGCACATATTTCTATAGAAAGCTTACATGAGATACATTATGAACTTTGAGACGAGGAGATAAAAGAAGCTCGTAGGCTAAGTCACCTACTTTCTTTGAGTTCAGATAAGGCCCACAATATTTGGGGGATAATTTCTTATACTTCCTAAGAGATAAAGAACTTTTGGGCCGTACTCGACTGAAGACCAAAACCTTGATATCCAAAACACCGATTTTCACTTCTGAACTTATTGTTCTGAATCCTTAAAATAGGTGGGACTCTTGAGAAGTATTCTAGGGAAAGGGTCTTCCTTTTTTAAACAGAATCTTTGTTTTATTTTAGAGAGGGAATAATTATAAGATCAGAAAGGGAGATTCTTACTCCTGCATACCTTGAAGGCTGGGGGGGGAGGAATCTTACATGGATGAATCCTAAGCTTGGCTTTGATACCATGTTAAAATGCAAGCAAAGTGATGAGCTATGGTGGATCAAATGCAAGAATCAACATCATTAGCAAAGTGATTAGATGATGATTAAGATAAGATTAGTGATTGATAGCTTAATGTAGGCATGGATACTCAAAAACCATCAAATTACTCATTAGGCCAATGCCTCAATTTATACAAGTTTGTCCATGATCTGCTCCACTTGATTTGTTCCTTGATTTGTGCCACCTCCCCTACATCTGGGGGGACACCTCATCCTTGATTCACTCCACCTCTTTTGCTTGATTCTCTCCACCTCTTCACTTTTCCCAGAATATCTCCACACATCCTAGAACTTCTCATGCTACCCTTTATTCTCTCCTAGTAGATACCTCTCACCTTTTCATTGCTACTCACTAATTTACATACTCTCTTTTACAGCCTCTTGCTAAGGGCTTGTTCTTGCACACACCCATTCACTTGTATATTTCAACAGAGGCAGAGATACGGGGACTGTATCCGGCCCACTAAGCTGGATGGCCCTAGGAAGCTTCTCCCACCTTGAAGTGTGGTAGAGGACTTTGGTGAGGATGGTTGTGGATGCAAGCTTTCCTTGAGGGTTGATGTAGATGGCATGCAGCTCTTTGTGTAAATACTCTGCCCAATTCACAAGCTTCCCTTGGACAATGTGGATAGGCTACAACGGCTAAACTTGTCACTCCACTTGGTAGTCAATAAAAATGAAAGGGCCCATGCTAGCATCACCAAATCCTTCTGGGTGATGTTACTCCATTCAACTCTGTCTTTGGTGGTTGTACCCCTATAATTGCCTTTCGTCAAAACCTGAGGGCATTGGTGAGCCACAGGAATAGTTGGTCGAGTCGGGGGAGATGGAGGGCGTCTCTAATGAGATGAACTGTTTGCTGCTGCCCCTCATTGTCCACCAGCACCAAACTTGTTGCCTGGTTTGCATCATACGTTTGTGTGAAATGCATGCAATTGTAGAGGTCAAGTCTCCCCACGGCTCCATAGTGGGTAGGCCTCCTAGCCCCAGCTGCTCTAGGTGGGTTGTGATGGTTGGATCAGCTATAATTGCCATGTAGTAGAGTCCAATGAAATATAAAATCTTGTGCTCCACTTTATGATGATTCTTCATAAATGAGTGCATAGTGTGACTGCCGACCCTCTTCATAAGTTCTTCACATAAGTGTGACAATTGAGTCAGGTGGCACCCGTACTCCTGAAAGTGCCCCCCCAGTGTGTGCGATTCTTCTGGAGGATGGGGTGCTTGAGGACTTCCAGGGAGGATTTAGATGTGTCGGTCATGGGTGAGACAGGATGGCATAAAGGGAAAGCTTGAGAGAAAAAAATTTACAAGCGTTCTGGTAGGCTGAAAGCTGAAAGTGAGGAAAAGAGGGGGTGGGGCCCATATATATAGCTTTCTAAAAGAACATGGCCATAGACACTTGAATGGTATGGGCATGGCATTCCCATGGAACAGGCGTACCATCTGAATGGTATGGGAATACCATTTGGATATTTTTTTGGTATAGGTGTGGCGTCTGCTTGGAGCGGCGGTGGCATTTTCTTGGAACGGCGGTGGCATTTGAGGCTGAAGATGGAATGGTCGTGGCGTTTGAGACTGCTGATGGAAAGGCCGTGGCATTTGAGGCTTAAGATGAAATGGGCGTGGCATGTTTGAGCTAAGATGGAACGTTGTGGCAGTTGCACAGGAGAATGGTACGGTCGTGGGCAACTCTGAATGAGAATAGAACGGTCGTGGCACTTCAAGTGGAGGTTGGTACGGCCGTGGAAGTTGTAGAGGAGAGTGGTACGGCTGTGCCAATTAGTTTTTTTTTAAGGGAACCTTGAAAACAAGTTTTGTACCCATGGGCTATGCTGCCAGCACCCCATTGCAGGTTTTGTACATTGATTGCATGCCTAATACGCCAAATGGAGTAGTCGGTTCCAATTAGGTGATGGCAAGGTTGGGATTTCCTTTGGGAGGGAAAAGGGAGTACCTGAGACTAAAGAGGTTGATGGTTGACTGGGAGTACTCCGAGGTAGCCGTACAATGATGGGTGGAGGAGTAGCTGACATAGAGGGTATATCTTTGGTAAGGATTGTTGGATGCTAGTTGGGGGACCAAGGGTTCGTTGTTGTGAAGCTTTTGCTTCCCCTTCTCCTATGCATTCTTTGTGGTGGAGGCCACCTTGGGTTTCCATTAAAGGGTAGGTGACTATAGAGTGATAAGAGTGGGCATTTGGTGCCGTGGATGATTTGGGGATCCAAATGTGGCGATTTCCCTCATAGAAATATTGAGCCAGTAGTAGAGGTTTTGGGATCCACTGGGAGGTTGTTGTTGGCAAGTAAGAGCGTGTGATAAGGATAGTTGGGACTTGGAGAGCGTTTGGCCTAGCGTTTGTCCTATTCCCTGTGGGCTTGTGGTTGTCAAAGTGGTTTCTTGCAAGGGGGACGAGGAGCTTGGGGTTCCGATGTATGAGGATGAGAGTTGGATCCACAAGGTAGAAGTGCCCTCATAATACCCTTGCACCTTTAGGAGCCTTTTAGGTACCCATTGTCGAGAAGGCTTGCCTTATGTGTTTTTGTTAGTGTTGTTAGAAGTGTTACTGTGGTTAGTTTTCTGTGGTGGGTCAGCAGCTTGGGTGGATTTTGAGATGTGGGATTGTGCTGTTGGGGTGGTGGAGTGGATGTGTGAGGCAGTGGGTGTTTGGAGTGATGAGTAGCCTTTTTTTTAGTGGTATGGATTTGTGGGGATTTGAGGGTTGAAAGATGGCGGTGAGTGTAGGAGTAACTTCTTGGCATGAGGGAACATTAGATACAGGTTCTTCGTCTGTTGAGGACTGTAACTTGGTCGGAGGCCAGCTATAGGGTATCCGTCCTTGCATCCTAGTTTATGTTGCACCAGTTATGTCCCATCCAACCCCTTCCATGGAGGATCTCTTCACGCATTGTTCTCGTAGGCATCACAAAGAGCTTCCCCTCCAAGGGATTATTGCCAATATGGAACAAAAGTGTGACTATGTCTAAACAGTGCACAACTTGAGAGGCCACTGTTGTGACCATGGCAGGAGTTTCTTTCAATGGGGGCTTCCCAAGGGAAAGCCATGTCTCATAAGACATTAAATTGTGGTTATCCCCTGTATCTACAAGAACTAATTTTTGGGTGAAGCTCATCAGGGTGGTCATTCCTAACCATAACCGAGTAGGCTTCACATCCCAATCGTCTTCTTCGAGGTCAACCATCTGGGCCATATTGACCACTACATTTCTCTACCGAATCTTGGCTTGCCTCTCTTTAGCCTCTTGTTGGGCTGCTTGTTTCATGCCTTCATGGTTCTTTTTTTGTTGTTTTTTGTCATGAATGGCCCTTAGGGTAGTTTTAGTTAGTGGGCCATAGCAGCGTTTTAACTTGCTACCATTGAAGTATCCTGCCATTTTGATGCCATCAAGTGTCTCGATGTGCACAACACCCTAGGGGTTATCTCATTAGGAAGGGTCCTAAGCCTCTAAGTTTGAGTTTCTTTTTATCTATTCTTGTACTCTAAAGGAGGAGCATGTTTCCCTTGTTCATTTGCTTATCCTTTAGCTGTTTATGCCTTAGCTTTTCCACAATCATGCTACATACTACTAGGAGGCATGTTTTGTCAAGATTTTCAAGCTCAAACATGCGATAGCCTAGAAATTCCCATGATTTTTTCTTGTATAGCAATTCGCAAACTTGGGACCAAGAACTCCACCATTCACATAACCACTTAAGTACCATAGGTCAAGCTAAAGGGTGTGGCATTGGTATAAGAGCCTTATAGGATGTTCTATCAGCCCAGAGTGTAGTGGCAACTTTTGTTCCCAATTGTTGCAGCTGGCCTCAATAGTCTTGGTGAGAATGGCACACTGAACTAAAGGGTGTGGCATTGGTATATCAGCCTTGTAGGATGTTCTATCAGCCCAGAGTGCAATGGCAACTTTTGTTCCCAATTGTTGCAACTGGCCTCAATAGTCTTGGTGAGAATGGCACACTGAACTTTGTTGGTGCTTTATGCTTGGCCATTAGCTTGGGGGAAATAGGGGGGAAGATTTTCTATGAGTGACTTAAGGAATTCTTGTAAGAGGAATTAGATTACCTCACTAATAAAGTGTGTTCCATTGTTGCTCACAAGCTCAAGGGGGTAACCAAAGCATGTGATTACTGACTCATACAAGACTTTCACGGTAGAACATGCATCAGCTTTACGAGTAGCCTGATCTTTGACCCATTTTGTGCAGTTGTCCGTTTTGGCAACAATGATATATCCCGCTTGAGTGTACTTAGCTGCCGCGAGACTAATGGGTCTAATGAAATCAATTACCTAGTTTTCAAATGGTTTCAAGGACATAACAGGGTTTAGGGACATGTTGTCCTTGAAGCGGGGGATTGCTGCTCGTTTTGGCATTCATCACACCGCTTGACATATTCTGTTATATCTACCATTAAGGTGGGCCACCATAACTCAGTTGTGAGGACTTTGTGAGCAATGATGACGACCACGAAGTGCCCCCCAGCATAGGTAGAGTGAGCCTGTTCTAGAAGGAAGACATATTTGTCTTCACAGGCACAGCATCTGAGAATCTTGTCTTTCCCCTGCTTGTAGTGTTGTCCTACAATAAGTTGGTAGGGGGCCGCCTGCTTAATGAGGTGCTTAATGAGGCGTCGGGCATGGTCCTTGTTTAGGAGGGGGTCAACTAGTAAGCCATTGGCTAGAAAATGTGCTACCTCCTCGCCCCATTCAAGGAATTAAACATAATTGGAACAAGGCGGCGGCATCTAGTAAATCATCATCAACATCCACTGGCGGCTCGCCATTGGGGATTCTTGACATATGGTCTACCAAAACATGTTGTGAGCCCTTCCGCACTGTGACAATGAAGTCAAACTCTAGAAAGATCAACAACCATCTTGTGATTCTTCCTATTGTACATGGCTTGATGTTTACTAGATAGAGAAGAGCTTGATGGTCTAGGAAGAAGATAAATTTGGTCGGGATGAGAGAAGACAATGGTGAAACTTCTTAATGGCGTAAACCATGGCTAACCCTTCCCTTTCAGTTGTGGTATAATTTCTCTCTGCCTCGTTTAGTTGGCGGCTGGAAAAGCTGATGGGAAAATCCATCTTGTGTTCACTAGGTTGGCAGCACATATCTAGTAGCAAATGCAAAGGCATCGATGTGTGGACATTTAAGATAATGTCCCAGTTGGGGGACCTCAGAATAGGAGCACTTGCCAAGGCTTTCTTGAGGGTGGTATAAGCCTGTTGGCATTCCTCTGTCCACACAAAAAGGATCAAGAGTCTGTAAAGGGGTCAAGCTATATCAGCATACATAAAAATGAAACGTCAATAATAGCCAACATGTCCCATAAAGCGTTGGACTCCCTTAAAGTTGGTGGGTTGGGGCAGCTCAAGGATAAAAGCCGCACCTTGCTATCATCCGTGGAGATTCCCTGTTGGGAGACAATGTGTCCCAAGATTACTCCATGCCTAACCCAAAATGGCACTTAAGTGGGTTCAATGAAATGCAGTATAGCCTGCATCTTTCTAGCACCTTACGTAAACAATCAAGGTGTGCCTTCCAAGAGGAGTTGACACAAAGATCATCCTAAAAGACCTCAAGGAATTTCCAAACATACTCCTTATAAGTTGTAAGATCCCCCTGTTCCCACCGAGCAACAGATTCGGGATACTAGCAGCGGAAGTAGCGCTTCTCGCGCGGGACAGGGGTCCCACATTCAGGGCCTCGCCCACGGATATCCGGATAAGAGACTAATCCGTCGGTTGTTCCAAAACCGAACTCGGAAAAACTTCCTTTATCGGAAAGCACGGGCGATTCCACCAGGATAACTTTTTACTCTAACGTAGTCAAGATCATTTCTGATCGAGATGATCCAATTACATCTATAAGATACTTAGTCAGTTCAAGGAAGAACTTGCACTTGGATCATTGGGATCAACGCTTTTTTCCCCATTCAAGAGGCACAGCCGTTGATTCCTATCCATAGAACAGTTACTGTCCGGGATTTATTTTTTTCTATCGTAAAAACAAAAGTTTGAGTCTCGATTTACGGATCCATCAGTCCAGCCTAACCCCATCCGATCCCATGGGTTAGCCAACCGCCCAACCACTGTAGTGATGGGATCCAATTAAGAATTTGGTTAGGTTTTGTCCCGAGTACCAAGGAAAAGAGTTCCAAGGCCCCCTAGCCGGAAGTTCATGCAAAATAAGACTAGTCACTCCACTCACACACCCAATATGAAATTGCCTTTTTCACAGATTCAACCAGTTTAAAACAATCCTTTAATAAAACCATAGTATCACTGATCACAATCTTCCAATTTATCCAATTGATTCTTAATTTCCCATCATTCCTTCATCAGAGTATCTATGGCATCATTGGCAACTAGAACGCTCAGGAGCCGTTTCGATAGTCCCTAGCCCTTAATACTCGGCAATATAATCACTTATCAAGATGGACTCTCGTTGAAGATCAGCAAGATCAACCAACAGATCCATATAAAGAGCCATGGACTCATCCATTGAAGACCAGCAAGGTCAATCAACCAGATCCATGCCCGATTTCAGAAAACAACTCCAACTCTGTTCCAATATCTTCCTCGACGCACGCGTGGGTATCCTAGGCGACCCAGAGCCCGAGCACCGTATGGTCAGCACCCTCTAGGATCCTTCGCAGGTGACCTAGCGCTTCACTCATAGGCCGCTTCCTTGGCCCCTCATCCACCGTACCGGAAGCTCACCATTTTAATCGCACCGAGGCTGGTCAAGACCTCGGCCGACCTTGCTACGCGAGACGTCCTTCATTGACTCTCCGTCAGCAGTTGCAACATTATCAGTTAGGTCTTCACGACCTTAATCACAAGATAGTCACAATGCTTTCCCAGCAATCTTGACATAAAACAGTCATTTACAAACAGCATTTACAAACAGTCACAGAATATAGTTTCTATATTAACTCTCATTTTTTCACATTATCCCTCATCAATCCACATTGCTTATTCCACATTCCAGTTATATGTGTACTCATCCCATCACATCATTTTCCATCTCATCACTTCAGATTCCTTCACATCACATATCATATATTCACACCCATACATCCACATCCACATCCACATCCACATCTATACATCCACATTCACATCCATACATCCACATCCACATCCACATCTATACATCCACATCCACATCCACATTCATACATATATCCACATCCACATCCACATCTACATTCATATCCATACATCCACATCTACATCCATATATCTATTTTCACATCCACATCTATATGTACATTCATGCATCCACATCCATACATCCACATCTACATGCACATTCACATCCATACATCCACATCTATATGCATACATTCACATCTACATGCATACATCCACATCTCTATGTATACATCCACATCCACATTCACATTCTCCTCCATACATCTACATCTACATGCATACATCCACCTCCACATTCACATCTACATCTATACATCTACATCTACATGCATACATCCACCTCCACATCCACATCCACATCTACATCTACATGCATACGTCCACCTCCACATCCACATCCACATCTATACATCTACATCTACATGCATACATCCACATCTCCATGCATAATAAAATTCTTTTAATTAATCTAGGATGATAGTTCCTAGAATATGGTAGGAAGTCCTCTTTTTATGCTTTGAATGAAATTATTTTATGCGTAATTTCTATAAAAATTTTGCCATAGCTCCGCTACTATGACTGATAAATCTCAATTTTTTCTAAGGGATAAAGCTTATCATTATATTAAGGAAATAATTAGAATGGTCTCTAATTGGATCATCAATCCATAATGGATTGAATCATCAATATGCATAAACTAAAAGCATAGAAAAAAGCCATTAATTTGGCCTCAAGCATAGCTTAATCTTGGATTAAGGAAAAGCTTTATGAAAAGCTTCATTTGGATTGAGAATGGGTCATGAGTATGACCATTTCTTGAGTGAGAGAGAGAAATTACATAGAAACCATTAGAATTTAAACATAAATGGAAATTAACTTCAATAGCATTTAGTAAATTATGTAACTCTTCACTACTATTCACCAATTAACTTCAATAGCATTTAAAAAAACCATACCAATTAAGCTTCTCAAGCTGGAAAGGGGTTGAGAAGAGAGAATCATTGAGAAATTATAGAAAAGATCAAAATTCAATATACTTACCTTATAATTTGCTTGATTCTTTATTCACGGTAGAGGCCCCCAACCAATCAATTGGTTTAGTATGTTGATGGAGCCACCAATGGGGATTGAAGAAAGAGAGAAGTATCAAAACTAGTGAATTATTAAAGAATTCACAGTTCTTGGCTTAGGTAGAGTAGAGTAACAATGCATAAGACACTCTATATTTTGGCTTAGGTGGAGTAGAGTAACAAAGCATAAGACACTATATATTTTGGCTTAGGTGGAGTAGAGTAACAAAGCATAAGACACTATATATTTTGGCTTAGGTGGAGTAGAGTAACAAAGCATGACACTATATATTTTGGCTTAGGTGGAGTAGAGTAACAAAGCATAAGACACTATATATTTTGGCTTAGGTGGAGTAGAGTAACAAAGCATAAGACACTATATTTTTTTCAACAAGGGGAGGCTTCTATTTATAGGAAAATGTGAGCTCCTAACCAAACAAACTGATTCTAGAATTTTCCAAGTTAGTTTGGTCACTTTTTGACCATTTTTAGGTCAGTTAAGCTAACTTTTTGGAACTAGACTTGAATGAGGAGAGAGGAGAGATGAAATATCTCAATTTTTATTAGTTTAAAACTCATTCAAGCATGTGAAATATGCACCTCCTTTAAAGAACTCTCCTTCCTTACATATGTGTCATAGTTTTTTTATTAATAAACCTTGTACATTTTCAACTCTTCATCTTATGTGAAATATGCACCTCCTTTAAAGAACTCCCCTTCCTTACATATGTGTTTTTTAAACTAATAAACCTTGTACATTTTCAACTCTTCATCTTATGTGAGCATTTACTCCTTTTTGGATACCCAAAATATCTCATATTTTTAATATTGCTCATAGCTTTTTTACTAATAAACCTTGTACATTTTCAACTCTTCATCTTATGTGAAATATGCACCTCCTTTAAAGTACTCCTCTTCCTTACATATGTGTCATAGTTTTTTTTTTTTTTTACTAATAAACCTTGTACATTTTCAACTCTTCATCTTATGTGAAATATGCACCTCCTTTAAAGAACTCCCCTTCCTTACATATGTGTCATAAATGGAATCATTTTAATATTGCTCATAGTTTTTTACTAATAAACCTTGTACATTTTCAACTCTTCATCTTATGTGAGCATTTAAGGGACTCCCCTTCCTTACATATGTGTCATAATAAAATCATTATTCCCAAAATATCTCATATTTTTAATATTGCTCATAGTTTTTTACTAATAGACCTTGTACATTTTCAACTCTTCATCTTATGTGAGCATTTACTCATTTTTGGGTATCTTCTTTTTACAATTTGGATTTATCTCCTCCCTACACATGGATTGATGCTATTGGCCCATAGGAACCTTAATTGGACCATAATCCAAAGATTTATGAAAATCTAGACCCTTAGACTAAGGTTCTTTATACCTATTTCTAATTAATTCTAATTGCACATTGGAAAATTCTTTTTGAATTTCTGTTTCAGGGGAATTCATCTTAATTATATGAGATATTTTTCTATTTAAAAATATTCAAAATCTGAATATTCTCTCTCTAGCATAATTTTCTCTCTCTAGGTTAAAACAGTTAGAAACAAGGTCTTTATATTTCTGAAGAGGGATTGATGACAGGGGAAGATACTAGACATCAAAAGGGGTTGGGGGAGGAATCTTACATAAGCCATGCACATTAGGTGCTGGAAGGTTTCGCCAAAATGCATGACGCGGTATGCGTATGTGCCCCTTTCTGTAGCAACAACTATTTTGTGTTGATCCTTGGGATCAACCCCACCACCTGATTGTAACTAGATAATTCATCAAGGAAGCTGTAGGCTTCCTTTCCTGCAACTCGTTCAAGAATATGCTCCATAAAGGGAAAGGGATAGTGGTCCCGTATGGTGGTGGCATTGACCTTTTTGAGGTCCACGCACACTCTTACCTTCCCAATCTTTCACTATGGGTGATACCCACTTTGTGTGCTCTATTTCATAGATGAATATGATGTCAATGAGTCTATTGATTTCTTTCCATAATACCATCTTGGAATACTTTGGATTCATAGGGTAAGCCCTTTGTTTGACGGATCTCACTCAATCAACCATCGGAATGGTGTGATTGACTACTTCGGGGGGTACACTTTTCATATCCGTGTACTTCCAGGCAAAGCAATCCTGGAATTCTTTGAGTAGAGAGATGAGCTCAGTTTCTTCCTCTGTAGAGAGGTCATCTCCGCTGTATATTGGCCTTGGGTCTTCACCTAGTCCTGCTAGGTTAATTTCCTTCACCTTGCGTGGACCGTCATATGAGATTCTTGGTTGTCCATTGTGGGACCTTCGGGTGGAGTCATATTGAACAAATCTATCGGCCACCTGAAAGGTTTTGAAGTTCTTTGGGACCTGTTTGGTCTCCTTGGCCTTAGCGCTTTCTTCTTCAACCAATTTATTGGCTTATTTCTCCACCACCACGAGTGCTAGTTTCTTGTTATGTGCATTGCGCATAGAGCGGCAAAGCCTTTCAGGTTTGGGTTTGGGTTCAATGGGTTCCATTGGCTTAGAGGTGGTCATGTGGACTAGGAGGGATATATTTGCAAACTCCTTTTGCCATATTTGGTTGAAGTGGTTATGTGCTTCAACTGCCCCTACATTTTTTAACCAATGAGTGTCTAAATTGGTAGGGAAAACATAGTGTTCCTTCTCAGGGAATCCATCGGGTTTGAGAGTTCTGTGTGAGCGTGTTCCCCATGATGGTTCCCTTCTATCAACCTTTTCTGATTCCTGATTGGAAACCTCAAGAAGGTATGCAATGCTAAGCATGTAAAGAGATGTGATCTCCTTCCCATCGGCTGTCGCAAACTTGGTTCTTGTGCACCTTGGAAGTATGTCCAAGGTGGCAAGGATATGCATCCAATTCTCAGAGTCTTCTGGCGTCAAAAGAGGTGCACAGTCCTTGCTATCCTTTTCATCATCTAATGTTTTATGGCACAGATAGACTACAGTGGATCTGGTAGTTATTACCGAGTCCTCTGCGAAGGGTTTGCCACTGATGGGATGTACCTTCCACATGTGTAGGTTGATCTTGATTGTTTGTTCTTTACTTTGAATGTAGATGTGGTGAGTATCCCAGTCATGGATCATTTTTATCTCCCTTACGAAAGGTCATCCAAGGATGCATTCGTATGAAATTGGTTGACAGTAGAAAAATTTCATCACCACAAAAGTGTGGTGGAAGGTGGTTCCAAGGATCTTTATTTTCAAATCCATCAATAGACCAATGGGTTTGGCAGTTTCTCTGTCTCACTGAGTTTTACCAGTAATGTTGTGTTATCCATGGCTAGTGCTCCCCATTTTTCCCAACATTGTTTGGTAAACAATGCTCACTCATGTCCCCCCATCTAGGATCGTTGTGACCTGGAGGCCATCAGAAGTTACTGGTGGTAACCTCATCACCTTCAAAATATTGTTCGAGTTTATTGACTTAAACTGTGGGGGTGCCAGTGGTTTTGTGGGGTTCAATAAGTTCATCCTCATTGATCACATTTGTAAGATTCCTCCCCCCAGCTTTTGAGATGTACAGGTGTAAGAACCTCCCCTTCAGTCTCTTGTAATCATCCCCCCATCAAAAATGGAAAAAGATCTTGTTTTACCCTGTTTTGGCCTAGAAAGAGAAAATGTCTAGAGAGAGGTAATTCAAAATTGAGATATCTTTGGATACAAAAATTCTCCTAATGTCTAAAATGGATTCCCTTGAAACAGAAGTTCAAAATTAACTTTCTAATGTGCTTTAGGAATTAATTGAAAATATGTATAAGGGACCTTAGCCTAAGGGTCTACAATTTCAAAAAAATTTGGATTATGGTCCAATTAAGGTTCCAATGGGC
The DNA here is from genome assembly GCF_041138505.1 of Cibotium barometz. NCBI lineage: Eukaryota > Viridiplantae > Streptophyta > Polypodiopsida > Cyatheales > Cibotiaceae > Cibotium > Cibotium barometz. Next base: position 9,308,526 of record NC_141055.1, read on the forward strand.
CAAAAGGATTAATTCAAGTGTTGGGATGAGATAAATGCATAGAATAAAATAAAATACCCAAAAATGAGTAAATGCTCACATAAGATGAAGAGTTGACTGAGTACAAGGTTTATAAGTTAAAAACTAAGGTATATTAGTAAAAAAATGAGATATTTAGGTGAAATGATGCATTTTTGACACCTCAGTAAGGTGGGAATCCTACTTGAGCTAGGAACCTTCATCATCATCATTGATTGGGTTTTTTAATTCAAAACAATGTGATATTTTTATCTCTCCTCTCTCCTGGAGCAAACTAGATCAAAAAGGGAGCCAAACTGATCCAAATCTTGTCCAAATTGGGTCAAATTGAAGTTGGAAGGCTCTAGAACCCAGTTGGACTTGGTTAGTGGCCTCCCTCACCTATAAATAAACCCTCATTCCTTTGTATTTTCATCTTTGAGCTATACCATGCCAATATTATCTTAAAATAAGCATATTTCTATTATCCCTTAATTTTCCTCTTCTCTTGGGGAGCTTGGAGATTCTCTCTCTCTCTCTCTCTCTCTCTCTCTCTCTCTCTCTCTCTCTCTCTCTCTCTCTCTCTCCAACTCTTGAAGTTTTCTCTTCTCCTCTTAGTGGCTAATTGATTGCTTGGGGGCTTCAGTGCTAATTAAAGAATCAAGCCAAACTTAGAGGTAAGACTAATTTTTATGGTTTTTTCAATTATCTCAATGACTTTCTTCTTCTCAACCCTTCTCAAGCTTGAGAAGCTTTCAAAATGATGGTTTTTATTCAAATAAAGCTTTGAATCCTAAGATTCTTAATGTCTAATTAGAATTAAGTTAATCTTTATGCTTAATTGTAATGCTTTTTCTTAAGTAAATCTCTCTTAAAAAGAGTAGTCATCTTTATGGCTAAATCTTTAGCAGAAGAATGTTTCTCAATGATAATCTCTTATTTCAAAACTAGACTCTAGGCTTAATGAGCTAGAGATTAAGAATTGATATTTTCATGATTTTGTGTTAGTAAAAATAATGGTTATTTCTTTTTAGATTGTTTATAAGTAGATAAAAATTACTTTAACTCACTCTAAATGAGAAAAGGATTATCCTAACAAATTGGGAAAAGAGGAATGTTTAATTTAGCCTAATCAAGGGGAATAATCATAATTATGCTTACAATTATGGTTAAAATTATGATATGTATACATAGTTTAATTTTAAGCTTAAAAGAAGAACTTCTATCATGTTTTCATTACAAGTTTTTATTCAAGTAGAAAAATTGAGAATTATCAGTAATAGTAGAGTGAAGATATGGCAAAGTTTTGAGAAAAAAATGCATATCTTATTTTTATGCATAATGCTAAAAGAGCAATTCCTACCATATTCTAGGTTTAGATATTTTATGCAAAAAGAATGATTTTTATCATATTCATGGAAAAATACTTTTTTAGTATTTATGCATAAATATTTAATTAAGAGAAAAGAGAAATTTTTGATAAATTTATTTTTATGCATAAGAATTTTGATGTAAAAAGAGGAATTCCCATGATATTTGAGATCCAATCAATTAAGTGTTAAAAGAGGAATTTTTGGCATAATTCAAAATATGAGTATTTATCAAAAGTGAAATTCTAAGTATTATCATTTTTATTAAGAAATATGGGTAGAATTGATTTTGTAAGTCCCATGAATCTTTTATTCAAAAAGAAGAATATTGAATATATCTTATTTTGAGAAATTTGAGAAAGAATGGAATATCAAGAAAACTTGGATAATTCTTAATCAGAAAAAGGGAATCTGGAATCCTGGGAGGATCAAAGGATTCAATAAGTAAACAAAAATTTAGATTTAGTTTTCATTAATGAAGCTTAAGGAATGAAAACACAATACGTAAATGCTCTTTCTAAGTTTTTACTATAAATTTATGATAAAGTTCATTTTTCCTTTTTAAACCTTCAACAATACTCTGATACGTAGATTTAATGGGATTAAGAAAAAGTTACCTTCAACTAAGCCAAGCAATTGGCAAAAACTTAGAAAAGTTCTATCAATATTGAAAGTAGAGTAACTGTACTAAATGGATGTGATGTGATGTGGATCTAAATAGATGTAAATGGATGTGATGTGATGTGGATCTAAATAGATGTAAATGGATGTAAATGGATGTAAATGGCAGAAACTTAGAAAAGTTCTATCAATATTGAAAGTAGAGTAACTGTACTAAATGGATGTGATGTGATGTGGATCTAAATAGATGTAAATGGATGTGATGTGATGTGGATCTGAATAGATGTGAATGGATGTGATGTGATGAGAATGGATGTGAATGGGCATGATGTGATGAGAATGGATGTGATGTGATGTGAATGGATGTGAATGCGTGTGATGTCATGTGGATGGATGTGATGTGATGAGATGTGAATGGATGTGATGAGAATGGATGTGATGAGATGTGGATGGATGTGAATGGATGTGATGTGATGTGATGTGGATGGATGTGAATAGATGTGATGAGATGTGGATGGATATGAATTGATGTGATGTGATATGAATGGATGTGATGTGATGTGGATGGATGTGAATGGATGTGATGAGATATGGATGGATGTGATGTGATGTGAATGGATGTGATGTGATGTGGATAGATGTGAATGGATGTGATGTGATGTGATGTGGATGGATGTGAATGGATGTGATGAGATGTGGATGGATATGCATTGATGTGATGTGATATGAATGGATGTGATGTGATGTGGATGGATGTGAATGGATGTGGATGGATGTGAATGGATGTGATGAGATGTGGATGGATGTGATGTGATGTGGATGGATGTGAATGGACGTGATGTGATGTGAATAGATCTGAATGGATGTGAATAGATGTGATGTGAGGTGAATAGATCTGAATGGATGTGAATAGATGTGATGTGAGGTGAACGGATCTGAATAGATGTGATGTGAGATGAATAGATCTGAATGGATGTGATATGATGTGAGTGGATGAGAATGGATGTAGGACGATGGGAATGGATATGAATGGATGTGGAATGTGAGATGAATAGATCTGAATGGATGTGATATGATGTGAGTGGATGAGAATGGATGTAGGACGATGGGAATGGATATGAATGGATGTGGAATGTGCGATGTGAATTAATGTAGAAGAATGTGGAATAATGAGAAATGTGATGGGAGTTGTTGGAAACTGTAATTTTATATGAAACCTATTTTTAAAAGATTGTTTTATGTCAAGAATGCTGGGAAGCATTTTGACTATCTTGTAGATTAAGGTCTCGTGAGGACCTATGTGATAAGGTTGCAACCAGCTGAACAGAGAGTCAATGAAGGATGTCTCGCGTGGCACAGTCGGCCGAGGTCTTGACCATTAAATGGTGAGCTTTCGATACGGTGGATGAGGGACCAAGGAAGCGGCCTATGAGTAAGCACTAGGTGACCTGCTGCAAAGGAGCCTAGAGGGTGTTGACCATATGGTACTCGGGCTCTGGGTCGCCGAAGATACCCACGCGTGCGTGGGGAAAGAAAAATGAGTTGGAGTTGTTTTGTGACCACCACAGGCATGGATCTGGTTGATTGGCCTTGCTGGTCTTCAACGGATGAGTCCATGGCTCTTTTATATGGATCTTGTTGGTTGATCTTCCTGATCTTCAATGGAGAGTCCATCTGGATTCTCTTATGTGATTATATTCCCAGGTACTATGAGCTAGGAACTACTGAAAAGGCCCTTAAGTGAGCATGTGGTGGGCCTTTTGGTTGCCAATGATGCCATAGGAACACCGATGAGAAGGAATGATTAGAAATTGAATTTCAAGCTAGATATTTTGGAGGATTATGATCAATGATACTATGGTTTCATTAAAAGATTGTTTTAAAGAGAGATGAAAATTTGTGAAAAAGGCAATTTCATATTGGGTGTGTAAGTGGTGTGACTATCTTGCATAGGGGGCGTGGGAACTCTTTTCCCTGGTACCCAGGGCAAAACATAACCAAATTTATAAATGGATCCTATCAATAGAGTGGTTGGATGGGGTTAGGCTGAACTGATGGATCCCTAAAATAAGACTCAATTCTGTTAAGTTACGATAGTTCAAGTAAATCACGGATAATCCTTGTTATATGGAAAAGAATCAACGGATATGCCTCTTAATGGGGAAAAAAGCGTTGGTCTCTATGATCCAAGTGCAAGTTCCTCCCTTGACCCAGCCATGTGACCTGCAGGTTTGGTTGGAAAGAAAAAGGGTAATTTAAGACTCTTGACTACGTTAGAATAGTTTTATCTGGAGGAATCGCCTATGCCTTCTGTGTGAGGAAAGATTTTCCAGGTTTGGTTTTGGAAGAACTGAGAGATTAGTCTCTTGTCCAGATATTTATGGGCGAGGCCCCGAGTGGGAGACTCTGGTCCTGTACAAAAGTGCTACTTTTGCTGCTAGCACCCCTGAATTCGTTGTGCGGAGGGGGCAGGGATCTTTCAACATTAGAGCTGTCTAGCTCCATGGACTCTTGCATGCTTGCCCCTAGGTGTCCCTCCATCCAATCTTTCAGATCTTTCCATAAGCTTGGGCTACCTTGAAGCAAGGTGCCAATGGAGATCTAGACCTGAGAAGAGAGGAAGGAAGAGAGACCAATAATGTCTGTTAGGAGAAGAGGTTGTTCCTTCAGGAAGGTCCCTTTTGCCTGTCCTCAAGCTCTTATTTGTATAAGGTATGTGGATGGGGACCTGTGTATTTGATTCTTCCTATGAGGGGGTGACTGATTTGAAAGCTCGCTATGATATACTTGAGCCTCTTCTGTGGGTTGCACATTGGAGACCGAGGGGCATGGCTCTAGGTAAGCAGTTAGAGGCTCATCTTCAATCTAATCTTGGTAGTCTCGGACCAATTCTTGGGCTGCCAAGAGTCTTTCCTTTTCCTCGATGGGATTAGGATATTCAGCAAGCTTTTTAGGGAGATGGCTAGTGTCAAACGGTTCCCTAGCTTAGGTGGATGAAGGTAGAATTTCTTCTCCTTCTTTTACGAAGAAATTGATGCATGTGTGGTGGTGCCATCTTCCGAAACACTCTTAATTACTACCCGGCTATCCCCTTTGCGATTTTTGTGGTTTTCTTTCTCAAGTGTCTAGTTGCTCGGGCTTGTTTAGGGACATTCTTTGAAGATAAGACCTTTTCTTGTCCTTGAAATTGTGAGGTTGATACCTCTGCTTGCAGCGTGAGCTGCGGCCCTCTATTTGTTCTGCAATATAGTCATGGTGTTGAGAGGGATCGTATGGATGAAGCTATTTCTTACACTCAGCAAGTTAATGCCGGTAGTACTGGGATTAGCTTCATGATCTTTTCCTGTTGAGCCTGTTCTTGGTGGACAATCCTTATACATGTGGTCATCTCAGCTAATCGATGAGGTCCTAGAGCAATGGTAGCATTGCATGGGTGGTCGTTTGGCCATATAGCATTAATGTCTCGTCCCCATGGAGTTGGGGTAGCTAAGTATACTGGGAACATTTGGTTTCCCTCCATCACATAGTGGCTTAAAATTTGGGAGGGTGGACTATTTGGCTCGAGAGGCTCGCATGTGGGACCTTCAGCAGCTTCCCCCTTGTCCCCTTCTTCAAAAATTTCCATCAGTGTTAGCTGGCGAACATGGGTGACTCATGGTAATGGGGGTTGAGGTGGGAGTACTGGGGGTGGTAAGGGCATTTCTAGTACCCTAAGGATTCCTCTTTGGGCCACTTCTTGGCTTGGTTGAGGTAAGTTGTGAAGCGTCAGTGTTGGCAAGGCCAGCGGTTGCCTTGGGTTCATTGCCAGCAGGGCTTGAGGCAGAGCTCGAGCTTGGGCAGACCTCTACTAATAGCAGTTAGTGATTTCCTGGTTGCCCCTTCTGTGGCAATATGTGCAGTAGAGGATGGGACAGGGTCGTAGATGTGGACACTTTGTGCTAGTATGGTTAGCTTGGCAAATTGGGCACCACACTACCTCCCTCTTAGGATAGAGGTGGGGTTGGCTAGCCCAATCTCGGCCTTGGTCGATTCTCCACTGTTGGGTCATTTACTACATTAATGTAGTAACCAACTATTCAACCTGTTGTCCAGAGGTGGAATCCTTGCCTTCTCCTTCTGATCTGGTGTTTGTTTTGAGATGTTTGCAGGTTTGTTCTGCTCTTTTATGGATCCTTGCACTGGTGCTGGGGATGTAATGCCCGCAACTATCCCCTCCCTATTTCCATGGCTATTCTTAGCATTTTGGGGATTATCCCTACCATGTCTGGAGCGGGTGCTGGTTGGGGAACAATGGGCGAAGGAGATGTGTGAGACCCCCGCCCCCTTTGAGGGCATTGGCAGCAGAAACAACGTTAGTCTCTCATGCAAGGCAGGGATCCACACTCGGAGCCTCGCCTATGGATATCCGGACAAGAGACTAGCCCGGTGGTTCCTCCAAAACTGAGCCCGGAAAAACTTCCCTCGCCCGGAAGGCACGAGCGATTCCACCAGGAAAATCATCTAACGGATCCAAACTGATCCGACCAAACCTGAAAGTCACATGGTCAGATCAAAGAAGAGACTTGCACTTGGTCCATAGAATCACCACTTTTTTCCTCCTTTAGCGAGGCACAGCCGTTGAATCCCTCCCCCATAGAACAAGGGTCTTCTAGGATTTAGTCTAACTAACGTAACTTAATCGTAACTATTTGTATCGCAGGAATCCCTCGATCCAGCCAACCCATGGGTTAGCCAACCGCCCAACCACTGTATTGGTGGGATTCCTTTAAAAAAATTTGGTTATGTTTTGCTCGGATATGGAGGAAAAGAGTTCCCAGGTCCCCTAGCCGGTGCTTCAAGATAAATTTAAGGTAGGCATACCACTTACACACCTAATATGAATTTTCCATTATAACAGATTTGGCTGTCTTTAAAATAATCTTTCAATGAAATCATAGTATTAGTGATCATAATCCTCCAAAATATTGAGTCCATTGTTTTACAAAATATATCATCCGGACTCTCCGTTGAAGACCAGCTCGTCAACCAACGAGATCCAATATCAAAATTCAGTTCACAAAAGTCATTCTTTTCAGTTCATCCATATCTTCCTCGACGTATGCATGGGTGTCCTAGAAACCACGAGCACGTGCATCACCTGGTCAGAACCCTCTAGGATCCTACTTAGGTGTCCTAGCACTTCACTCAAGGACCGCTTCGTCGGTCCTCGCCCATCGTACCGGAAGCACACCATTTTAATCATACCGAGGCTGGTCAAGACCTCGGCAGGCTTTGCCGTGAGCGACATCCCTCGACGACTCCCCGACGACTCCCCGCAAGCTATTGCAACAACGAGTCTCTTCTTAGTTTAACACATACCAAATGCTTCCTCCAACATTCTGGCATAAAACAGTCCTTTAAAAGAAAACAAAGGTTAAATGTAAGTAGAATTCCCGATTCCAGATTGGTTCCACAAAACACTTTTTTCTTAATCCATATTTTCTTAATGAGAGTCATTGATCTCTCATCACGGTAATCTACCCATCATTTGACTGAATTTCCAACTAGATTCTTAGTGATTTCGATTATGGGAAAACTACACTAATTCAATGGTAGTCTATTCTTTGTGTCAAGAATTGGAATTAGTCTCATGAGGTTTTTTGCTTAATTCAGATCGAGAGATGGGCATGTAGCTTAATGGCCGCCTCTCTCACAATCGTGGTCTAACCAAAATTATTCGGCTTACTTCTAACTTTGATTCCAAGGATTTTCTTCAGATAAACATCTACTGAACTTCTAATAACCATAAGGAAAATTCCAACTTTATGAACTTCATTCCTTCCTAACCATAATAAATTAAGAAATGGTTCTATATGAGAATATCGGATTTTTATAAAAATACTCTTCTTCCATTAATCTAATTTTGGGTAAATATCAATTTGGTGATTTATCCACATAAAATATCTAAGAATATTCTTTCTACCAATTTAATTATCAACCCTAATTCTCTAGGTGGAATTATGGTGAAAATTCTTCTTTTGTCACCAAAATTTAATTTAAACCTTTCTCTACTTAAAATACCATAAAAATTCTTCTTTTAATTAAATACAAATATCCATCTTTTGAATATGCTTAAAATTCCTCTTTTTATATTTAAATTCTTGAATTCCAAATATCATGGGAGTTCCTCTTTTATCAAATTAAAAATTTCTTATGCATAAAATAAATTTATCTAAAATTTCTCTTTGAATTAAATAAAAATATCCATTATTTTAATATACCAAAAATTCCTCTTTTATCATTTAATTACTTGGATCTCAATTATCATGGGAATTCCTCTTTTTGCATAAAAATAAATTTACCAAAAATTTATCTTGTCTTTTAATTAAATATTTTTACATAAATACTAAAAATTAATTTTCCATGAATATGATGAAAATCATTCTTTTTGCATAGAATTTCCAATCCTAGAATATGGTAGGAAGTTCTCTTTTAGCATTATGCATAAAAATATAATATGTATTATTTTCTAAAAATTTTACCATAGCTTCGCTGCTATTAGTGATAATTTTTAATTTTCTTCAAAGATTAAAACATTGTAATGCAAATATGATAGAAGATCTATTCTTAAGCTTAAATCTAAACTATGAATATAAATCACAATTTTAACCATAATCATAAACTTAATTATGATTATCCCACGAGCTAATTCCCTTATTTCTCTTTTTCAAATTTGATAAGATAATCTACCATTATTTTGTTAACATAAAAGCATAAAAATACCATTTTCTTATTCTCTAGCTTAACAAGCCTAGAGTTTGGTTTTGAAATAAGAATTTATCAATGAGAAACATTAGTTTGCTAAAGAATTAGCCATAGGAATGGCTATTCTTTTTGAGAGAGAGATATACATAAAAAGCATTCTAAATAAGCATAAAGATTAACTTTTTCTTGATTACACATTAAAATTCTTAGGGAAAGCTTGATTTGAATTTAGAACAACCAATTAGAAAACTTCTCAAGCTTGAGAGGGGTTGAGAAGAGAAGTCATTTGAGAAAATTAACAAAAAAACCATAAAATTCATTCTTATTTCAAGGATTAGCTTGCTTCTTTTTCTAGAAGTGAATCCCCTAACCAATCAATTGGTTTAGAAAGTGGAGAAGAGATCTCCAAGAGTTTTTGAAGAGAGAGAGAAGCTCCAAGCTCTCCAAAGTAGAGGAATTTTAAGGGATAATAGAAAATATGATTATTTTAATGTAATACTGGCATGGTATAGCTCACACATGCAAATACAAAAGAATGAGGGTCTATTTATAGGTGAGGGAGGCCACTAACTGAGTCCAACTGGGTTCTAGAATTTTCCAGCTTCAATTTGACTGAATTTGTACAAGATTTGCACAAGTTTGGCTCCCCTTTTGATCCACGAGAGAGGAGAGAGGAGAGATAAAAATATCACAATTTTTTTGAATTGTGATCCAGGAGAGAGGAGAGATAAAAATATCATAATTTTTTTGAATAAAAAACCCTTCCACACATGTGAAGGAGGCGCCTATCTCAAAAGTCCCCTCTCCTTACCAAGGTGTCAAAAATTTATCATTTCTCCAAAATGTCTCATTTTTTAGTAATATCTCTTAATTTTTAACTAATAAACCTTATACTCAGTCAACTCTTCATCTTATGTGAGCATTTACTCATTTTTGGGTATTTTCTTTTATTCATTGGATTTATCTCATCCCATTACTTGGATTAATCCTATTGACCCATTGGAACCTTAGTTGGACCATAATCCAAAAATTTTTGAAAATCTAGACCCTTAGGCTAAGGTCTCTTATATCATTTTTGATTGATTCCTAATGCACCTTGGAGAATTTATTTTGAACTTATGTTTCACGAAAATATATTTTTGATATTAGGAGAATTTTTATATCTAAAAATATCTCAATATTGAATTACCTCTCTCTAGAATTTTTCTTCTCTCTAGGCAAAAACAAGGAAAAACAATATTTTCTTGTATCTTGAAATAGGAAATGATTACAGGGGATTGAGGAAAATGTTGGAAATAAGTGCACACTAGGTGTACTCTTTTCCTAGTCTAGTATAAACTTTTGTCTTGAGTCTTGTGTGTCTGCCATGTGGCATCTTATTTATCCCACATATCAGCATGGCTACTATCTCTTGTACTACACACTAATATATTGTGGGTGTCACATCATAAGAAGTATCAATCTTGTGTCTTGTCTACACTCATCTCAAGGTATCTCTATGCTTTGTGTCTCCTTCTAGTCTTGCTCATTTCAGTTTCAGTTTTAGCTTTGTCTCTACCCCATTTCTCCTACATGGTATCAGAGCAGGTTTATCCTGGCTCCCCTCATCCTTGCCTCAAGCTTCAGTTCACTTCAACCCGCTTCAACTCGCCTCAGCTCTCTGCTTCTACTTCAGCTCTCTTCACCTCATCCTCAATGTTTCTTAGCTCGTGGTTGGTTACTCTACTTCACCCCGACAACTATCTTCAGTTCATGGCAGTTCATATTCAGCTTCAAAGTGTGGTGCAATTCCTCATGACAGCTCATCTTTAGCTCGTGGCTTTCAAGCTTCAGCTCCGCGTCATTCTACATCAGCTTGCCGTCAGTTTTGGGCCTCATCTCATGACATCCTCAGGACGATTTCAGTCAGCCTGTCATCGCCTTCATTTGCTGCTCCCTTTCTTCATGAAGCAACCCGCATACATTCATATTTTTGTTGCCTCAATTCCAGCAACTTGTCCACTCACTTCATGGCTGCACCACTCCATGGATATACCTCACCTATGGTCAGAATCAGCTCGACACTTTGCTACGGTTCTGAATCCTCATTGGATCATGTTATGCTGTTGTTTTCTCACATGGGACAACCCCTTCATCTTTAGTTTATCAAGCTACTCCTGGTTCTGCAAATTTCGAGGTATGGATGCTCTTCGTTTAACAATCCTCAGCCCACTTACTTTCACGACTAGCAAGTTCTTCATGGTTCATGATTACTTTCAGCATTCATGGTTTACCCCTCTGGATAGACTGTCAAAGATATGGTTTTGAAAGAGGGAAGATCTGCTCAAGCTGGAGTAATCAAATCAAGATATCTAGATGTAATTTTCAGTCTTCTACTTTCGAAAAAACTCAAAATATAAAAATTTAATTTTCAGTTTTCATGGGATTAGACACTGCCTGTAAGATTCCTCCCCAGCCTCTCAAGATGTCCAGCATCTTCCCCTGTAATCAATCCCCTCTTCAGAAATATAAAAGATCTTGTCTCTGCCTATTTTGACATAGAGAGAGAAAATATTCTAGAGAGAGAATATTCAGATTTTGAATATTTTTAGATAGAAAAATTTCTCATATTATTAAAATGAATTCCCCTGAAACAGAAATTCAAAAAGAACTTTTCAATGTGCAATTAGAATTTATTGAAAATGGGTTAAAGGACCTTAGCAGCATAAGGGTCTAGATTTTCAGAAATTTTTGGATTATGGTCCAATTAAGGTTCCTATGGGCCAATAGCATCAATCCATGTGTAGGGAGGAGATAAATCCAATTTGTAAAAGAAGATACCCAAAAATGAGTAAATGCTCACATAAGATGAAGAGTTGAAAATGTACAAGGTTTATTAGTAAAAAACTATGAGCAATAGTAAAAATATGAGATATTTTGGGTATCCAAAAAGGAGTAAATGCTCACATAAAATGAAGAGTTGAAAATGTACAAGGTTTATTAGTAAAAAACTATGAGCAATATGAGATATTTTGGGTATCAAAAAATGAGTAAATGCTCACACAAGATGAAGAGTTGAAAATGTACAAGGTTTATTAGTAAAAAACTATGAGCAATATTAAAAATATGAGATATTTTGGGTATAATGATTCCATTTTGACACATATGTAAGGAAGGGGAGTTCTTTAAAGGAGGTTCATATTTCACATGCTTGAATGAGTTTTAAACTAAAAAATAATGTGATATTTTTATCTCTCCTCTCTCTTGAACCAAACCAAATCAAAATGGAACCAAACCGAATCAAAAAGTAACCAAACTAGGTCCAAATCTACCTAGTCCAAATTCAATCAAACTGAATTTGGAAAATTCTAGAATTCAGTTAGCTTTGGTTAGAGCTTCCCTCTCCTATAAATAGAACATGAGTCCTTGAAAAAAAAGAGAGAAGAATTTTACTATACTAGAGTTATGCTGAAATAATGCTAATTTCTACTATTCTCTAAAATTCTCTCCAAATTGAAGAAATTGGAGCTTCCCTCTTTCTTCAATCTCCATTGGTGGCTCCATCAACATACTTAACCAATTGATTGGTTGGGGGCCTCTACCGTGAACAAAGAATCAAGCAAATTGTAAGGTAAATGGTGAATTTTGATCTTTTCTATAATTTCTCAATGCTTCTCTCTTCTCAACCCCTCTCAAGCTTGAGAAGCTTAATTGGAATGGTTTTTGAATCTATTGAAGTTAATTGATGAATGGTAGTAAAGAGTTACATAATTTGATGAATGCTATTGAAGTTAATTGATTAATGATAGTTAAGAATTACATAAATTTCCATTTATGCTTAATTCAAATGGTTTTTATGTAAATTCTCTCTCTCACTCAAGAAATGGTCATACTCATGACCCATTCTCAATCCAAATGAAGATTTTCATAAAGCTTTTCCTTAATCCAAGATTAATCTATGCTTGAGGCCAAATTAATGGCTTTTTTCTATGCTTTTAGTTTATGTATATTGATGATTCAATCCATTATGGATTAATGATCCAATTAGGGATCATTCTAATTATTTCCTTAATGATAAGCTTTATCCCTTAGAAAAATTGAGATTTATCAGTCATAGCAGCGGAGATATGGCAAAATTTTTATAAAAATTACGTATAAAATAATTTCATTCAAAGCATAAAAAGAGGACTTCCTACCATATTCTAGGAATTATCATCCTAGATTATTTCAAAGATTCTTATTGTAATCCTAGAGAAATTGATTTTTTTATTATCCATAATTGATTTTCATACATAGAGGTATGCATAAAAGATTATTATTTTAACATAAAAGTGTTACTTTTATCATAATTAGATTTCATGCATAGAGGTATGCATAAAAGATTATTATTTTAATATAAAAGTGTTACTTTTATCATAATTAAATTTCATGCATAGAGGTATGCATAAAAGTTGATTATTTTATTGTAAAAGTGTTACTTTTATCATATTGGATTTCATGCATAGAGGTATGCATAAAAGATATTCTTTTTTTATACTAAAAGTGTGATTTTTCATCATAAATGGATTTTATGCATAACTTAGATGCATAAGAGAAATTCTTTTATTCTAAAAGTGTAATTCCTACCAAATTGAATTTATGCATAAGAAGATGCATAAAGATTGATTTTTAATTCAAAAGTGTCATTCTCATCTAAATTGAATTTATGCATAGGAAAATGCATAAAAGATTGAAATTTAATTCAAAAGTGTCATTTTCATTTAAAATGAATTTATGCATTGGAAGATGCATAAAAGATTGATTTTTACTTCGAAAGTATTAATCTCCTTAAATAGAATTTATGCATAAATAAATGTGTAAAGAAATCTTATATCAAATATAAGAATTCTCTTGTATTATATGAGATGTGATAGGATGTGGTAAGAGGTGTATAAGATGTGATAAGAGGTGATAAGATGCTTACGGAATAAGTTAGGAGGTGATAAGATGAATTAAGATGTGATAAGATGTGTATGGGATGAGGTAAGAAGTGTATGTGATAGGATAAGATGTATATGGGTTGTGAGATAGGGCGAGAATGGATGTGATGTAAAAGATTAGATGTGAAGGCATATGGGGTTATATGAATGGGAATGTGGAAATGGATGTATGTATGTGGATGTGTGGATGTGGAGATGGGAGTGTGGATGTATGAATGTGAAAATGGATGTATGCATGAAGATGTATATGCATAGATGTGAATGTGGATGTAGATGTGGCTGTATAGATGTGAATGTGGAATGTGGATGTGGATGTATGTATGTATGTGGATGTAGATGTGGATGTATAGATGTGAATGGGAATGTGGATGTGGATGTATGTGAATGTGGATGTAGATGTGGATGTATAGATGTGAATGTGGAATGTGGATGTGGATGTATGTATGTATGTGGATGTAGATGTGGATGTATAGATGTGAATGGGAATGTGGATGTGGATGTATGTATGTATGTGGATGTGGATGTATGAATGAGGACGTTGTCGTGACGTGGACGGTGTCGCTGGGAAAGTGCGAGACTTCTAGCTGTGAGAGTAGCTTCTAATCCCCAGCAACAACGAAACACACACACATACTCTTCAAAGAGCATAAGACATCTCCATTTTTGATAACATATACATGTGCCAATTCACCTCAATACATCCCCGAATTCAGCCTGATGATTGCACATAAATTGTCTATCAAGAGCATGTCCAGTTCCAAGCATAGATTTACTGACTCCTTTTTCCAAATGCCTCAAACCAATCACATGTAGGCTTAACACATTCTACAAATGATTTCCATATACATGTGACCATTCACATCACATATACCATATAATGCCAATTCCATCATTTTAAAATGTCTCTTGATCACCTGAAAACCTGCTTTCAGATTCCAACAACTCACAAGGCAAAAGATGGCACATGGAGCATGTACAACATATTCATCTATCTTTAAAAAACAATCACCATGTCTAACAATCCAAAACCAATTGCCTTTTTATTCCATGGTTCTTCAAAACCATATATACTTTCAAAGGCTTCTTGTTTTTTTTTTTAAAAAAAAACTTCTATACGATTTTTTTCAAATCGTAAATAACATCAAACAAGATTTCACTTATCTGAGTAAAAAAAAGCGAATTTTTTTCTTTTGATTTCGCTATTTCCCATGCACTGCCGTTTGCGCCAAGATCACAAGCATCATATAATGTGTAATTTTTTTTGAAGATCGTCTCCTGTAATAGCTCTTCATTCACTCATTAATTCTAATCCCTAGAAGCTCTATACAGTAGGCGCCGTTTTGATTTTAAAATCACTGGTTAGAAGATGCTCTGGTTCTCATTTTCTGCACACACCCTGACGATATGCGCCCCCTTTTTGGTTTTCTCTCCTTCCTGCAAGGAATTCGGGCGCGCTTCCCTTTTGCAGCTGATATTTTGTTTTTCCATAGTTCCAAAAACACTTGCGCCACCTTTTTTTTGCATTAAATTCGGATATCTCCTTTTTCGTTACTGCCACGCAAGCTGCTGCCTTCATATACCTTCTATACATGTGATATATCTACTCCTTACATCATGCACATGGGTAGCCATTTACATCATTTACATAACCCTTTGACGAGCCACCCATACCATCATTTACATAGCCACGCAGACCATGTACATAATTGAGTGTTTCCAACTTACCCATGAGGTCTGAGTAACAGCAGAACCACCACCACCACCTTACTCACAAGAGCCATCTTGAAATAGCTCTCACTAGCATAGTTGCCACTAGGTTCACCATCCATGGGCATGAAGATATTATTGAAGGGATCATTCTGCCTATGAGGGTACACAAAGACTTTGAATGTGTGCAGTATCTTATTGAAGTTCTTCTTGTTTTGCTCATTCCGAGTAAGAACTGAAATCATGGGATTCCAAGACACGATATCTCAAAAGGGTATTCTTCAAAACCAATCCTTATATCATACATGCTCTCACATTTCCATACATGTTGAGAAGGGTGTTCCCTACTGCAATGTCTACCATAAGCATAAAGCTCCATAATTCACACCACACTCATGTACAGAAGCTTCGAGACCCGACTCAGCCTCAGCTCGTCTTATTGAACCTCATTTACAATATGAACATATGTACATGGGCATCATATAATGACTCAAGTCATGGCACTTAATCCCATGCATCTGGATTTGCATTTAATGGCCTCATATGCATGGTTTCACACCATAGATGTGCCATGGCACGACATCCACCCCCTCTAAACCTGCACATCCTCTGGTATGTGCCAAATCATCATCAAGATCCACATATAATTGGATGTCATCTTCATCTTCTACATTACCAGGAAGATCATCCTCTTCCTCTTCAACCATATCCATACTATCACTGTCAAGCCTCTCATCCTGTCAAGCCTCTTCTACATTACTAGGAAGATCATCCTCTTCCTCTTCAACCATATCCATACTATCACTGTCAAGCCTCTCATCCTGTCAAGCCTCTCATCCTGTCAAGCCTCTTCTACATTACCAAGAAGATCATCCTCTTCCTCTTCAACCATATCCATACTATCACTGTCAAGCCTCTCATCCTGAGTCTCCTGTGAATCAAAAGGATCACTGTCATGCCTTCTTTTAAACATCTTGATTCTTTTGCCTGCCACAAGATTCTTTATCTCTGTTCCATCAAGCTCACACAGGGTATACATGGCATTTCCATGCACATGCTTGACAATGTAAGGGCCAAACCATCTTTTTGCAAACTTTCTTTGAACAGTGAACTGGTTGTCAAGGCTACTATCATACATTAGGACCCAATCACCTTCTTCAATAGGTTTTGGCTGGAGTCTGTGTCTTCTATCAAATCTTTCTTTGTTTTTCAACCTTGCATCTTTCAAACAAGCTTTAGCAAGCTCTACATCTTCAGGCCTCCTCTCCAGCTACCTTATTCGCAATGCAAGGAGGTCTTCCCTGTTCAATCCTTCCATCCAAGGTAAAACATTCCAAGTTGGAACTACTTCTTCAACTGGCATTACTGGTTTCTGACCATACATTAATTCTGCAGGCATGTATCCTGTCACTCACGGTCAGCCCACAAAGCATATGGTAGCAGCCTTGGCCACTCTCGCATTCTTTCTCTGCATGCCTTAGCCAAAGCTTTAATGATTGGAGGATGTCCTCGCTCACTTTTACCATTGCCCTCAGGATTGTAAGCACATGTTAGGGACAGTTTGATGCCAATTCTAGAGAAGAATTCCCTTGCTTCTTCAACATCTAGCTCACCCCTATCAGCTGTTATTTTCCCAACACAACCATACCGGCAAATCACATCTTCCAAGAGAAATTTGCATACTGTTTCCGTACTCTTTGTTCTAAGAGCACGCCCCTCTACCTGATTTGTCAAAACTTCTCTTGCAAGTGCTATGTACCGCATCTGCCAAATTCCCAAAGGCATTGTAACTAGATCCACTACCCATTTGTAGTGCATGGCAGGTGGGTAGGTTGGTTGCAAGCCATCACGATGTCGCACATTTGAGTACATTTGACATACCATGCATGTTTCCACATATTGGGAAATATCCTTGTACATTCCTTTCCACCAATATCTTTCCTTTATTTTGGTAAAGGTGGCCCACACACTTCGATGTCCAGCCCAGAGACTCTCATGGAATTCTTTCATGAGCTTCCCTTGAGTCTCTTTATCACATATGACTCTCTGTGGCATAGCATTCCTCTGCTTAGGATGCTTCCAGAGGTACCCATCCTTTAGAAAATAACCATATGCTTTTCTGCGGATCCTCTTAAATTCTGAGTTAGACCAATTTTCCTGTCTTGTCAGAGTACTCAAGTATTGACCAATAAGCAACCAATCTCCTTCATACATTTCCTCAGTAAAAGACTCAAGTGCATTTGATAGGCAAGTATGGTCCCCTTTTGCATATGCAGTAGTGTAGAACTTTGTACCTACATCATCAATGTCACTAATCATCTCTTTTTCATCTTCATACCTGGCTCTTGATAGCATATCTGCAACTGGGTTATCTTTTCCTGCAATATGCTCAAACTCAGGATTTAGTGACTTGATATAGGCAATCCACCTAAGCATAGCGATATCTGGAGTGGTACAGCTTGCTATCATCCCAAGGAGTGGCAAGCAATCAGTTTCCACAAGTACAAATGCCCCAATAAGATATTCTTTTTCACATTTTAAAGCAGTGACTATTTCCCATAACTCTCTCTTGATCTGCGGATATTTTCGTTGACGAATGCTTAATACCTTTGCTCCAAATCTGATTACATACCTGTGATCATCCTCATCATCTTGCCCTACTGCCCATCCTATCCCAGTAGGACTAGTATCAACTGTAACAATCACAGGCCTGCCACATTCATAATCTGCCTTCCTTAGAGTAGGTGATGATTGGAGCAAACATTTCAGCTTCCGCATAGCTTTAATATATACTACACTCCACAAAAATTTTTGATTTTTCCTCAAAAGTTGATAAAGAGGATCTGCTACATGTGCATAATGTGGGATCCAAATAACATAAAAGACACATGCACCAAGAAATCTCCTCAGCTCTATAACATTAATGCATATCTCTTTCATTTTTTGTATTGCATCTATCTTGGCTGGACAAGGTCAGCGTCCATTAGTACTACAAAGATGCCCCACTATTAGCACTTCACCAACCCCAAATACTGATTTCGATCCAGACAAAGTAAGATTCACCTCTTCAAGCCTGGATAGAATTATATCACAATCTTTTATATGATTTGCCACAAACTTGCGGCACCCTTTTGAATCCAAATCCTCATCTTTATTTTTCTCATCACAGCCCTTTATTGGCACATCATCCAGAAAAGGCATAGTTATTTGTGGTATGAAGTCTCGCAAGACTTTATTCATTCCATTCATCATATGCGCCACTGAGTTGGTGGCTCCCTATGGTAAGGTACACATTCTTACCAATCCCAAAGGAGTTTTCATTGTGGTCAAGTCCCTGCTTTGTATATCCAGCTGGAGCTGATCATATCCCGAATACAGATCACCCATAGAGTATATAGCTTTCCCTGCAAATGCTTCTGCAAACTCGTCCACAATCGGACCTGCTCCCACATTCCTGATTGTGACCTTGTTTACAGGTTGCATGTCTTGAATGAAGCGCAATGTTCCATTTTTCTTTGGCACGGTAAACCATCTGTTGGAGTATGGAGCGCATGATGGCTCCAAAATTCCTATCCTGATCTTTTCTTTTAGTAATTCCATCAGCTTTGGCAAGAGAGCCTTTGGTACTGGAATTGGCCACAGGTTCCAGGGCACATGTGGAACAGTGAAGATCACCATTGGTGCTATTATGCTTGGATCAACACAGCCTATCTCATGCGGCTAAAAAGCAAAGGCCTTCCCATGTTTTACAAGCATATCCTCAAAGCATTCCCTTTCTTCGGATCTCTGAGATTCGGTTGTATAGAGGCTTCATCTAATTTCTCCTTGCTTCCTGGTGGCAAGGGCAAGGCAACTGGTTTCACCTTCTTTGCAACCGTTTTATACTTTGTATCAACATGAGCATCCATCTCACAATTCATGTTTTTACATTCCATCCCCTCAAATTCCCGGATTATATCATATATCCCCACAGATGACACCTCTATCATCTCATTTCCACCCTGTAAGCATGCTCTTCCCATAGCAAAAAGCACATCCATAGTATCCACAAATGACACCTCATCAAGCACCCCTGAAATAAACTCATTCTTCTCCAAAAGACCACACTGCTCAAGACTTTTTTGTTCATTTTGTACATGTCCACGCATACCACGCTTCAAATCCTTGCTTTTTACAAAGATCAGTGACCCATAGCTAGAAAATCCCTGAAAATTTGCTGAAAAGTTATTTACATTGATTGAGTCCTGCGAGAACTCATTTTCCCTTGTACCATTGGAATCCCGCTTTACA
Organism: Cibotium barometz; assembly: GCF_041138505.1. Classification (NCBI taxonomy): domain Eukaryota; kingdom Viridiplantae; phylum Streptophyta; class Polypodiopsida; order Cyatheales; family Cibotiaceae; genus Cibotium; species Cibotium barometz. The sequence goes on from NC_141055.1 coordinate 9,328,213, forward strand.
ATGGCACCTGGACAAAATCCCTCATCTCCCTGTAGTTCATGAATTCTCTATTTATCTTTGGGAGTGACTGTGCGCGAAGAGACTCACGGTTCCTTTCATGGTTAATGCAAACTGTCAAGAACTGAACAGCTTTCTTGCCATCTTTACTCCTTATTCTTGCATATGCGCCATCATCCAAAACCTTTGTTTCCATCCTCACAGCTGTAATGTAGGGTTGCCCAAGGATAAGGGGATACGATGACATCTCCTGAACAAAGAAGTTCTAATCATCTTTCATATCCCCTATAGTTACCCTTACATTTGGACAGGCTGCATAGAGCTCTCCAGATGAGTTATTAGCTGCTTTAATCATCCACCCATGATCTACATCCATTGGCCACTTACATTTGTTGTAGAGATTTTTAGCCATAAGATTTATCTCAGACCCATGGTCGATTAGAGCGACATACGGCTCTTCCAAGTCACCTATCTTGACAAGGGTTTCAGTGGTTGCTCTTGCCCAATGGCTCCTGGAATAATGACTCTTTGTAAGAACTTCTTTTTCATCATCCTCTTCCACAAAGCGCACTTGTCGTGCCCCTTCAGCAGAGTGATTACATTCCACCACATTTTCTCTCTCTTCCTTTTGCTGTACCTGTACTCCATGAGTCTTGGAAGTGCTTGCCTCCCCTTGTGATGGAATAGATTCAATTATGGACGGTCTCTTCCTTCGTATAATATCAATTATCTCATCATGGAATTCTTTCTTTGCAATTCCCAAGACTTCCCCTAGTGTAAATTCCACCCTGCTGTTTAGAATCCTCTCTTCAAGCACCTTTTTGAGATCTGTTTTGCGGCTTCAATATCAGATTGAAGTTTGTAGAGTGGACTTTTCCCTTTACCCTTCTCCTTCTCATGCTTCATTTTTGCTGGCACTTCTTCCATTGATACTTCCTGTGGAGGTATGCTATGCGGTGGAGGCATATGTGATGGCCCAGGATCCTTCTTTTCACTTCCACGAGTAACTCTTTTTGATGACCCTCCTTCCTCATTTTCCCTTTTACGCTTCTCCTCTACCTGTGCCTCATTATTCTGGCATTTAGCAATGTAGGCATGAACAGATAAAGAATCCACAGGCTCCTCCCAGCCAGTCTCAAGACGTATACAGTCACCTGCCTCATGCAAAGCTTGCTTAGACACCTTCTTTGACGCAATTAATTCCATTGTTGATGGCCAAAAATCTTCATTCTCATAATCTTCATCATTCTCAGATTCCTGCTTTGATTGACCAACCTTTAACCCATAGGTTGCTGCCTCAACCATAGAGATGGCATGTCCAGCGTTCATGTCCTCAACCAGTTTTTTCATCCCTCCTTTTCCAAAGTTTGTGCTTAATGGAAGACCAGTCTCTGTAAGGTGGATTTTCCCATCTTTGAAAAACACAAGTTGATTTCTGAGGACTTCTTTATAGCTAGCACAGTCTTTCTTTGCATGTTCTGGGTCATCACACCATATGCATCTGAATGTAAACCCTTCTTTGCTTTGAGGCCTTTGCATAGAAGCCTGTCCTAATGGTAGCCCTTTTTCCTCAATCCTGGACATCTTCAATTTTAGGTCTCGCATACCCTTAATAAGCTCATCCATCGACCCTTCTACCTTTGGGATTGCAGCAGCTGGTTTTGGTAGATTCTCAGGGATAACAGCAGTTATAGGGGTTGCCAAGCTCATCACCATTTTATCCCTCCTTCGCTGCCGCTTTGCTAGCATGGTGACCGCATCCTCGACATCATTCCAATCATTCTTTAGCCCCTGCTCTGTATCCTTATCCTCAAGGAGGATTTCCAGTTTCTCTTGGAGATCTTTCCCAGCTGCTTGTAAGAAGAGCTCTGTTTTTTCTCTGTCCAAAGTTGTGCGCTCTATCCTTGACAGCTGGGCATAACGCTTCTCAAACTCTCTTAGCAACTCTGTGGCAGAAATTCCCATTTTGGGTTTTGTGACCCATTCCAAGAAAGTTCGTTTGGTCACTCGCTCGGAATCCTCCATGAAATATTCATCCTTTAAAGCAAGCTTGAACTCCTCCCAATTTCTGCCACCATGTGCTGTCTGCAATCCTCTTATGCGCTCTCTTATTTCAGGAACACATACCAGCTCAAAGCTTCGAACCATATCCTCCTCAGTCACCCTGTTTAGCTCCATTTCCTTTGTGTAATTGCCCAGGTACTTTGTGATATCCTTACCATCAAATTGATCCACCTTTTTCACAATTGATTGCAGTGCTTTGGTCGTGGAAATTTGTCCCCTCTCAGCAGCTTGCTGCTGCTGTTGCATATACATAGTAAACATCTGAAACATTTGCATAACTCCGGGGTCAAAATGAACCCCCTGACCCTCAGGATTCTCAGCCATAGCTTCCCTGTGTATTTCACCACACTCTCACCCCAGCAGTTTCACGTCGGGTTCACCAAAAAGCTGTCGTGACGTGGACGGTGTCGCTGGGAAAGTGCGAGACTTCTAGCTGTGAGAGTAGCTTCTAATCCCCAGCAACAACGAAACACACACACATACTCTTCAAAGAGCATAAGACATCTCCATTTTTGATAACATATACATGTGCCAATTCACCTCAATACATCCCCGAATTCAGCCTGATGATTGCACATAAATTGTCTATCAAGAGCATGTCCAGTTCCAAGCATAGATTTACTGACTCCTTTTTCCAAATGCCTCAAACCAATCACATGTAGGCTTAACACATTCTACAAATGATTTCCATATACATGTGACCATTCACATCACATATACCATATAATGCCAATTCCATCATTTTAAAATGTCTCTTGATCACCTGAAAACCTGCTTTCAGATTCCAACAACTCACAAGGCAAAAGATGGCACATGGAGCATGTACAACATATTCATCTGTCTTTAAAAAACAATCACCATGTCTAACAATCCAAAACCAAATGCCTTTTTATTCCATGGTTCTTCAAAACCATATATACTTTCAAAGGCTTCTTGTTTTTTTTTTTAAAAAAAAACTTCTATACGATTTTTTTCAAATCGTAAATAACATCAAACAAGATTTCACTTATCTGAGTAAAAAAAAGCGAATTTTTTTCTTTTGATTTCGCTATTTCCCATGCACTGCCGTTTGCGCCAAGATCACAAGCATCATATAATGTGTAATTTTTTTTGAAGATCGTCTCCTGTAATAGCTCTTCATTCACTAATTAATTCTAATCCCTAGAAGCTCTATACAGTAGGCGCCGTTTTGATTTTAAAATCACTGGTTAGAAGACGCTCTGGTTCTCATTTTCTGCACACACCCTGACGATATGCGCCCCCTTTCTGGTTTTTCTCTCCTTCCCGCAAGGAATTCGGGCGCGCTTCCCTTTTGCAACTGATATTTTGTTTTTCCATAGTTCCAAAAACACTTGCGCCACCTTTTTTTTGCATTAAATTCGGATATCTCCTTTTTCGTTACTGCCACGCAAGCTGCCGCCTTCATATACCTTCTATACATGTGATATATCTACTCCTTACATCATGCACATGGGTAGCCATTTACATCATTTACATAACCCTTTGACGAGCCACCCATACCATCATTTACATAGCCACGCAGACCATGTACATAATTGAGTGTTTCCAACTTACCCATGAGGTCTGAGTAACAGCAGAACCACCACCACCACCTTACTCACAAGAGCCATCTTGAAATAGCTCTCACTAGCATAGTTGCCACTAGGTTCACCATCCATGGGCATGAAGATATTATTGAAGGGATCATTCTACCTATGAGGGTACACAAAGACTTTGAATGTGTGCAGTATCTTATTGAAGTTCTTCTTGTTTTGCTCATTCCGAGTAAGAACTGAAATCATGGCATTCCAAGACACGATATCTCAAAAGGGCATTCTTCAAAACCAATCCTTATATCATACATGCTCTCACATTTCCATACATGTTGAGAAGGGTGTTCCCTACTGCAAGGTCTACCATAAGCATAAAGCTCCATAATTCACACCACACTCATGTACAGAAGCTTCAAGACCCGACTCAGCCTCAGCTCGTCTTATTGAACCTCATTTACAATATGAACATATGTACATGGGCATCATATAATGACTCAAGTCATGGCACTTAATCCCATGCATCTTGATTTGCATTTAATGGCCTCATATGCATGGTTTCACACCATAGACGTGCCATGGCACGATAACGTGATAGTGGATGTATGCATGTGGATGTGGATGTATGGATGTGGATATGGATGTGTATGTATGAATGTGGATATGGGATGTGGATGTATAAATGAGGATGTATAAATGAGGATGTGAAAATGGAGGTAAGCATGTAGATGTGGATGTATGGATGTGAATGTGGATGTGGATGTGGATGTATGGATGTGGATATGGATGTATGGATGTGAATGTGGATGTATGGATGTGGATATGGATGTGAATATATGATATGTGATGTGAAGGAGTCTGAAGTGAAGAGATGGAAAATGATGTGATTGGATGAGTACACATATAAATGGAATGTGGAATAAGTAATGTGGATTAATGAGGGATAATGTGGAAAAATGAGAGTTAATATAGAAATTGTATTTGTAAATTGTTTGTAAATGCTGTTTGTAAATGGCTGTTTTATGTCAAGAATGCTGGGGAAGCATTTTGACCGTCTTGTGATTATGGTCGTGGAGACCTAACTAATAAAGTTACAACTGCTGACGGAGAGTCAATGGAGGACGTCTCGCGTAGCAAGGTCGACCGAGGTCTTGACCACCCTCGGTTCGATTAAAATGGTGAGCTTCCAGTACGGTGGATGAGGGACCAAGGAAGCGGCCTATGAGTGAAACGCTAGGTCACCTGCGAAGGATCCTAGAGGGTACTGACCATCGGTCCTCGGGCTCTGGGTCGCCTAAGATACCCACGCGTGCGTCGAGGAAGATATTGGAACAAGGAGTAAGAGTTGTTTTCTGAAACCGGGCATGGATCTGGTTGATTGACCTTGCTGGTCTTCAATGGATGAGTCCATGGCTCTTTTAATGGATCTGTTGGTTGATCTTGCTGATCTTCAACGAGAGTCCATCTTGATTTTTATAAGTGATTATATGGCCGAGTATTATGGGCTAGGAACTATTGAAAAGGCCCCTGTGAGTGGACAGGTGGTGAGCGTTCTAGTTGCCAATGATGCCATAGATACTCTGATGAAGGAATGATGGGAAATTATGAATCAACCGGATAAATTGAAAGATTGTGATTAGTGGTACTATGGTTTCATTAAAGGATTGTTTTAAAGTTAGCTGATGCTAAGAAAAAGGCAATTTCATATTGGGTGTGTAAGTGGTGTGGCTAGTTTTATATTTGCATGAACTTCCAGCTAGGGGGCCTTGGAACTCTTTTCCTTGGTACCCGGGACAAAACCTAACCAAATTCCAAATTGGATCCCATCACTACAGTGGTTGGGTGGTTGGCTAACCCATGGGATTGGATGGGGTTAGGCTAGACTGATGGATCCGTAAATCGAGACTCAATTTCTGTTACTACGATAGATAAAGTAAATCTCAGATAGTAATTGTTCTATGGATAGAATCAACGGCTGTGCCTCTTGATGGGGAAAAAAGCGTTGATCCCAATGATCCAAGTGCAAGTTTCTCCTTGATCTGACTGAGTATCTTTATAGGTGCAGTCGGATCAGCTTGATCACCAATGGTCTTGACTATGTTAGAGTAAAAGTTATCCTGGAGGAATCGCCCGTGCTTTTGGGATAAGGGAAGTTTTTCCAGGTTCGGTTTTGGAAAAATTGACGGATTAGTCTTTTGTCCGGATATCCGTGGGGAGGAGGCCCCGAGTGTGGGACCCTGCCTCACGCATGAAGTGCTACTTCCGCTGCTAGTACCCCGAATCCGTTGTGTGGTGAGAACAAGGATCTCACAGTTGGTATCAGAGCGAATTGGTTAATAAAGATCAACTGAGAAGCCAAATATGTCAAAAATTTATCAAGAACACAAAAAGGTTGTAATTGTGTGATATAATTCATACAATTTGATATTCAAACTGAAATTTGTAATTTGGTAATTGGGTCTTCAGATGAAAGTATCGCAATTATATAGAATCCCTGACTTGCTTGAGGCCTAGTCATGATGGTATTTACCTTATAATTCCAAGGGCCGTGACTACGCGTATATACCGAGAGTATAACTGCAGCTCTTTACTGACAGTATATACGAGTAAATCTAAGACTTGAAATTATAAGCATTAATGCCATCCAGAGGATGATTTCGAATGTGGTGATTTTTAATTCTGTTTGAGAATTGATGAATTGATTTGGATTCTGATTGAAAAATGATGATCCCTGAAATTTGGTTGAAATGTAATAAGCTGAGCGAAACCTCAATGAGGATGAATGGGACGAGTCCCTGTGATGATATTCATAACTGAAATAATGATAATGATTTCAGCAAATCACTATGAGATTAGTGGATTGTGCTATCAAAGTGCTACTGTTAACACTTGACTCGGTATATCAAGTTAAGGGATGAAAAATTGAGAACTTGCTTGACTGAAATTCTCGTGGAGGAATGTTCAGAAAGAAAAATTTTCGATCTAATGGACCATTATCGTGTTAAAGATATGAATGATATGATCTAAAATGAATTGTTATTTAATGATGAGTTCTATATAAGGGATATTTATCCCCGTATTCTGTTGGGTTGACTAGAATATAAGGAACCCCAGAATAAATTGGATCTTAAGAAAAAGAGTTGTCCTCTACTTTACGAGATGAGGACATCTCGCACTTTTTAAGTGGGGTAGAATGTAAGATTCCTCCCCAGCCTTCGAGGTATGCAGGAGTAAGAACCTCCCTTTCTGATCTTATAATTATTCTCTCTCTAAATAAAAGAAAGATTCTGTTTAAAAAAGGAAGACCCTTTTCCCATAATACTTCTCAAAAGTCCCACCTATTTTAAAGATTATGAACGATGAGTTCAGAAGTGAGAACCGGTGTTTTGGATGCCAAGGTTTTGGTCATCAATTAAAAGACTACCCAGGATCGACAGAAGCAGTATACAGATAAAAAGAGGGCAGTCAGAGAATTCAAAGAAGCAGATATGGACTTCATTCGAGTACGGCCCAAAAGAAGTTCTTTCTCTTAGGAAGTATAAGAAGTTATCCCCCAGATATTGTGGGCCATATCGGATTTCAATGAAAGTAGGTGACTTAGCCTACAAGCTTTTTCTACCTCATCATCTCAAAGTTCATAATGTATTTCATATGAACCTTCTATAAAAATATGTGCCAAACCCAAATCATGGAAAGACGGTAAAACTTCAGTGACAAGATACCGTTGGCTTCTAAGTTACGCTAGCTCCTTCCTTTATATAAGTCGTAACTTTTACTTGTCGCTCACAGTAATCTTACTTTCATCGATCGCCTTTCTTTCTTAATCTCCTTCATGGCTTGGCAACAGGAATTAGTTTTATCCATGATGATTTCTCACCTTCAAGACGCAAGCGAGTCTGTGAAGAAGGATTTTATAGAACAGTATGAGCGCTCACTTTTCCCTCACTTGGGAATTGCTGTAGCTCAGACCAAATGGCGGACCTATCAAGACATAACTAGGGTAACACCATGGGGTCAGCAGCACTTTCGTAACAATGTCCGCTTGGCTATGGTTATTGAAGCTTTGGGTTTGGGTCCCCGATACTATTGCGTGATGAGATCAAAGCATATTGGGTTTTCTGAGCGGGTCTTCTCACTGGCGTGTTTTCTTCCTCATCAGAAGATATGCCTTTATCCCGTTTTTGGCTTGCCTCTCAAAGGTCCTTTTAACAGGTCACCTCATACCAATGAGATAAGTGCTGCAATAACCAGCCAAATTATTCCCATAGATGAGTTACCTTATACGTGTGCAACTTGTGAGTGCTGCTTTTGTGACCACATGATGGATGGACTTATGCAATTGTAAAGAGTTCTTCTATCTTTACTGTATATGTTCCAAGAATGAATAAAGTTGAAATCTTGTTCTTGTCTTGAATCTTGCTCTCTTTGAGACTTTTCTTGGTGGTTAATCTTAATTAAAAAATTTCTCTCTGTCTCATATTCGTGCATCTTACGAAATTACCCCCAGTTTGCGAGATGAGGGCATCTCGCGTTTTTCAAGTGGGAGAGAATGTAAGATTCCTCCCCAGCCTCTCAAGATGTCCAGCATCTTCCCCTGTAATCAATCCCCTCTTCAAAAATATAAAAGATCTTGTCTCTGCCTATTTTGACATAGAGAGAGAAAATATTCTAGAGAGAGAATATTCAGATTTTGAATATTTTTAGATAGAAAAATTTTTCATATTATTAAAATGAATTCCCCTAAAACAGAAATTCAAAAAGAACTTTCCAATGTGCAATTAGAATTTATTGGAAATTGGTTAAAGGACCTTAGCAACATAAGGGTCTAGATTTTCAGAAATTTTTGGATTATGGTCCAATTAAGGTTCCTATGGGCCAATAGCATCAATCCATGTGTAGGGAGGAGATAAATCCAATTTGTAAAAGAAGATACCCAAAAATGAGTAAATGCTCACATAAGATGAAGAGTTGAAAATGTACAAGGTTTATTAGTAAAAAACTATGAGCAATAGTAAAAATATGAGATATTTTGGGTATCCAAAAAGGAGTAAATGCTCACATAAGATGAAGAGTTGAAAATGTACAAGGTTTATTAGTAAAAAACTATGAGCAATATTAAAAATATGAGATATTTTGGGTATCAAAAAATGAGTAAATGCTCACACAAGATGAAGAGTTGAAAATGTACAAGGTTTATTAGTAAAAAACTATGAGCAATATTAAAAATATGAGATATTTTGGGTATAATGATTCCATTTTGACACATATATAAGGAAGGGGAGTTCTTTAAAGGAGGTGCATATTTCACATGCTTGAATGAGTTTTAAACGCAAAAATAATGTGATATTTTTATCTCTCCTCTCTCTTGAACCAAACCTAATCAAAATGGAACCAAACCGAATCAAAAAGTAACCAAACTAGGTCCAAATCTAGTCTAAATTCAACCAAACTGAATTTGAAAATTTCTAGAATTCAGTTAGCTTTGGTTAGAGCTTTCCTCTCCTATAAATAGAACATGAGTCCTTGAAAAAAAAGAGAGAAGAATTTTACTATACTAGAGTTATGCTGAAATAATGCTAATTTCTACTATTCTCTAAAATTCTCTCCAAATTGAAGAAATTGGAGCTTCCCTCTTTCTTCAATCCCCATTGGTGGCTCCATCAACATACTTAACCAATTGATTGGTTGGGAGCCTCTACCGTGAACAAAGAATCAAGCAAATTGTAAGGTAAATGGTGAATTTTGATCTTTTCTATAATTTCTCAATGCTTCTCTCTTCTCAACCCCTCTCAAGCTTGAGAAGCTTAATTGGAATGGTTTTTGAATGCTATTGAAGTTAATTGATGAATGGTAGTGAAGAGTGACATAATTTGATGAATGCTATTGAAGTTAATTGATTAATGATAGTTAAGAATTACATAGATTTCCATTTATGCTTAATTCAAATGGTTTTTATGTAAATTCTCTCTGTCACTCAAGAAATGGTCATACTCATGACCCATTCTCAATCCAAATGAAGCTTTTCATAAAGCTTTTCCTTAATCCAAGATTAATCTATGAGGCCAAATTAATGGCTTTTTTCTATGCTTTTAGTTTATGTATATTGATGATTCAATCCATTATGGATTAATGATCCAATTAGGGATCATTCTAATTATTTTCTTAATGATAAGCTTTATCCCTTACAAAATTTGAGATTTATCATTCATAGCAGCGGAGCTATGGCAAAATTTTTATAAAAATTACACATAAAATAATTTCATTCAAAGCATAAAAAGAGGACTTCCTACCATATTCTAGAAATTATCATCCTAGATTATTTGAAAGATTTTTATTGTAATCCTAGAGAAATTGATTTTTATATTATCCATAATTGATTTTCATGCATAGAGGTATGCATAAAAGATTATTATTTTAACATAAAAGTGTTACTTTTATCATAATTAGATTTCATGCATAGAGGTATGCATAAAAGATTATTATTTTAATATAAAAGTGTTACTTTTATCATAATTGAATTTCATGCATAGAGGTATGCATAAAAGTTGATTATTTTATTGTAAAAATGTTACTTTTATCATATTGGATTTCATGCATAGAGGTATGCATAAAAGATATAATCTCCTTAAATAGAATTTATGCATAAATAAATGTGTAAAGAAATCTTATATCAAATATAAGAATTCTCTTGTATTCTATAAATAGATATGAGATGTGATAGGATGTGGTAAGAGGTGTATAAGATGTGATAAGAGGTGATAAGATGCTTATGCAATAAGTTAGGAGGTGATAAGATGAATTAAGATGTGATAAGATGTGTATGGGATGAGGTAAGAAGTGTATGTGATAGGATAAGATGTATATGGGTTGTGATAGGGCGAGAATGGATGTGATGTAAAAGATTAGATGTGAAGGCATATGGGGTTATATGAATGGGAATGTGGAAATGGATGTATGTATGTGGATGTGTGGATGTGGAGATGGGAGTGTGGATGTATGAATGTGAAAATGGATGTATGCATGAAGATGTATATGCATAGATGTGAATGTGGATGTAGATGTGGCTGTATAGATGTGAATGTGGAATGTGGATGTGGATGTATGTATGTATGTGGATGTAGATGTGGATGTATAGATGTGAATGGGAATGTGGATGTGGATGTATGTGAATGTGGATGTAGATGTAGATGTATAGATGTGAATGTGGAATATGGATGTGGATGTATGTATGTATGTGGATGTAGATGTGGATGTATAGATGTGAATGGGAATGTGGATGTGGATGTATGTATATATGTGGATGTGGATGTATGAATGAGGACGTGGATGTAGATGTGGATGTATAGATATGAATGGGAATGTGGATGTGGATGTATGTATGTATGTGGATGTGGATGTATGAATGAGGACGTGATAGTGGATGTATGCATGTGGATGTGGATGTATGGATGTGGATATGGATGTGTATGTATGAATGTGGATATGGGATGTGGATGTATAAATGAGGATGTGAAAATGGAGGTAAGCATGTAGATGTGGATGTATGGATGTGAATGTGGATGTGGATGTGGATGTATGGATGTGGATATGGATGTATGGATGTGAATGTGGATGTATGGATGTGGATATGGATGTGAATATATGATATGTGATGTGAAGGAGTCTGAAGTGAAGAGATGGAAAATGATGTGATTGGATGAGTACACATATAAATGGAATGTGGAATAAGTAATGTGGATTAATGAGGGATAATGTGGAAAAATGAGAGTTAATATAGAAATTGTATTTGTAAATTGTTTGTAAATGCTGTTTGTAAATGGCTGTTTTATGTCAAGAATGCTGGGGAAGCATTTTGACCGTCTTGTGATTAAGGTCGTGGAGACCTAACTAATAAAGTTACAACTGCTGACGGAGAGTCAATGGAGGACGTCTCGCGTAGCAAGGTCGACCGAGGTCTTGACCACCCTCGGTTCGATTAAAATGGTGAGCTTCCAGTACGGTGGATGAGGGACCAAGGAAGCGGCCTATGAGTGAAGCGCTAGGTCACCTGCGAAGGATCCTAGAGGGTACTGACCATCGGTCCTCGGGCTCTGGGTCGCCTAAGATACCCACGCGTGCGTCGAGGAAGATATTGGAACAAGGAGTAAGAGTTGTTTTCTGAAACCGGGCATGGATCTGGTTGATTGACCTTGCTGGTCTTCAATGGATGAGTCTATGGCTCTTTTTATGGATCTGTTGGTTGATCTTGCTGATCTTCAACGAGAGTCCATCTTGATTTTTATAAGTGATTATATGGCCGAGTATTATGGGCTAGGAACTATTGAAAAGGCCCCTGACTGGACAGGTGGTGAGCGTTCTAGTTGCCAATGATGCCATAGATACTCTGATGAAGGAATGATGGAAAATTATGAATCAACCAGATAAATTGGAAGATTGTGATCAGTGGTACTATGGTTTCATTAAAGGATTGTTTTAAAGTTAGCTGATGCTAAGAAAAAGGCAATTTCATATTTGGTGTGTAAGTGGTGTGGCTAGTTTTATATTTGCATGAACTTCCGGCTAGGGGGCCTTGGAACTCTTTTCCTTGGTACCTGGGACAAAACCTAACCAAATTCCAAATTGGATCCCATCACTACAGTGGTTGGGTAGTTGGCTAACCCATGGGATCAGCTGGACTGATGGATCCGTAAATCGAGACTCAATTTCTGTTACTACGATAGATAAAGTAAATCCCGGATAGTAATTGTTCTATGGATAGGAATCAACGACTGTGCCTCTTGATGGGGAAAAAAGCATTGATCCCAATGATCCAAGTGCAAGTTTCTCCTTGACCTGACCGAGTATCTTTATAGGTGCAGTCGGATCAGTTTGATCACTAATGGTCTTGACTACGTTAAAGTAAAAGCTATCCTGGAGGAATCGCCCGTGCTTTCCGGATAAGGGAAGTTTTTCCGGGTTCGGTTTTGGAAAAACCGACAGATTAGTCTTTTGTCCGGATATCCGTGGACGAGGCCCCGAGTGTGGGACCGTGCCTTGCGCATGAAGTGCTACTTCCGCTGCTAGTACCCCGAATCCGTTGCGTGGTGAGAACAGGGATCTCACAATTGGTATCAGAGCGAATTGGTTAATAAAGATCAACTGAGAAGCCAAATATGTCAAAAATTTATCAAGAAGCACAAAAAGGTTGTAATTGTGTGATATAATTCATACAATTTGATATTCAAACTGAAATTTGTAATTTGGTAATTGGGTCTTCAGATGGAAATACTGCAATTATATAGAATCCTTGACTTGCTTGAGGCCTAGACATGATGGTATTTACCTTATAATTCCAAGGGTCGTGACTACCCGTATATACCGAGAGTATAACTGCAGCTCTTTACTCACAGTATATACGAGTAAATCTAAGACTTGAAATTATAAGCGTTAATGCTATCCAGAGGATGACTGAAATTCTTGTGGAGGAATGTTCAGAAAGAAAAATTTTCGATCTAATGGACCATTATCGTGTTAAAGATATGAATGATATGATCTGAAATGAATTGTTATTTAATGATGAGTTCTATATAAGGGATATTTATCCCCATATTCTGTTGGGTTGACCAGAATATAAGGAACCCCAGAATAAATTGGATCTTAAGAAAAAGAGTTGTCCTCTACTTTACGAGATGAGGACATCTCGCACTTTTTAAGTGGGGTAGAATGTAAGATTCCTCCCCAGCCTTCGAGGTATGCAGAAGTAAGAACCTCCCTTTCTGATCTTATAATTATTCCCTCTCTAAATAAAAGAAAGATTCTGTTTAAAAAAGGAAGATCCTTTTCCCATAATACTTCTCAAAAGTCCCACCTGTTTTAAAGATTATGAACGATGAGTTCAGAAGTGAGAACCGGTGTTTTGGATGCCAAGGTTTTGGTCATCAATTAAAAGACTACCCAGGATCGACAGAAGCAGTATGCAAATAAAATGAGGGCAGTCAGAGAATTCAAAGAAGCAGATATGGTCTTCATTCAAGTATGGCCCAAAAGAAGTTCTTTATCTCTTAGAAAGTATAAGAAGTTATCTCCCAGATATTGTGGGCCATATCGGATTTCAATGAAAGTAGGTGACTTAGCCTACGAGCTTTTTCTACCTCATCATCTCAAAGTTCATAATGTATTTCATATGAACCTTCTATAGAAATATGTGCCAAACCCAAATCATGGAAAGACGGTAAAACTTCAGTGACAAGATACCGTTGGCTTCTAAGTTGCGCTAGCTCCTTCCTTTATATAAGTCGTAACTTTTACTTGTCGCTCACAGTAATCTTACTTCCATCGATCGCCTTTCTTTCTTAATCTCCTTCATGGCTTGGCAACAGGAATTAGTTTTATCCATGATGATTTCTCACCTTCAAGACGCAAGCGAGTCTGTGAAGAAGGATTTTATAGAACAGTATGAGCGCTCACTTTTCCCTCACTTGGGAATTGCTGTAGCTCAGACCAAATGGCGGACCTATCAAGACATAACTAGGGTAACACCATGGGGTCAGCAGCACTTTCGTAACAATGTCCGCTTGGCTATGGTTATTGAAGCTTTGGGTTTGGGTCCCCAAAACTATTGCGTGATGAGATCAAAGCATATTGGGTTTTCTGAGCGGGTCTTCTCACTAGCGTGTTTTCTTCCTCATCAGAAGATATGCCTTTATCCCGTTTTTGGCTTGCCTCTCAGAGGTCCTTTTAATAGGTCACCTTATACCAATGAGATAGGTGCTGCAATAACCAGCCGAACTATTCCCATAGATGAGTTACCTTATACGTGTGCAGCTTGTGAGTGTTGCTTTTGTGACCACATGATGGACGGACTTATGCAATTGTAAAGAGTTCTTCTATCTTTATTGTATATGTTCCAAGAATGAATAAAGTTGAAATCTTGTTCTTGTCTTGAATCTTGCTCTCTTTGAGACTTTTCTTGGTGGTTAATCTTAATTAAAAAATTTCTCTCAGTCTCATATTCGTGCATCTTACGAAATTACCCCCAGTTTGCGAGATGAGGGCATCTCGCGTTTTTCAAGTGGGAGAGAATGTAAGATTCCTCCCCAGCCTCTCAAGATGTCCAGCATCTTCCCCTGTAATCAATCCCCTCTTCAGAAATATAAAAGATCTTGTCTCTGCCTATTTTGATGTAGAGAGAGAAAATATTCTAGAGAGAGAATATTCAGATTTTGAATATTTTTAGATAGATAAATTTTTTATATTATTAAAATGAATTCCCCTGAAACAGAAATTCAAAAAGAACTTTTCAATGTGCAATTAGAATTTATTGGAAATGGGTTAAAGGATCTTAGCATAAGGGTCTAGATTTTCAAAAAAATTTAGATTATGGTCCAATTAAGGTTCCTATGGGCCAATAGCATCAATCCATGTGTAGGGAGGAGATAAATCCAATTTGTAAAAGAAGATACCCAAAAATGAGTAAATGCTCACATAAGATGAAGGGTTGAAAATGTACAAGGTTTATTAGTAAAAAACTATGAGCAATAGTAAAAATATGAGATATTTTGGGTATCCAAAAAGGAGTAAATGCTCACATAAGATGAAGAGTTGAAAATGTACAAGGTTTATTAGTAAAAAACTATGAGCAATATTAAAAATATGAGATATTTTGGGTATCAAAAAATGAGTAAATGCTCACACAAGATGAAGAGTTGAAAATGTACAAGTTTTATTCGTAAAAAACTATGAGCAATATTAAAAATATGAGATATTTTAGGTATAATGATTCCATTTTGACACATATGTAAGGAAGGGGAGTTCTTTAAAGGAGGTGCATATTTCACATGCTTGAATGAGTTTTAAACTAAAAAATAATGTGATATTTTTATCTCTCCTCTCTCTTGAACCAAACCAAATCAAAATGGAACCAAACCGAATCAAAAAGTAACCAAACTAGGTCTAAATCTAGTCCAAATTTAACCAAACTGAATTTGAAAACTTCTAGAATTCAGTTAGCTTTGGTTAGAGCTTCCCTCTCCTATAAATAGAACATGAGTCCTTGAAAAAAAAGAGAGAAGAATTTTACTATACTAGAGTTATGCTGAAATAATGCTAATTTCTACTATTCTCTAAAATTCTCTCCAAATTGAAGAAATTGGAGCTTCCCTCTTTCTTCAATCCCCATTGGTGGCTCCATCAACATACTTAACCAATTGATTGGTTGGGGGCCTCTACCGTGAACAAAGAATCGAGCAAATTGTAAGGTAAATGGTGAATTTTGATCTTTTCTATAATTTCTCAATGCTTCTCTCTTCTCAACCCCTCTCAAGCTTGAGAAGCTTAATTGGAATGGTTTTTGAATGCTATTGAAGTTAATTGATGAATGGTAGTGAAGAGTGACATAATTTGATGAATGCTATTGAAGTTAATTGATTAATGATAGTTAAGAATTACATAGATTTCCATTTATGCTTAATTCAAATGGTTTTTATGTAAATTCTCTCTGTCACTCAAGAAATGGTCATACTCATGACCCATTCTCAATCCAAATGAAGCTTTTCATAAAGCTTTTCCTTAATCCAAGATTAATCTATGCTTGAGGCCAAATTAATGGCTTTTTCTATGCTTTTAGTTTATGTATATTGATGATTCAATCCATTATGGATTAATGATCCAATTAGGGATCATTCTAATTATTTTCTTAATGATAAGCTTTATCCCTTAGAAAAATTGAGATTTATCAGTCATAGCAGCGGAGCTATGGCAAAATTTTTATAAAAATTACGCATAACATAATTTCATTCAAAGCATAAAAAGAGGACTTCCTACCATATTCTAGGAATTATCATCCTAGATTAACTGAAATATATTTATTGTAATCCTAGAGAAATTGATTTTTATATTATGCATAATTGATTTTCATGCATAGAGGTATGCATAAAAGATTATTATTTTAACATAAAAGTGTTACTTTTATCATAATTAGATTTCATGCATAGAGGTATGCATAAAAGATTATTATTTTAATATAAAAGTGTTACTTTTATCATAATTGAATTTCATGCATAGAGGTATGCATAAAAGTTGATTATTTTATTGTAAAAGTGTTACTTTTATCATATTGGATTTCATGCATAGAGGTATGCATAAAAGATATTCTTTTTATACTAAAAGTGTGATTTTTCATCATAAATGGATTTTATGCATAACTTAGATGCATAAGAGAAATTCTTTTATTCTAAAAGTGTAATTCCTACCAAATTGAATTTATGCATAAGAAGATGCATAAAGATTGTTTTTTAATTCAAAAGTGTCATTCTCATCTAAATTGAATTTATGCATAGGAAAATGCATAAAAGATTGAAATTTAATTCAAAAGTGTCATTTTCATTTAAAATGAATTTATGCATAGGAAGATGCATAAAAGATTGATTTTTACTTCGAAAGTATTAATCTCCTTAAATAGAATTTATGCATAAATAAATGTGTAAAGAAATCTTATATCAAATATAAGAATTCTCTTGTATTCTATAAATAGATATGAGATGTGATAGGATGTGGTAAAAGGTGCATAAGATGTGATAAGAGGTGATAAGATGCTTATGGAATAAGTTAGGAGGTGATAAGATGAATTAAGATGTGATAAGATGTGTATGGGATGAGGTAAGAAGTGTATGTGATAGGATAAGATGTATATGGGTTGTGATAGGGCGAGAATGGATGTGATGTAAAAGATTAGATGTGAAGGCATATGGGGTTATATGAATGGGAATGTGAAAATGGATGTATGTATGTGGATGTAAAAGATTAGATGTGAAGGCATATGGGGTTATATGAATGGGAATGTGAAAATGGATGTATGTATGTGGATGTGTGGATGTGGAGATGGGAGTGTGGATGTATGAATGTGAAAATGGATGTATGCATGAAGATGTATATGCATAGATGTGAATGTGGATGTAGATGTGGCTGTATAGATGTGAATGTGGAATGTGGATGTGGATGTGGATGTATGTATGTATGTGGATGTAGATGTGGATGTATAGATGTGAATGGGAATGTGGATGTGGATGTATGTGAATGTGGATGTAGATGTAGATGTATAGATGTGAATGTGGAATATGGATGTGGATGTAGATGTAGATGTGGATGTATAGATGTGAATGGGAATGTGGATGTGGATGTATGTATGTATGTGGATGTGGATGTATGAATGAGGACGTGATAGTGGATGTATGCATGTGGATGTGGATGTATGGATGTGGATATGGATGTGTATGTATGAATGTGGATATGGGATGTGGATGTATAAATGAGGATGTGAAAATGGAGGTAAGCATGTAGATGTGGATGTATGGATGTGAATGTGGATGTGGATGTGGATGTATGGATGTGGATATGGATGTATGGATGTGAATGTGGATGTATGGATGTGGATATGGATGTATGGATATGGATGTATGGATGTGAATGTGGATGTGGATGTATGGATGTGGATATGGATGTGAATATATGATATGTGATGTGAAGGAGTCTGAAGTGAAGAGATGGAAAATGATGTGATTGGATGAGTACACATATAAATGGAATGTGGAATAAGTAATGTGGATTAATAAGGGATAATGTGAAAAAATGAGAGTTAATATAGAAATTGTATTTGTAAATTGTTTGTAAATGGCTGTTTTATGTCAAGAATGCTGGGGAAGCATTTTGACCATCTTGTGATTAAGGTCGTGGAGACCTAACTGATAAAGTTGCAACTGCTGATGGAGAGTCAATGGAGGACGTCTCGCATAGCAAGGTCGACCAAGATCTTGACCAGCCTCGGTTCGATTAAAATGGTGAGCTTCCGGTACGGTGGATGAGGGACCAAGGAAGCGGCCTATGAGTGAAGCGCTAGGTCACCTGCGAAGGATCCTAGAGGGTGCTGACCATACGGTGCTCGGGCTCTGGGTCGCCTAGGATACCCACGCGTGCATCGAGGAAGATATTGGAACAAGGAGTAAGAGTTGTTTTCTGAAACCGGGCATGGATCTGGTTGATTGACCTTGCTGGTCTTCAATGGATGAGTCCATGGCTCTTTTTATGGATCTGTTGGTTGATCTTGCTGATCTTCAACGAGAGTCCATCTTGATTTTTATAAGTGATTATATGGCCGAGTATTATAGGCTAGGAACTATTGAAAAGGCCCCTGAGTGGACAGGTGGTGAGCGTTCTAGTTGCCAATGATGCCATAGATACTCTGATGAAGGAATGATGGGAAATTATGAATCAACCGGATAAATTGGAAGATTGTGATCAGTGGTACTATGGTTTCATTAAAGGATTGTTTTAAAGTTAGCTGATGCTAAGAAAAAGGCAATTTCATATTGGGTGTGTAAGTGGTGTGGCTAGTTTTATATTTGCATGAACTTCCAGCTAGGGGGCCTTGGAACTCTTTTCCTTGGTACCCGGGACAAAACCTAACCAAATTCCAAATTGGATCCCATCACTACAGTGGTTGGGTGGTTGGCTAACCCATGGGATCGGATGGGGTTAGGCTGGACTGATGGATCCGTAAATCGAGACTCAATTTCTGTTACTACGATAGATAAAGTAAATCCCGGATAGTAATTGTTCTATGGATAGGAATCAACGGTTGTGCTCTTGATGGGGAAAAAAGCGTTGATCCCAATGATCCAAGTGCAAGTTTCTCCTTGATCTGACCGAGTATCTTTATAGATGCAGTCGGATCAGTTTGATCACTAATGGTCTTGACTACGTTAGAGTAAAAGTTATCCTGGAGGAATCGCCCGTGCTTTCCGGATAAGGGAAGTTTTTCCGGGTTCGGTTTTGGAAAAACCGACGGATTAGTCTTTTGTCCGGATATCCATGGACGAGGCCCCGAGTGTGGGACCCTGCCTCGCGCATGAAGTGCTACTTCCGCTGCTAGTACCCCGAATCCGTTGCGTGGTGAGAACAGGGATCTCACACTGCCCTTGCATTTCAGCAAGTGGTAAGATCTTCCCTTCATCTATCTGTCTCTCATGTACAGGGATAAACCACTGCCAAATATGGTAAGACCTTCCCATCTCTCTCATATTTGTCTATGCTTTCATGCTATCTACCACCATTGATCACCAATGATGTAGATCATGGGGTAATGTCATGTCTCTTTGTCTACATGGACGTATCTTTTTCCCTATCCAAGAGGCACCCCTGCATTACCCACTCTAGCAGGAGGATTGCCCTTGATGAGGGATTATCTATCAAGGTCCATCTCTCTGTCTATCTACAATCAGTCAGTCTCTCTGTCTATGTGTCTATCTTGTGTGATCTTACAGTCACATGTCTCTGACACTCTGTCTATCAGTCTATATGCCTCTCTTTTGTGGATTAGCTACCCACATTCTCTTGGCATTTTCTGTCTATGTCCCCATTTATCTTCTATCTGTCAGACTCTCTCATGTCTATCTGACAGTCTCTCTCTCTGTGGGGCCACTCTACTAGCTGATTGCCTCTCTGTCTGTCTGTCTATGATCCACTCTTGTCCCTACCCTTGTGGACCCATATGAGGATATCACTTGAGGAGGGGTGTCTCAGGATCTTGTCTATCTTATCTTCTAGCTTGTCTCTCAGTCCTTGTCTAGTCTATCTGTATTGGTCTTATCCTTTTGTCATGTCATAGTCTTGTCTTTCTGTCTTCCTTTTCCTAGTCTAGTATAAACTTTTGTCTTGAGTCTTGTGTGTCTGCCATGTGGCATCTTATTTGTCCCACATATCAGTGTGGCTACTATCTCTTGTACTACACACCTATATATTGTGGGTGTCACATCATAAGAAGTATTAATATTGTGTCTTGTCTACACTCATCTCAAGGTATCTCTATGATTTGTGCCTCCTTCTAGTCTTGCTCTCATTTCAATTTCAGTTTCAGCTTTGTCTCTACCCCATTTCTCCTACAGTAAAAGCTTATTCATTATTCAGGTTGAGGACGAGGAATCTTACAAGATGGGCTAGGCGGATAGTAAACCATTGGGGGTCCTTGTCTCATGGAAGGATTGGGCTGTGATTCATATGGCCCCATGTGATACCTTGGGTATGCCCCCCGAGGGGTATTGTTGATATACAGGTGGACTAGGCTAATATGATGGGGTCGGGTAGGCCCTTTCTCTTTGGTATGACATTTTCAGGCCCTTGGAGAGCTGGATCTGCCCCTTGGTTTAGCATTGGTCTTTGTGCCCTGTATGAATTGACTATCCCCAAAGCGGGCATGGCCCTCAAGACTGGTGGATGAGTCTACGTTTGATGGCTCTCACTTTGCTCTATTTCCTCTCTAGGCTCTCGAGGCAGCGTGGGCTCTCTTTCAAGTTGGTTTTCCATTCCTCTATCCCTGGGATGTGGCTCTTCTAACTATGTGTTTCCCAGGATAAAGTTGCAAAGCCTCAAAGCAAGTCTTCTCTATGAATGTGTAGGGGATGTTAGGTCTTGCTCTAGGACAAGTGTTCATACAGTGAGCTTCAAGTTCATGTGTTTCGAGGTCTCGAGTTTCTCGTCCCTTGTTGGGGATGGTCTTCACTCTCAGTGGTGCTATCAAAGACTAACACCATTTGTCTCCAAGATGTGCTGACCAATGGGTCTAACCTGATGAGCAAGGGAGTGTCAGGAGAGTTTATATCGTCATAGAGAGGGTTGTTTTGCATCAATTTACCCAAATGTAGGTGCATGAACATGTGGAATTACGGTGCTAAACCCCCCTGTGAATAGTTGTTTTTAAGGAATGGTTCGATCGTACGTTTTGAGATGGTACGGGCAATCTTGTCCATACAGAGCTTTGAAAGGGCTCATCCCAATGCTTTGATGATAAGAAGCATTGTAAGCAAATTCGACCAGATGCAAATGGTTTAACCACTTCTTGGCTTCCCTGCCACAACATGACCGAAGAATATCTTTTATTACCTCATTCACTCTTTTAGTCTGGCCATCTATTTCGGGGTGATAGGTTGTACTGAGATCCAAGAATGTTCCTACTGCTTCAAAGAATGTAGTCCAGAATTTTGATGTGAACTTGGGATCTCTATCACACTTACTATCCTCCTGGGTAAGCCATTCAATGTGAAGATCTCTTTAAGGAAAACTCTGGCAACATCCACTGCAGTGTATGTTTCTTTCACTGGAATCAGATGGGCAACTTTGGTTAGTCTATCAACTACCACAAAAATGGAGTTGTAACCTGATTGCACCGAAGGTAATCCAGTGACAAAGTCCATACTGATACATTCCCACTTCATATGTGGAATGTCTAGAGGCTACAGTTTCCCTGGCATCTTGACTCTCTCTGCCTTAACTCGCTGACACATTAAGCATTGCCACACATGATCAAGTACATCCTTTTTTAGTCTTGGCCAGAAGAAGCTTTTCTTCATAGACATATAGGTTTTTATAAACCCTAGATGTCCAGCTATCAGGCTATCATGGGCTTCTCTCAGAATCCTTCCCTTTATTCCCTCATCATTGGGAATACATAGCTGATTATTATAATACATGCATCCTTCATCCAATTTGTACCCAAGAACTTGACTCATTTCCTGAGGAGTCTTGCTTTCCTACATCAGAAGGGTAGCAATAGGGGCAAAGAATTTGTCATGCATGATTCTCTCCCTTGCTTCACTGATCAATGGATTTGACACCACTATAATTGCAAGCAAGGAGGTTTTTCTGATGAGCAGGGATTTCACTGACGTAAACGAGAACATGTGAACATGTTAATAACATATGTTAATAACACAAAAAATCTTGTGATCACATGTTATATTCACAAAGCTTTCACAAGGGCCTAAAAAAATTATCTTTGTCGGGCATAAAAAATCTTCTTAGGTGGCCATTGACCTGCTATTATGTGAAGATGGTAACATGAGAACATGTGAATAGCTTATTCCCATGTGTAGCCAAGCTTTTAAGGGGTTCCCAAATGGCAAGTGACCTGTTATTTTGTGAACGGTAACATGAGAACATGTGAATAACTTGTTCACATTTGTTATTATCACAAAAAATCTTGTGATCACGTGCATCCATCTCCTTTGACGCATGTTGAGATCTATCTGTCATCAAGGTGAACCTCTGTCCCAAAAGATAATGTCTCCACAACTTCAGGGCATAAACTACTAAGAGTAACTCCAAGTCATGGACGGCATAATTTCTCTCATGTGTTCTGCTTTTCTGGATTCATAGGCTGCTGCATGACCTTCCTGTATAAGAGCACCGCCTAAGGCAAACCCACTGGCATCAGTGACAACGTCAAAAGGTTTGGTAAAATCTGGCAATTTAAGAACAAGGTTGGTTACTAAGGCTGTCTTTAGCTTATCAAAGGCACTCTGACACATAGCAGTCCATTGAAAAAGGGTACTCTTCTTGTGAAGGTTAGTTAAAGGGGATGCTATCTGAGCATACTTGGGTATAAAGATCCTATACCATCCGGTTAATCCTAGGAATCCTCTGACTTCTTTTAGCATCTTGGATTCCGGCCAATCTACGACTACTTAGATCTTTGCGGGGTCAGGAGAAATCCCATCTTTAGGCACTATGAATCCCAAGTATTCCACCTGGTCAACAAAAAAAGAACACTTGCTCTTTTTTGCAAAGAGTTGGTGCTTCCTTAGGATTTCCAGGACCTTGCGCACATGATCTTCATGATCTGTAGCATTCTTTGAGAATACCAAGATATCATCAAAGAAGACAAGAACAAAATCATCCAGGTATTCTCTAAGAATATCCTACATAAGACAATTAAACCTCGCCCGAGCATTAGCCAATCCAAACGGCATGACTGTGAACTCATAATGCCCATAGCAAGTATTGAATGTTGTCTCTTCGGGATGTCCTGTTCCTTGATTCTGATCTGGTAGTACTCGGATTTGAGATCTATCTTTGTGAACATTTGGGTTCCACTTAACCGATCTAGAAGTTCATCAATCCTAGGGATAGGATACTTATTTTTAATTGTTAATTGATTCAATCCTCTGTAGTCAATACAGAGTCTTAACGTTGCATCTTTCTTCTTTTGAAAGAGAACAGGCGCACCCCAAGGTGAGTCCCTGTTCTAACAGTTGTCTTAAGTGCTCCTTAAGTTCTATGGCTTTAGGGACTGGCATTTTGTATGCATGCTGTGCTACTGGGGCTGAACTTTGGGGGTTAACTCGATCTCATGATCTACTTCACGAGATGGAGGCATCTCAGTTAGCTCTTCAGGGAACACATCTGCATACTCACTTAACCACTCTGGTTCTTTAGCCTTGCATTTTATGTCTACCGAATTCATAATGACATAAACAGCTTGCCTCTTTGTGAGCCCTTTTGACAATTTAGAAGCCTTGACTAATTGCAACACTAGGGATCCAAAAATTCCATTTCCTTGAACTTTATTCCCGTGAAGTTCAAGGATAGAGATGGTTCCATTGTGACAATGAATGTCAGCCTGATTCTTATGGAGCCAATCCATTCCAAGGATTCCATCATAGATTCCCAAGGGTAGGACTCTGAATTGGCACTCTGTTATGTTCCCATCTAGACTAAACTAAATAAGGTCTGTCTCAAGGTTGTCTGTCTCAAGGTGTGTGAAAAGAATCTTTCCATTGGCCAATTCCACTTGCATAGGTTTCCTTGATTTTTGATTTAGGACTAACTTACGCAGACATCTTGGGGAAATAAAAGAATGAGTACTGCCTGAATCAATCAAAAGCTTGAATTGCTTACCCTGGTACTCTGTTGGAGTCTGGAGGACTGAAAATTGATGATTATTCCCCTAATGCTCAATTGCGGCATATATCTGTCCTTTTTCTTCCTCCACTTCCTCAGCTATAGTGACGGCTCTAGCTGCTGCAATCTGAGGTGGAACTCTCTCTCTTTGGTTTCCCTAATTCTAGGAGGGAGTTCAGAGGTTGCTTTGCATGGAGGGTGCAGGCTGAGCTGGCACTCTTCTGGGGTTGCCCTGATTTTGGCGTGGGGGACCCTGATTGGTGGACTGATACAAAGGAGTCTGTCTCTGAACTCTGGGACCCTGGCTTCCTTAACCCACAGAAGAGATGGGAAATCCTTGAGCTGGTGCCCAAACCCCTGACATCCGCCGAAGCACCTGTTCTCACTTTGAAGCTCTTCCCTCTGCATTCTTAAAAAAGCCAGAGTTCCTGAAAAAGAGCTTTAAGGAAAAGGTCTTCCTTCATTCGTGAAACTTCTTGTCTCCAAATTCTGATTGGGACCTTGGTGTCTCTTTGGAGGCAGAAGGTTGGAAGAACTTCCCGGTGCTGGAATCACTTGAAGGATGAGGGAGTTGGCTTTGGCGGGACTTTAACGATGAAGGTTTTGGCGAAGTCCTTCGCCATTCTTACAGCTTTAGCCATGGAGACTGGCTTGGCATTCTTGACCAGGGTGTCTAAAGGTCCGTTCATTCCCCAAATGAACCTGGCCACCATGACTTGCTCTTCGTCTAGCGGTGGTGAGTACTTGAGGAGAAGAGCAAATGCCTGGTGATATTCTTCAATAGTTTTTCTCCCCCGGTTTAGCTCTAAGAATTCATTCATCTTGGTTTCTAAAAATCGGGGGGGGGGGGGGGGGGGGGGGAAATCTCTTCCTTAGATAAGCTTTGAGATCATTCGAGGACTGGGTATTCCTATCTAGATGGTTAGTGTCGCGATGGTTTCTCCATGCCACCCTAGCTATTTCCACAATCTTCAGCCTAGTGAGATCCATTTTGCTCCTCTCATTGTATCTGGTGACATCAAAATATTCCTTTATGGCCTCGACCCACTTCTCCATAGCCTCGCCCAAATTCTCCCCTTCACCTTTGAAGGGTCCTGGCTGAGTTCTGTGAAGAGCCTTGCGAACATCGAGGTCAAGCTCTTCCTCATCAGTGAGAGGATCTGCCTGTCAGCCAACGGTTCGCTTGCCTCATGATACATTATTAAGTTTTTATTTTGATTTCATCCACGAGATCCTAAGACTTAAGAGGTTCGGAAAATAATTGCTTAAACAAGATAAACGATCTTATTGGAGATCTATGACATATGTCCGAGTAATAGATCTTGCTTCTTCAATTCGTCATATAATAAACAATCACTTATATAACAGGGAATTTTTTCACAAAATATTTCTTTATTTATATAAAGGTTGCAATATGTACATAGAGCATCTCGGCTCTAGAAAGTCAAAACCTCCTCGAGAAATGCATAAGACAGCAATACTGGGCTACAGACATGCCCTAATACAAACGTTCCCTCACTGCCACCAAGGGAGCTACTATCTTCTCCTTTGGAATGAAGCAGCTAAGAAGTCTGTAGATATGGCAGGAAAGTCTGAAATATTGAGGCGTAGGGTGATATAAAATAACACCATGAATAACTTTTAGCCTCATCAGAATCATGGCCAATGAGATATTTTCCCTCAGCATCACGCGCTGGTCACAAGAGGCATGGACATACTGCCTTGCAAACCACTTGTGCTATCGTCTCTCCACTGGGTCTGGGAAATATAAATCCTC
Organism: Cibotium barometz; assembly: GCF_041138505.1. Classification (NCBI taxonomy): domain Eukaryota; kingdom Viridiplantae; phylum Streptophyta; class Polypodiopsida; order Cyatheales; family Cibotiaceae; genus Cibotium; species Cibotium barometz. Next base: position 9,354,307 of record NC_141055.1, read on the forward strand.
GAAATGGCTTGCGAGTCTGGCTCGGCTCGTTTGAGTTTTAGCGGAAGAGATGATATGCTCGAAGGCAAAAGCAGTCATATCTTGTGACTAGGTGAGATTGAGAATACGGAATAAGCATGGAACTTCCATCTATAAAACCAAATTCTCTTATTAAAAATCTTCCTTAATGAAGCTTAAGGAATGAAAATACAATACGTAAATGCTCTTTCTCAGTTTTTATTATAAATTTCTGATAAGAATTCATTTTTTCTTATTAGCTTTCAACAAAGCTAATATGTATAGATGTGAATGGGAATGTGGATGTGGATGTATGTATGTATGTGGATGTGGATGTATGAATGAGGACGTGGATGTAGATGTGGATGTATAGATATGAATGGGAATGTGGATGTGGATGTGGATGTATGAATGAGGACGTGATAGTGGATGTATGCATGTGGATGTGGATGTATGGATGTGGATATGGATGTGTATGTATGAATGTGGATATGGGATGTGGATATATAAATGAGGATGTGAAAATGGAGGTAAGCATGTAGATGTGGATGTATGGATGTGAATGTGGATGTTGATGTTGATGTGGATGTATGGATGTGGATATGGATGTATGGATGTGAATGTGGATGTGGATGTATGGATGTGGATATGGATGTGAATATATGATATGTGATGTGAAGGAGTCTGAAGTGAAGAGATGGAAAATGTGATTGGATGAGTACACATATAAATGGAATGTGGAATAAGTAATGTGGATTAATGAGGGATAATGTGGAAAAATGAGAGTTAATATAGAAATTGTATTTGTAAATTGTTTGTAAATGCTGTTTGTAAATGGCTGTTTTATGTCAACAATGTTGGGGAAGCATTCTGACCGTCTTGTGATTAAGGTCGTGGAGACCTAACTAATAAAGTTGCAACTGCTGACAGAGAGTCAATGGAGGACGTCTCGCGTAGCAAGGTCGACCGAGGTCTTGACCAGCCTCGTTCGATTAAAATGGTGAGCTTCCAGTACGGTGGATGAGGGACCAAGAAAGCGACCTATGAGTGAAGCGCTAGGTCACCTGCGAAGGATCCTAGAGGGTGCTGACCATCGGTCCTCGGGCTCTGGGTCGCCTAAGATACCCACGCGTGCGTCGAGGAAGATATTGGAACAAGGAGTAAGAGTTGTTTTCTGAAACCGGGCATGGATCTGGTTGATTGACCTTGCTGGTCTTCAATGGATGAGTCCATGGCTCTTTTTATGGATCTGTTGGTTGATCTTGCTGATCTTCAACGAGAGTCCATCTTGATTTTTATAAGTGATTATATGGCCGAGTATTATGGGCTAGGAACTATTGAAAAGGCCCTTGAGTGGACAGGTGGTGAGCGTTCTAGTTGCCAATGATGCCATAGATACTCTGATGAAGGAATGATGGGAAATTATGAATCAACCGGATAAATTGGAAGATTGTGATCAGTGGTACTATGGTTTCATTAAAGGATTGTTTTAAAGTTAGCTGATGCTAAGAAAAAGGCAATTTCATATTTGGTGTGTAAGTGGTGTGGCTAGTTTTATATTTGCATGAACTTCCAGCTAGGGGGCCTTGGAACTCTTTTCCTTGGTATGTGGGACAAAACCTAACCAAATTCCAAATTGGATCCCATCACTACAGTGGTTGGGTGGTTGGCTAACCCATGGGATCGGATGGGGTTAGGCTGGACTGATGGATCCATAAATCGAGACTCAATTTCTGTTACTACGATAGATAAAGTAAATCCCGGATAGTAATTGTTCTATGGATAGGAATCAACGACTGTGCCTCTTGATGGGGAAAAAAGCATTGATCCCAATGATCCAAGTGCAAGTTTTTCCTTGATCTGACCGAGTATCTTTATAGGTGCAGTCGGATCAGTTTGATCACTAATGGTCTTGACTACGTTAGAGTAAAAGTTATCCTGGAGGAATCGCCCGTGCTTTCCGGATAAGGGAAGTTTTTTCGGGTTCGGTTTTGGAAAAACCGACGGATTAGTCTTTTGACCGGATATCCGTGGACGAGGCCCCGAGTGTGGGACCGTGCCTTGCGCATGAAGTGCTACTTCCGCTGCTAGTACCCCGAATCCGTTGCGTGGTGAGAACAGGGATCTCACAGTTGGTATTAGAGCGAATTGGTTAATAAAGATCAACTGAGAAGCCAAATATGTCAAAAATTTATCAAGAAGTACAAAAAGGTTGTAATTGTGTGATATAATTCATACAGTTTGATATTCAAACTGAAATTTATAATTTGGTAATTGGGTCTTCAGATGGAAGTACCGCAATTATATAGAATCCCTGACTTGCTTGAGGCCTAGACATGATGGTATTTACCTTATAATTCCAAGGGTCGTGACTACCCGTATATACCGAGAGTATAACTGCAGCTCTTTACTCACAGTATATACGAGTAAATCTAAGACTTGAAATTATAAGCGTTAATGCTATCCAGAGGATGACTGAAATTCTCGTGGAGGAATGTTCAGAAAGAAAAATTTTCAATCTAATGGACCATTATCGTGTTAAAGATATGAATGATATGATCTGAAATGAATTGTTATTTAATGATGAGTTCTATATAAGGGATATTTATCCCCGTATTTTGTTGGGTTGACCAGAATATAAGGAACCCCAGAATAAATTGGATCTTAAGAAAAAGAGTTGTCCTCTACTTTACGAGATGAGGACATCTCGCACTTTTTAAGTGGGGTAGAATGTAAGATTCCTCCCCAGCCTTCGAGGTATGCAGAAGTAGGAACCTCCCTTTCTGATCTTATAATTATTCCCTCTCTAAATAAAAGAAAGATTCTGTTTAAAAAAGGAAGATCCTTTTCCCAGAATACTTCTCAAAAGTCCCACCTGTTTTAAAGATTATGAACGATGAGTTCAGAAGTGAGAACCGATGTTTTGGATGCCAAGGTTTTGGTCATCAATTAAAAGACTACCCAGGATCGACAGAAGCAGTATGCAAATAAAATGAGGGCGGTCAGAGAATTCAAAGAAGCAGATATGGTCTTCATTCAAGTACGGCCTAAAAGAAGTTCTTTATCTCTTAGAAAGTTTAAGAAGTTATCCCCCAGATATTGTGGGCCATATCGGATTTCAATGAAAGTAGGTGACTTAGCCTACGAGCTTTTTCTACCTCATCATCTCAAAGTTCATAATGTATTTCATATGAACCTTCTATAGAAATATGTGCCAAACCCAAATCATGGAAAGACGGTAAAACTTCAGTGACAAGATACCGTTGGCTTCTAAGTTGCGCTAGCTCCTTCCTTTATATAAGTCGTAACTTTTACTTGTCGCTCACAGTAATCTTACTTCCATCGATCGCCTTTCTTTCTTAATCTCCTTCATGGCTTGGCAACAGGAATTAGTTTTATCCATGATGATTTCTCACCTTCAAGACGCAAGCGAGTCTGTGAAGAAGGATTTTATAGAACAGTATGAGCGCTCACTTTTCCCTCACTTGGGAATTGCTGTGGTGTAGTGCTCCATGTGCAGGTTAAACCTGTTAACCTATGATGGACATTGAGACGTACTATGTTTTACGTCATGTAATTCATTTAAGTATTCTGAGTCATGGGCTGGGCTTGTCGGCACCATAGGTAAAGGATAAAGGGATTGGGTGATCGCCGATGAGAGGCGCACCTTGAATATCAGCAGGATAAGGGTTAGGATCAGCCGGCCATGTATGGGCGCCCATGTGTGAATGGCTAAGTCACCTATAAGAGTCAAATATAACCCTAAAACTCTCATTCTCATGTGTTGAATATAAGAGTGCTCTTGCCTTATCTCCTTGGTTTCCTTCTCCTGCGTGTGAGAGAGAGAGAGAGAGAGAGAGTGAGAGTGAGAGAGCGATCGAGTATTGTGTAGCGGCACGATGGGGCGGGCGAGGCAGTAGAGCGGCGACGGCGGCTCCTCCTTCACTGCTACGATGCGGGAATCCTTCACAGCGGTGGTTAGAGCGGTGAGTGACACACCTTTGCATTCTGTTTGAGCTTGCTTTTCTGGTTGTATGCTTGCAGCCATTCGTGGCTCGCATACGGTGTTCGGCAAGTCCCCAGCTACGACCTATGCGGCAAAAGTGCACATTTTTGGTGCCGCTACCGGGGAAATGTCCTGCACCAAGCTCTAGTTTGCAGCTCGATCTGTTGCGAGAAGTGAAAGTTACACTGTAGGAAAGGCGACTGTGTGTGTGTGTTGTTGATGTTTTTCGTGTTCTGTAATTTGTTTCTGCAATTTTGGTTTCCTTGGTTATCTTCTTGTACCGTGCTCTGGTTTTTTGGTTTTCTGTACTGTTTGTGAGGGGATTCCTGAATCCCTAGGCCTGCGGGCTGTGTGCGAACAGCACAACGGCCACGTCCAAACCCTTTTTTTTAAAAAAAACGAAGAAGGCAAAAAGAAAAAAAAAGAGAAAACTAAAACAATTAAAGAAAAAAATTAATTTTTTTAAAGGAAAAAAACCAAACGTGTGGAGAGGAAAGATTTTTTATTTGAAGAAAATTTTTTTGAAAAGAAAAACCCCCAAATGACCCCGACCCTAGTCTCGATCTTAGTCTTTTGATATATATATATATAGGAGAGTGAGGCTCTATAGCTTTCTTTCAAGTGAAAGCTTAAGGGAAGTGGAGCTCTATATGTAGCCCACCCCCCAAGGAGTGAAGTGAGCATGTGGGATAAAGCCCTCACCCTTTCCTCCACAAGTAAATAGGCTTTCGCTCCTTCCCCCACAAGGAAACGGCGGACTGTTTTGAGGACCACAGGAGCTCCGAATAGGCAAACACTATGCTGTAAAGCACACTAGGATCCTTTGAACGATACGCTCGTTTTGAGCTATCACATGCCCTAGTCCAAGTTCAACCATAAGTAAGGGGGTCAAAAACGGGTTAAAAACAATCTAAAAACAAGTAAAAACGGGGTGCAAAATACCCAAGAAACCACTTGTGTGGGCTTCAAGGGTAGTTACCAACGCACGTAGGGTACCCATGTCACATGCATCTACACTCTGGTCGCGGGTGCTAGAGTCTGAGCCACTAGAAAGTGTTTCAGTTTACGCAGGCTCACACCATCCCTCCACTTTAGCATCTTGGCCTTCCGCTGGAACCCAAGGAAGTGCAACCCAAGATCCACGAATAGCGAATTGTGACTCGTCCTCTGATTCAGAAGCCATGGAAGGGCACCCTACCAAGAACCCTGAGGAGACAAGCCAAAACATGCCAGTTTGGGCCCCACAACCCGGATCTAGCATGTTTAGCCGTCTAATAGAGACCTTTAGTAGAGCTACACACTCTGAACATGCGACAAGCGAAGTAAATGAAGAAGGAGGGGTAGTGGATTCGCCATTCATATCTCATGTAAACCCTACCCTCCCAAAGAGTGTCCATGTGGATATTCTACCCACTTCATTTAATGAAGGCCCTACTAAGCTACCACCTTCCGACATGCTTCCTAAAGGAGAGATCCTTAGAAGTTAATCCATAAGAAGTGACATTGCGTCCACTTCAAGAGAACCGTTTGGCACACCAAGTCTAGATGGGATATTTCTCAATGAAAATTGGGAATATGATCTACACACAGAGACTCTAACTGACCTACACACGGGTTACACATACCATGTAGGTTGTTAGAAGTCATACGATCTACATCTAGCGCCACTAATCTAGAGGAGCAACAACAAATGATATGTGAGGTTATTCATAGAATTATCCAAATTGAGAGGCAAAATAGGGGAGTGAACCTCGTTTCCACTAGCCCTATGAGGTTTTTGGATACAGGCAAGGCCAAACAACCAACTCTATCACAATTGGAGACTCCCTTGTCGATGAGTCCCATAGACCCTTTGTATGTTGTTTCGCCTGGAGTCTCAATGCAGGTTGAGCCCACGAGCAGTAACTTTAGCTTTCCAACCTTGGCTCAACTTTCCATTAGGGAATCCACAATGCCTACCCCAATGATGAGCATAGCGAAAAGTGCATCTGTTACCGCTGTAGTTAGTACGACGCCGCTACCTAGTGGAACAGTACCTACAATAGTGTGTGCAAGTGCCTATCGACCATTTGTACCTATCGCTACTCATGCTCATGTAGCTCCTACGCCTCTTAGTATGCCAATGGCGTATGCTCCACGACCGCCTTATCACAACCCTTACCCAAGAGAGGCTAGGCCTAGTCACATATCATATCCTACGTCAGCTGCCTACATACCAAGACCAACGCCAACTCCTATCAACTAGGCTATCCCAGAAGTGCCTCCACTAGCTATGCCTACTCACCTAGGTGATCTTGCAGTGTTTGCTCAGACGATCGGATGATCTATTACGGAAAACATGCGGGGCATGCCTGAGAGAGAACCTAGAAGCAAGGCTGTATAAGTGGCCAAGCTCACTCAAAACTTCAGTGGTAACGAAGATGTTAGGAAGCACATTAAGGTTTTTGAACACGTGTGTGATTCCTTGGAAGAGCACAACGAGCTGCATAAGTGTAAAGCCTTAGGCTTAACCTTGAGTGAAAAAGCCGGAGATTGGTATCGAACCTTAAGGGTTGAAGAGCGTACTCACTACCCCACTCTCAAGAGATTGTTCTTGAAAGAATACATACGTGAGGGTGTGCTTTGGGGAGTAGCATCTTAACTCCAAAAAGCTGAACGCGAGGAAGGGGAGTCAGTGATGGACTTTATTAGTCGATTGAAGCATCTAAATTCTCGCTGCACCCCCAATGAGCGCTTCAATAACAACCAACTGCTCGATAGATTCATCCGAGGATTGCGCCACGAGGACATATACAATGGCCTAGTCATTAGAGGTCTTACAACGTGGGAAGCAGTCACTGCCAATGCAATCCAGTTAGAAGACAACTTGATGATTGCACATGTAAAAGGTGTCTTCGGAGACAAAATCCGTTAGTTCGCAAGTATCTGGGCACAAGCCAATGACGGCGGTGAAACCTATTGCCAAGGAGCCCAAGATATCTGAAATGTCTGTGACCGACCTTACTAAGGCTCTCCAAGAATACTTTAGGGGTAATCGAGCTCCCCAGAATAGCCATATGTACCCAAAGAGAGAGCAACAATGGTGTTCGGTTTGCTTAGGACCACATAGCACGAGTGAATGTCCCACCTTCAGAGTCAAATTCAATGGGAATTGCAATGCATGTGGTAAGTATGGCCATCAATCTAAGGATTGCCTAGTACTTAAGCGTATGTTAGCAAATCAGGCACCCCTAGCCTGGTCAAACACACCTCAAGTACCCGCGCTGATGCCTGCACCACCTGTTGAGCAACCGTCAGCACATAGTTCCAAGGAACCCGAATGTAGTCCAGTCTGTGCCGTTACCACTGCCAGTGCTAGGACCACAACCTCCACATCCAAGGATTACCCCTAAACCAGATGGGTTGTGGGTCACATAGTGCGTGTGGGGATTAGGAAGAGGAGATAGACCCCACTACTCTATATGGGATTGATACGTTTGAAATGATTCCCCAGTACTACATGGAGGATCATTTCGGGCAAGTCAAGCCTGTATATCAAGCGGCTACTCTCGCCACAAGAGGGCAAAACCTTAATACCTTGGCAAGGAGACCACCTCTTCAATGCTACGATTGTGGTGGACCACATCGTGTAGCGGAGTGCCCTAATAGGCTACAGAAGATCGCTACTCAGATGCAACCAAATCAAGGGAGCACATCGAGAATGCCGGTACTTACATGTACTCGTTGTGGCATAGATCATTTGATTGCTCAATGTCCACATAATCTTAATGCACCCAAGATTACACCATTGAATTTTGTTGAGGTCACCAACCAGACACACGAGGAACCATACCTGTTGTTCCCGCGAATGTAGTTACACGGTCAATGCTTCAAAATCAAAACTACATTCTCAAAGAGAGAGATACTGCATCAATTGCTCGAGCAAAGAAAAAGAAAACGCGGTGGAAGAGATCGCTTAGTGCCACGAGCTCCAAGCCTAGTTCAAAGACTAACATAGGAACAGGAGATGACCCCATGTAATAGAAACCATGGGGACCAAAGCCACTACCTTAAGGGAGGAACCCACTCGGGAGCTCAACGAAGAAGAATCAAGTGAATACATAAATCAGGGTAAACAAAAGGAAACTTCCTCGGCCCCACAACCAAGTCAGCTAATGTCCTCTCGGCCACCCCAACTGACTGAGACTCCCAAAGACAAGCCACGTGGGCCAAAAACACTCAAGAAAAAGATTGGAACTTACCCAAACCCAGTTGAGGAGATTGAATAAGTGCAACACTTAAGGGGTTTGGTGGAAGAAACACAAAGGGAACTGGAGCCAGCAGACCCTAGAAGAATCAAAATTCCAGACACAGTGTTTCCTACATAAGTTTAGCCTCACAGGAGCCATAAACCGTTAGCTATACCTAGTATCATTCGGGAAGAAAGTGAGGATAGGACATCAGGAAGTGGGCAAACACCCTTCTTGCTGGAAAGAATGTTTAGTGAGGGAATGCCTGACCCCATTGAAGAGGAAGTGATTCCATCTTCACCAGTCCCTAGTCAAGGGGCGATATCTCAAAAAGTACCGTTAAATGTGTCCAAGCTAATGGATTTCATGTCCTCTGAGATTAGAACCACAATCATATCCAAATTATATAGAGATCCTGAGCTATTCTTAGCTCTTCGGGCATTTCTCAATGGAGAACTAAAGGCAGGGTTACCACAATTTTGCAAATATGGATAGACCCGACACGCTTCAAGATGAGGAGGAACATTGGGATCTACAACCCAACCTAGATGAAAACTCGGTCGTGGAAATACCTGTTAACAAGTTGGGACAGTACTTTGAAGGGGACGAATCTAATGCAACCCTCCTCATTACTACCAAGGGATTAACTCTAAAGGGAATCCTTGATGGTGGTGCTGGAGTGAGCATTGTGACTAAAAACTGTTGGGAATCTATGGGAAGACCTCACCTTGAAGTCACAAACATAATGGTTAAGATGGCAAATGGAACTATTGCTAAACCTATTGGAATGTTAAGGGACCTTAAGATCAAGGTTCTGGGATACAAGGTAAAACATACCTTCATTGTAGTGGATTTCTCCAAGCATCCTATCTCATATCAAATGAATCTATTCTTCGCCGAGATAGCTCGACCATTGTATAAGCTTCTCATCGAGTTTATTTGGACCGAAGAATGTGACCGTGCCTATGAGCTATTAAAGAAGGCCTTGGTGAGTGCTCCAATCTTGAGAATGCCTAACTAGGATTTAATCTTCCATGTGCATATTGATGCATCAAATTTTGCTATTGGGTGTGTGTTAACTCAACCTGGAGAACACAAACTAGACTACCCCATTAGCTTTGCCAGTCGCCAGTTGAACGATGTAGAGATGAACTACACCACTACAGAGCGAGAAGGGTTGGCAATGATATATGCAGTAAGGAAATTTCATTATTACCTTCTTGCCACCAAGTTTGTTTTCTATGTGGATCATCAAACATTGTTGTATCTGGTAAACAAACCATGCTCCACAGGAAGAATCACACGATGGCTATTGATTCTTCTTGAGTTTGATTTCACTGTTGTTGTGAGACCTGGCAAAAAACATGTTATGGCTGATCATTTGTCTCGCATACCTAATGGTGAAGCTCCTACGGGAGTTGATGATGACTTACCTGACACTTCCCTGTTCATGGTGGAGACAATGCCTGAATGGAGTGAGAAGATTGTTAACTTTTTGGTTAATGGCTTTCCACCCAAGGAGCTTCGTAAAGATCTAGCTCGAAAGCTGATCAAAGAATGCGAACCCTATTGCCTGATAGCCGGGACTCTTTATAAAAGAGGAAAGGATGACGTTCTTAGGCGTTGTGCCCGAGAAGATGAGTATCTATAGATTTTGCAAGAGGCACATATGGGCGTAGCCGGTGGTCACTTGTCAGGAGACTTAACTGCGCGAAAGATCTTACAATCAGGGTATTGGTGGCCCACTATGTTCCAAGATGCATCACTCTTTGTGAAGGGTTGCGATGAATGCCAACGATACAAGAAACCCCAGCGAAAAGATCAGATGCCCCTACATCCGATCAAAGTAAACCAACCATTTGAAAAGTGGGGTTTAGACTTTGTAGGTCCAATTAGCCCAGCGGCCCGCAACACATAATCTCGCTATATTATTTTGGGTGGCCACTGACTATATGACCAAATGGGCTGAAGCGAAAGCGACACGTAAGGCAGATGCAAGGACAACAGACAAGTTCCTCTTTGAAAATATAATCACATGCTTCGGTTGTCCTTTTGAACTTGTGAGCGACAATGGTACGCATTTTATAAATGAAGTGATTAAGGAGCTCACAACAAATTTCATGATATCCCATCATAAATCTACTCCTTACTATCCGCAAGCGAATGGCCAAGCTGAGAGTACCAACAAGACTTTAATCTCTGTTTTGACAAAGACAGTTGAAGCTCATCGCACGGATTGGGATCTAAAGCTTACGAGACAGCTTTATGGGCCTATCGTACTGCGTACAAAGTGGCTATTAATTGCACACCATTCAAAATGGTATATGGCCAAGAAGCAATCATGCCGTGGAAATTTGTCATTACTAGTCTTCGTGTTGCTACTCAAGAGGGTTGGGATGGTAATCCCTTAGTAGAGCGACTGTATATCCTTGAGCGACTAAACGAAGAAAGACAATTAGATGTGTACAATGCCCTTGTGGAGAAGGATAGAAGGAAAAAATGGTTTGATCGCCACCTAAAGGACAATGACATCAAGGTTGGGGATAAAGTCCTGATGTATGGAGTGCGTAACGAAAAGAAGAAGCTAATATGCTGGTAAGGGGCTGTATAGAGTATGTGAAATTACCCCGCAAGGTACCATCAGAGTGGAGACTCTTGACGGAGTTGAAACCATTGGATTCCTTAATGGGAGTAAATTCAAAAGATACTATGACCCCCTGAGCCAAGAGGAGTTACATGCAATCCATCAAAAGAAGGCAGATAAAGAACAAGCGGAGCTTAAGAAGATACAAGCGAGAGTTGAAGCCAAAGAACGTCAACAGCGTGCTAGGCGACAATGAGAAGCTAACTTGGAAATTACGCAAGTATTTTTCGAGGAGGCAGAGGAGGATTCACTGGAATCTGACCCACCTCTAAGATACCCAATTGAGTTACAGAGTCCTTATGGGGAGGTGCTGTATAATGCATTATTAGATACAGGAGCTCAACACAATTTGCTATCATATGGAGTGTGGTGTCAACTTGGGAAACCACCTTTATCCAAGAGTGCTATCCAAGTTAAAGGTATCAACAAGAAGAAAACCCCTGTCTTAGGAATTCTGCATACTCTGGTTGCCTATGACAAGGAGACTGTAATTCAAAGCTTTTTGGTTATGCCTGCTGGTACCATGGAAGGGATTGTAAACTTAGGGCGCAAATGGATGTTGGCCACCAAGTGCAATATCGATTGGGCAACCAGACGAGTCACAACGCAAGAACCAACAATCAGTCTGACCACTCAAAATCCTGCACCTAAGTCATCAACTCAAATGCTAGATAATGAAAAATCACAGTCCAGTGGCAAAACCATCTTTGATTGTTTGCCACCCCTCTAACGCTTCAATGCCAAGAGTGGAAACAGGCAGTGTGGTCTCTAAGGCTCCGCTTACTATGCCAAAGAGTATATACAAATGGGTCCCAAAAGCTTCGTTAACAGTTACTTCCCCTGCTCAATCTCGTTCAGACAAGAAGCCTCGTAGAAGGAAAGCTACCCACCCGAGAAAGGGCAATGTAACATCACGACGATGGATCCCTAAAAAATTCTTAGTAGCCCAAGGGTACTACGAGGGGAATGACCAGATTTGGGTGCCTAAACATAAGCTGAATCCCTCTACATCACCTGTAAAACCTTGCAAACCAAATGTTGCCACCCCAACGACAATTCAAGACTGTGGTAAGGGAAAGGTAACAGAGTGTTCCAAACCACTTCTTCCAGAGCTAGTTTGGATTCCCAAACGATATCGATCAATACCACCTAGCTCAGGAAGGGGGGAGCCACATGAAGCTTCTAGCTCCTCATGCCAAACACACATTGATATAGAAGTTTCTTCATGCTCTACATCTACTCTTGTCAACACCCAACAAGAGACCAATGAGTCTATGTCTCTCTTTGTAAAAGTATCGTCGGAAACCATTTCCTCCATTCGTCAATGGGAGCGTACACTACCATCTCTGCAATTGGATGTGGCCACAAGGGTCATAAAAAGCTATCTGCCCACATCACAACCTATGACCCGCTGGACAAATTGGTTCCAAGAGGCTGCAACATCATTGCAGAAAATATGATCTACCCAAGGAAAGGGGGAGCATGTACTCACGCTCGACATTCTATTGCTTCCTCCTTAACCTTCTCCCCTGACCATGTAATTGCCAAATTCCAGGGGATGTATATATATAGCTTCATACATAAAAAAAGAAAAGAAAAGAAAAACAAAAAATAGTAAAAAGAGCAAGAGCACAAAAAGAGGAGAATATCCGTATACAATCCAAGAACTAGATTGACCTGATAAACCTACTGATGCTATATCTGTGTTTGCAGATATGGCAAATGCAAGAGCATCACACACTTTATCCACCTTTGGTGAGAGGTATCATCTGTACCTTTCTCAGATATTTCACATGTGCTATCCTGTAATTGAAACTGAATGGGATCATATAGATGTACTAGCCAAAGAGGAAAATGTTGAGGAATTAGAATGGCTAATTCGCCTATTGACCATGACTGACGTAGAGGACATATCCCCGATAGCCCAATGCTTTCCTTTCCCACAAGATGACTATCCTCGCATGGTTACATTCTTGATGAGTTTATGTGGATGGGAAAACGAAAACGATATATCTGACGACGATGAATGGACGGATGAAACTCATGGCACTAAATTCGCCTATTGACCATGACTGACGTAGAGGACATATCCCCGATAGCCCAATGCTTTCCTTTCCCACAAGATGACTATCCTCACATGGTTACATTCTTGATGAGTTTATGTGGATGGGAAAACGAAAACGATATATCTGACGACGATGAATGGACGGATGAAACTCATGGCACTACTGAGGCAGACTTTATTTATTTGGATGATGCGAATAGAGGCTTAGCCTTAGGGCTAGCACCACGACTCTACAACATCCTCTTACCATATCCTCACTAGTAGTGTGGTGACTGGTAGGTAGGTTAGTGTTTTCAAGTTGTTTCTAGTTTGGAGTCCTTAAACGAGTCTTTAATTTTTCACATTGATGTGCCTCTCGAGGTATAGTGCTTGTTAGTTGATTGTACAGGTTAAAAAGTTTGAGGTGGGTTCGCTTCCAAGTCCTGAGACTGCCACAACGTTCATCAAAATATATCTACATCAAATTGCAAGCTGTCTCGTCAAATCAAGGAGATCTCCAATTTCAGGTGTCATTCTTCCATGCCCACTCTCTTTAATTTTTTACTGTTCAATTAATTGCATGAACTATAATGCATGACCACATGGAAATTGTCAAAATACTACTTAGTTTTTGAAGTTGCTTGATGTGCTAGTGTAAATCATAATGAGTTTAACCTTATTGGATATATTCCTGAGAATGCATGAGGTCTTTAGTTAGCCTGGAATATGGTTGTCTAAAGTCTAGGGTTATAACCATCTTAATGTTTGAACACCTGGCTGTGTGTGTGTTGACCTCTAGGACATAGCTTTTACCCCTTGTCGAAAGGATGTAAGAACACATTTTAGTTCAGGAGAGCGAAGATCAAAAGAAATTATATATATATATATATATAAAAGCCTACAATAAATGACAATGCAAGTCTATTATATGCTCTAATGTTGGCCTATCGCCTTATTGACACTTAGTAGGCGAGGAGTATTCTACTCCAGACCGATGCCTTGGTTGGTAGGGGGTAGCCTTGCCTAAGGTGAACTAATAGATTCCTGGATAATGCTTTGTGTTAAGCATGGTACCAGGATCGATGTTAGTTTTGCCTTAGGGAGGTCGCCATTGTGTGTAAAAATTGTCACGTACATAAAGAAAAAAAGGCAAAAGACTCCTGTAACTTTGATGTTTCTTGTGTCCCTAGGCTCGTGGTATTAACTTGTTCTTAGAGTAGACACATTGTGGTCATCTGTTTATTTATTAAGCTTGGTTATTCCCCTTGACTTAGGCCACTTATAAACCTTGATTAACCTTTGACACCTTGCTCACTCTTGATCTACTTTCAATAATTTTAAACTCCTGTTAATTTGCTACACTAGCTCATTCATGTGACCCATCAAACTAAGTTTTCATAGCAATATCCATTGTGGTCTAACATGCTAGAATTTATTACACTTTATATCTTTTGAATTCCAGCATACTTTCACTCTACTTCCCTGTTTTGTAGACGGTCACAACAAACCCTATAGAGCTTACCATACCATAGATTTCGAGGACGAAATCTACATCAGGAAAGGGGGCATGTTAACCTATGACAGACATTGAGACGTACTATGTTTTACGTCATGTAATTCATTTAAGTATTCTGAGTCATGGGCCGGGCTTGTCGGCACCATAGGTAAAGGATAAAGGGATTGGGTGATTGCCGATGAGAGGCGCACCTTGAATATCAGCAAGATAAGGGTTAGGATCGGTCGGCCATGTATGGGCACCCATGTGTGAACGGCTAAGTCACCTATAAGAGTCAAATGTAACCTTAAAACTCTCATTCTCATGTGTTGAATACAAGAGTGCTCTTGCCTTATCTCCTTGGTTTCCTTCTCCTGCATGTGTGTGAGAGAGAGAGAGAGTGAGAGAGCGATCGAGTGTGTAGCGGCACGGCGGCGGGCGAGGTGGTAGAGCGGCGACGGCGGCTCCTCCTTCACTGCTCTGCGACGCGGGAATCCTTCACGGAGGCGGTTAGAGCGGTGAGTGACACACCTTTGCATTCTGTTTGAGCTTGCTTTCCTGGTTGTATGCTTGCAACCATTCGTGGCTCGCATACGATGTTCGGCAAGTCCCCAGCTACGACCTGTGCGGCAAAAGCGCACAAAACCATACCACCACCACTGAATGTCTACAGTTAAGGGCAAGACCATTAATGTATTGTGCATATTGTGTAAAATTGGACAATCATGACACATCATCGTGTAGATTTTCAAGGTTTCAAAATATAGCAGCAAAACTGCAAAAAAATAGAGCCCCGCTGGCTTTACCGACACCACCTGTGCAAAAGCACTACCCCACTGCTGTATAACCCAACCTTTCTTACTTACTAAAGGGGATGTTCCGGGTATAAGATGCTTTGCTCTTACCACCACCAATTCTACCACCACAACCACCACAGAGGCCAAGATCAATCAAGTAGTGATTGAACAGCCATCAGAAGATATTGAAGAGCCATCGGAAGATATTGAACTAGTACGGGAACTAGAATTTAGTGGGGAATACTATGAGAATGTGGGTGATGACACACCAGAGTATTATGTCCTATAGAATAATAAGCTTGTACCTGTGTTTCAAACCACGATACAGTGGAAGGGTAAGGAAATCAACTCAAATCTGAGAAGAGGGCCTTTACAATGCTATGGTTGTGGTGGGCCACCAAATAAGAATATGTCTCATACAAACCAACCACAACAAGTAGTGACCACACCTCTAATGACATGCCAGTGCTCACTTGCACTAAATGTGGAATTGATCATCTGATCAAAGACTATCCCTACCGAGCAAGCAGTTCAGTTTCTACTGCTAATTAGGCCACCATTCGTACCATTAGTGTACAGTCTGGGAAGATCACACCGCTCAATGTCCTAACACGAGCTCAAGCTCAATCGGGTGATAAAGGGAGGAACCGGACGGATGCTACTATTTTCAAATCTGGTCGCAGGAGAAGAGTGAAGAAATTAGGAAAGGGGTACACACGGGTTATAATCCAAGATGGATCCGAAGAAGACACAATTGATACCAGATCCACACAATCAAAGGAAGAAGGGAGTCAAGGGATCAATCTGGAAGGGTTAGACAGGGGAAAATAAGGAGAACAACCAACAACCCCAAGGGGGGTTGGTGAATATCCTAATGCTGACGAAGAAATAAGGAAGTTAGAAGATGCCAAGACCCTAGTTGAAAAATACCAACAAATTTATGAAGCCGAGCCTAGGGCCAACCGAGTAAGGGATACCATCTATCCACTGGATGTACCACCCCACAAGAGGGCCTTGAACCTACCCACCCCAATTCTGGGAAAAAACTGAAGCAGACTCCCAAACAAACACAATGACTAGACTGTTCAAGGAAAATGAGTTGGGGGGATCCATTCATTCCTTCCCTGTGGAAGAATACGAGACACCTCGATGGGAAGAACACTCTATATCTAAGGAACCCAGGGATATAAGAAGTCTAGCAGCAGTGTTATCCACGCTTGTCTAGATGCCCTTGGGTCAGTTATTACGCAATTCACCCACCCTATGGACAAATGTAAAAGAATGGGTCGAAGGAGGTCTAAGGCCAGCGGAGAATATGGATGAGGCTTTGCCACCCTTGGTAGAAAGACCTTTGAGGCATGTAAAGGAAATGCGAGTGGTTAAGATACCAGTTAACAATTGGGACGCTACTATGAGAGTGACGACACGAATGCTTCCATTTTGATTCATCATAATGGATACCAGGCATTAGCCATCCTGGATGGTGGAGCAGGTGTCATCATCATTACCAAACATTGTTGGGAAAATTGGGGTAAGCCGGATCTAAAAATAGCAGATCTAATCGTTATGGCTGATGGAACATCTTCAAGACCCATTGGGCTCTTGGAAAATGTGAAGTTCAGACTCTTTACATTTCAATATTGATATACATTTGTGGTCATGCCAACCTGATACATATGACATAATATTGGGACAACCTTTCATGAGGGAATCCAAATTGATGCATGATTAGGCCTTAGATCATGTATATATACGCAAGGACTCACAAACATTAAAGATTGATCTAAGAGCATGGAAGGCACACCCCATGGAAGGGCAATTGTTCGGTAGCACTCACATCCCTACAGATATGCCAGCTCACAGAAGGGGAAACCAAGGATGAGGAGGATACGGAGATGTATGCATCATTACCTCCCCCAGATTTTTGTGAGAATTGGATGCATGTGTTGGCCACAATTGATGTGATGCAACCTAAGGGAACCCAGTATTTGGATTCCGAAAACATCCCTATGACTTCTATTTACATGGTTGATTGGCAAACCATGGATGGGGAGTCAATAGAGAAGACATCAAGTACAGAAGGCACCATGGCGTGAATTCGAACCAATAGTCAGCGCATCAGGCGATGGCGGAAACAAAAACGGTACCTAGCCCGACGAAACGCATTGCTGTGTGAAGCAAACCAACGGATGCCCAATGGTTGAGATACCTTAAGCTACAAGGGTACATGATAAATTCTCTAAGGATTGGGGCGAAGAGTTGAGAAAAATATCGTTGGAAGGGAGGAATCTAGAGCAGAATGCCCTTAAGAAAACCGATCCCAAACTTACAAAAACAGGACGCAAAAAACACAACAAAGCTTTGGTAGAGGCAGAACGTGAGGCTAAGAAAATCATGGAAGAAACAAAAAAGGACAATGAGGACAAAATGGATGTACTCTCAGTGCCTAACCATTTCAAGAACTATACAATTGATGATAGAAGAGTGACCCTGTTAATAGCCACTAGGTTAAGAGAGGAAGGGCTGTCGACATCATACGATGGCCTGGCAGAAGTCAAGGAGGTTGATATTACGGAATCAGGGGAAGAAGCAAGCTTTGTATATATTGCCAAGGTTTTGACCTCTACAAAAGAAGCAGAGCTTATTGCTCTTCTCAAGGAATACAAGGATTGTTTCGCCTAGAACTATAAGGAAATGAAAGGGGTACCACTCGAGCTGGTACAACATACGATTCCAATTATGGAAGGATCACGGCCTACCAGGCAGAAACCATACCAGATGAATCCAAAGTATGCAGCAATTGTAAAGGAGAAAATTGATAAGCTCATTGCTACTGACTTTATCTATGAGATCGAACATATAGATTGGTTATCACCCATTGTGATAGTGCCTAAAAAGAATGGAAAATTGAGAGTATGCGTCGATCTTACGAAAGTAAATGCAGCCACTCGAAGGGACCATTACCCATTGCCATATACCGAACATGTCCTGGAAAGAGTGACTGAAAAGGAAGCATACAGCTTCTTGGATGGATTTTTAAGGTACAACTAGGTGTCCATAGCACTAGAAGACCAACATAAGACTGCCTTCAATACCATGTGGGGAACATTTGCTTACAAGGTTATGTCGTTCGGTCTTACAAATGCCCCGGCAACCTTTCAAAGATTGATGTGCACCGCTTTTAAGAACTACTTGCAAAAGTGGTTGGAAGTGTTTATTGTTGATGATCTATGTGCACATTCTCAATGGGAAGATCATTTGAACTGTTTGAGGAAGGTGTTTGAACATTGCCGATTATATCGGATATCACTAAACCCTTTGAAGTGCCAGTTCTGGGTCAAGCATGGTGTGATACTAGGACACATAGTCTCAAAAAATGGCATATCCACTGATGATAGCAAGGTCAAGTTAATCTTGGAACTACCACCGCCCACCAACTACAAAGGTGTGCAAAGGTTTATGGGTCATGTGGGTTATTATCGACGCTTCATCATATTTTATGTAGAGATAGCCAGACCCTTGTATGAACTGCTCATTGTCTTTGAGTGGACCAAGGAGTGTCAAGAGGCTTATGAACATCTGAAGCAAGCCTTGGCAAGTGCACCCATTTTGCGACCCCCCAATTGGGATCTTATATTCCACATACACATCGATAATTCATGTCGAATTTGTAGCAATAGCTTAAGTTGAATGGTTGAATAATTATTTTTCTCGAGATATTGTCTTTTGTAAATTCCTAGATGGGAATCCTTGTGTCAAAGTGGTTTTTAGTTTTTGAGATTGGATTTACAAGATGGTTTTTCACCTCCTTTGCCCTTTGGTTTTATTAACCAATGGTCACAAAAACATATACTCTTTAACCTTTGCATTTAGCTTTAATTTCTTCAATCCTTTTCAATTTATTAACCCTCTTCTTAATCGGAAGCCGTGGATGTGATTAGCAGAGCTTAAAACCGCTTCAATCTCATCTCAACATGCTACTTCTTCTCCTCCATCAACTCAAGGGCTCTAGGAGACTTCAATAATTCCTTAAAAAGTTTTTAGAAAGTGCCTACTTTTAGCCATGGAGGTATTGAATTAAGTATGGTTAAGCTTCATAATATCAAAAGTCCAAAAAGGCTTTAAAAGACTCAAATCGTCAAATTTTAGAGTTTTCAGTGGTCAAATGAGTTGCTATAAATTTTTCGTAGGTACTCAAAGGTTCAGTCAAAAAATTTTAAAATTTTGGTAATTTTTAAAGTAAATTTTTGGGGGCCCAAAACTTAAATTTTGGCTTATTTTGAGCATAAAAGGCCAAAAATACAAGAAAATCCCAAGTATATCAAAAAAAAAAATTCCAGCTTTGAGAACCAAAATTGAAGTTTTCAAGTGGTGGAAAAAGTTTAAGGGTTAATTTTGACCATATTTGACCTACACTCAAGTTTAAGTGTTAATTTTTATGCCTTCCCTGAGGTCTTCCATTCTTTTCAACAAACCAATTAAGGGAAATGGCAAACTCAAGCAAGAGGGAATGTTATGAGAAAGTATTTTAAGCCCTCTTAAAAACTTTATTATACCCTCTTAGATAATTCGAGGATGCTTGGCTTATCTTTGCATCATTGAAAATTATGTTAATATAGTGGGTGATACCATTTTAAATATTAATACATGTGGTACATATTGATGTATGCTTGCAACGGCTACCTATATTTATTGCAGTTTGTATAGTAGGGTGATTCCTCAGCTACTTACGCCTGATGAACATATGCGTGGTGATGGTTTGTATGCCTATGGAATAATTACTTACCAATTATTGTTGGATATTTTATAGGTGAAGAGGACTCAAAAGATTAAGGCGAAAGCGCATAAATTAATAATTTTGGAAGGCATTCATTATTTTGAACAAGCTTTGTATTTATGTGCTAGCTTGTGCACATCCATTTATTTATTTTTACAAGCTTAAACTTGAAGCATAGACTTGCAAATATTTATTTTATAAAGCTTAAAAGCTTCCCCCTAGTCCCAAGTAATCTAATACTGAAGAGCTCTCTATTTTTGGAAAAGAGAGAGTGCCATGCGAGAAAAAGCACATCTTTTGTATTTTTGGAGGCTATGGCCTATTTTAGCAATTGAAGACTTATAAATACTCATGTGTGGGGAATATGCCACACACATGAGGGGGGGAAGATTGCACCCAATGTTTGTGCCGTACAAGAAGTATTTTCATGTGCTAATTTCTAAAGCTTGATTTATGTGGAATTTTTAGCAATAGCTTAATTTGAACGGTTGAATAATTATTTTTCTTAAGATATTGTCTTTCACAAATTCCTAGATGGGGATCCTTGTGTCACATGATTATACACATGGATCTTGAGTGCTTTGTATTTAATTTAGGTATTTCCTTATGAAGGTTGATCTATTAGGGGATATGGGTTTGATGGGCACCATTAATGGAGACATGCCATGCTTATGATGATGACTTTAGAGACTATGAGGGTGACATGGTGAGTTATTTGATAGATGATGCCACTTATCCCTCATGTGTAGATAGATTGTCAATATTCTTAATGAGACAATTATGTTTATGATGATTCTATTGATCATCATTTTGAGGATCACACACATATACATGGTCTTGCACATGAGGACATGTTGCATGGTATGGATTATGCCCATACATGTATTGATATAGGGGACCATGTCTTGGATAGTGTGAGTGATGTTACATGGGTCGACGGCTTTGGTTCACATTGGTTCTTACATGACGCCTATTATGAGTCATGTTTTTTTGTCTCCCGTGGATGTCGACATGATCCTATATTCTTTGAAGATAAGACATTTGTCTTTGGATGCATTATGGGATGTATGGCACTTGATTATGTGGCATATCTTAGGGTTTTACATCCTGGTTTTGGCGTATATGGTGATTTTTTTATGCCACAACTACTCAACATTTCAGCCATGAGTTATGGGACACTTTGGATGATGCTGGATTCACACTATAGCTGCAAGGATGGGCTTATGAGCTTTCCCTCAACCCAAGAACTACCACTACATTGATTTAAAGGGTCCGTGATGCATATTATGGTTATCCATTTGACCCAGGATATATGGCTAGCTTCATCATCGATGGTGGTTCCCTACATTTCCCATTTGATCCAGGTGGTTGCAAGGTTAGCCTCATCTTCATCATCGATGGTGGTTCCCTACATTTCCCATTTGATCCAGGTGGTTGCAAGGTTAGCCTCATCTTCAATAGTATTTTGCCATCCTTTCCATTTGATCCTGGGGGTTGCAAGGTTAGCCTCATCGTCAACGGTATTTTGCCATCCTTTCCATTTGATCCTGGGGGTTGTGCATTTTTGGCATGGCCTATCTTTTAGCATTTTGGTCTTTTGTTTCACCTGCCACCATTGATACCTAGTCATGGGATGATTTTTTGGCTTTTGTATATAGCCTCTTGTATATGTTTGCTGTGCATGACCACCCTTCGATTTCCATGATAAAATCATTGTGGGAGGGGATGGTTTGTAACAAAGGGATACATGCACATAAGGGGCATGCTTAGGCACGTGGTGATTTAGGTACATTTAGACATGTATATTGGGGCATATGGGGCCTTGGGACTATAAATGCCACATGCCCTATGTACTTGGGACCTTTTGACCATTTTCACATATACATTGTTACCCCCTTCTTGGAGCTTATGGCCCAAGCTTTCATGATTCATGGTAGACTTCCCATGTCTAGGTGCTACCCCTATAATAAGTGGATCTATGGTGGTACTCCCTTCATGAGTGCAATCTATATCTCTCTTCCTAGATCCCTCTCTTCATGGTGGTACTCCCTTCATGAGTGCAATCTATATCTCTCTTCCTAGATCCCTCTCTTACAAAGCTTCAACGCAAAACCTAACAGACCAAGAACTTTGTACATGTAGAACCTAATCAATTCAACCTATTATTTGATTGTCTAACAGCAACAACCTTGAAATTGATCTCACGGCAACATTGCCTAGCACAAAAAGCCTGGATCTCCTAAAAAAAACAATAAAGTTATCTTTAACACAACACTAATTATTCAATAGTAAAAATGTAGCAAGTTCCTCTTTGTAGACAAAAATGTCTTCAAGCTACATAGGCAACCATTGGGTTGTAAAAACCTTTTCCTCTAGTAGAATCATATGAAATAGTAACTTGCATCAAGCAACCTTCTCAACAACATAGAAAGTGAACTTATGGTGGCCACTCATTTATAGTAAACAAATATCGTGCAAAGCATTATCAAGTTTTATTTTGAAGATAAAACCCTAAAGTATCATAGGCTTAGGATCTGTGGTGTGAAATATTCCTTTTCTTAAAGCCCATGTTCATATGATACACATTTTTCTAATTACAATGCCTTGATCTATAAGAGGCACCATCCATGCATTCTTTATGTAACAATCACCATGCTTGTGCTCTAAGAGCATTAACACTTCTGCAAATGACCACATCATCTACATATTTCAAATTTTGTGCTTCATTAAAAAAATATTGGATCATTGGTGTGACTAAGGCATGTGTGTGTGTGTGTGTGTGTGTGTGTGTGTGAGAGAGAGAGAGAGAGAGAGAGAGAGAGAGAGAGAGAGAGAGAGCATTCTCTCCTTCTTCTTAAGCCCCCACACGTGAGGCATTGGTGTGACTAAGGCATGTGTGTGTGGGGGGGGGAGGGGGAGAGAGAGAGAGATAGAGAGAGCACTCTCCCCTTCTTCTTCAAGCCCCCACATGTGAGGGAGAGAAGCAAATAATGGTGGTGACTAAATACAAAATACTTGACTTGAGAGTATGCTTATGAAAGGGATACCCATGCGAAAACACACCTCAATGCAAAAACACATATAATAACCACCACTGTCCCTTTAATTCTACTTAACTAGACTGTGAAAAAAACTTATCAAATGTGAAGTGTAGCCTCCTTTTCTCACAATGTGGGATCTTGCCCACTCTTCATTGGATGGAGAGAACCAAATGATGGTGGTCCTCACTAAATAAAAATACTTGAGTTGAGAGAGGGATACCCATGCAAAAATACAAAACACACACAACCACCACTCCCCGTTTAAGTCCATGTTATGCACCTACGACGACAAGCTTGGATGTCAAAGGAGAAGAGCTCTAGATCACCACCGAGCCATAGAGGGAATGGGGATAAGGTTCCCCACTATCGGGTATATATGGTAGCCTGCCTGCCCACACATACCCGATCACCCGCAGTACTACGCTTGGGCTCCCTCTCCCCTGAACCCTGGCTCGCTCGTCGCCCATGCTCTGGCGGGCGGTCTCGAAGAAGCTAGTTCACCTCCGCTTAGCCACTAGGGGATACGTAACATTACTCCCCCTTTAAAAAGAGTTTTCGTTCAGCAAAAATGAACTCTGGAAAGTTCTTGGTTTGTGTACTCAAGTGCTCCCACAAGGATGCCTCATCCTCGTGATCTTTCCACTCAACAAGTTCCTGTCGATACATAGTGTGCCTCGTGTTTTGATCTCTAAATCTGATAATCTTCTCGAGCTCATCTGGAATGGTGGTTCTATCAACTCCACCAAAACGCTTATAGAAATTGCATTCTCCTTATGGTCAACGATTTTTCATAGTTTATTGACATGAAAAAGGATAGACTCGAGAGCTCTCCAGCAACTCAAGTTTGTACGCTAACACCAACCTTCTTAAGGATTTTAAAGGGAACGTAGTATCTAGGTGAAAGTTTTTCACACTTTCCTATCTTTAAAGTCTCCGACTTTGCATGGACTTTCAAATATACGAAGTCACCTTCTTCAAAGGCCACTTCTCTATGACCCTTGTTTGCATACATCTTCGTAGCACGATCTTGTGCACTATGTATGCTATCTTTTGCTGCCTGCAACATATATTGCATGTCTTCAAGGAACTTGATCGACTACAACTTTTCTTTCTCTATCCCTACGACTATAGGAGATCTTGTGTTATGTGCATATACTAGGAGGCTAACCCACCCTAAGCATGTGAACATGCTCTAGGGGGGCAACGGTTAGGTCTAACCTTGGGTTGAGGTTAGGGTCAGGCAACCAAGGGTCACACATGGAAATGAAGAGTCAAGATGAGGACCCTCCTATATAATAGGGGCATGGGGAACTCTCAAGGGATGTTCTCTTGTGTAGAGCATTGTGTCTACTCTCTTCCCATTTCAAGATAGAGCCAAGTGTTGTTGGAGTGAAGTCATATCTCTTGGTGGTATGCGACACTAAGGTAAGATATGTGATACTTCATTATATTTGTGTGTGCACCCTTGGGCTCGGGGTGGTTGGGTGGATGAGTATATGCCTTGTTCATGCATGTTTTATGCATGGTTATTAGCTAGAGAGATCTTTAGGATTTTAATAGTGGTATCAAAGCGTGTGAATCAGACTGTAGAGGATATGCTTCCTGCATATGTCTCTGGAAAACCATCGAGTTGGGAAAAATATCTTCCAATGATGGAATTTGCTTATTTACAGTTCTAAGCATTCGGCTACTAGTTATAGTCCATTCATGCTTATGTATGGGTATCAACCCAGGGCACTTGTTGATGTCGGTCTTAAGGACATTGAGCTTGATGCATCGAGGGATTTCTTGCAAGATATGTAGGAAATGCTGAACCAAGCTTAGGATCCTATCAGGAGTGCTCAAGATAAAGCATGGTTTTATGCTGATAGAGGACGCTCACCTTGGTCTTTTGAGCTAAGAGCATTGGTTTATTTGAAAGTTCCTAAAGATTCTCAGACTTTGTCAACATGAAAGTGCTCAAAATTATCTCCTAGATATTGTGGTCCATTCTGAGTTATACGTCGAATTGGCACAATTGCGTATGAATTAAAACTACATCCACATGTCAGAGTTCATCCAGTCTTTCATGTTAGTAGACTGGAAGAGAAGAAGGGAGGTGAGGATTACTCCTCAAGAACTCATTGAAGTCGAAGATTTGTATTATGTTCCACATAAACCGTAAATGTACTTGAATTCAAGGAAAGGAAACTTTGTAGTCACCTAATTCCTGAGGTTAAAATGAAGTGGATGTTGGAATTCGTGGTGCTTATGCTAGATCAAGTTGAGTGGAGGAGAGAGACCCACAAAATACAAGAACACATCTTGTTTATTAAGTTGCTTATGAATACAACTTGGCCTTAGCTCACACACAAATGCCTTCTAGCTCCACCTTTAAATAGGTGAGCTAGTGGACCATAAGTCCATTCACACACACACCCTTCTCCTACCCTTTTACATGACCTTAGTCTTTTAATACCCTCCCTCAATACCAACTATGAAAGAATTGGAATAGGTGGTATTGGACATAGGTTGCCTTTATAACATTAGGCATACAAGGTTTAGGAATATAGGTATTGTTACATTGAGATTTAAAACAAGTGCTCAGAGGAGTTAGAGGTTGATACAAAGTTAGCCTCTGACTCTTTGTTAGGACATTTAGAGGTGATATGTCCCGTTTGTTTACACTTATTACATTTCATCTTGTTGGGATATTTGATCCAACAATTATTTGCAAAATGACCTACCTTTTTGCAATGGGTACACCTTACTTTGCTCACTTGATGTGACAACGCTTGTTCGATATTCAATGGAGTCGATGCATTTGAAGATTCAGCTCCTCCCTTTGGCCTCTTTTCTTCATCAAGACAAGATAGAATGACTCCTTCAAGGGTGGGATTAGGTATGTTCTTCAGGGTGGTGACTAAGGTGGGGTACACCTTCTTTTCTTCATCAAGACAAGATAGAATGACTCCTTCAAGGGTGGGATTAGGTATGTTCTTCAGGGTGGTGACTAAGGTGGGGTACACCTTCTTGACTGCTTTTAACAAAACAGCCACTGCATCATCTTCATCCATTCTCGCATTCACTGATGCAAGTTGAGCCATAAGGCTCTTCAAGTGAGAGATAAAGGCTCCAATGCCGTCTCCCTCTTTGAGCTCCAAGCTGGAAAACTCGATTTTAAGTGAGATCTTGGAATTCTTACCACCACGAGCTCCATAGAGCTTGTCAAGCTCAACCCATTTTTCCTTCGCTGTTGGAAGCTAGTCCACATGGTGAATAAGAGCCTCATCAAGATGGAGCATGATGATGGCTTGTGCCCTCTCATTATCTTCAGCCTTAGTTCGATCAATAACCTTAGTGCCGGAGATGAACGGCCAAAAACCTTTGGACATCATCTTGTACTTGATAAGAACTTGCCCCAAGTGTGGAAGCCCTCTCCTGAGAACTTCTTAATTTGGGTGTTTTCCTTTGACATTGGGTATTGAAAGGAGATTACAAGAGTGTAATGGGCTAATTTATGAAGAAGAAAACCAGAAAATTTGTGATGTTTTGGCTTAAGTAGAAAGAGAATTGCTTATGAGAGTGCAACAACCCTTAATCAAGCCAAGGATGTTGCATAAAAAAGAGATTAAGTTGATGAAGCTTATGGTTTAGCACTTAGGGTTTGTGCCCAACCACTACTTCTACTGGAGATGAGCTTCATTAGTGTCAAAGAACACTTTCTTTGGTGATTAAGATCACTGTTAGTGTTTAGCAACACTATTAGTGCTTAAGAGCACATTTTTAGCGTCTATTAATGACACTTGCATTGGTGATTAGATTCACCATTAGTGTTTAAGAACACTCTTAGTGTTTAGAAACACTCTTAGTGTTTAGAAACACTCTGAAATGGCTCCCCTTTGCTGGATTAGTTGCATCATTAGTGTTAATTAACACTATTAGTATTTAAGAACACTATTATTAAGCTTTTAAGATGAAGAAGCTTTCATGGTAGAACACAGGAGCACCCTGGTTTTTCGACTCCCATGCACGATTCACGCCGCCATTAGGGATGAAATTTGAGATGCTAAGCCCTTAGGTCATGGGCTTTAAAAGCCCTAACTTTCCTCAGGCCAAGGGTGCCCACACAAGGCGAATTGCTGTACGACATCAGCAACGCAGAAAAACGGGCGTCGGCCTGCTCAGTGCTCAGCGACGCGGCTCAAAGAGATGAAAACAAGCAATTACCTGTACGAATTTGAGTGCTCGGAGGTATTCTTCAACTTCCTAGTTGAAAGCACGTGAAGATACGGCCTCCACAAGCAGTTGGAAGGCCTCCACTAGCTGGGGGTAGATGAGATTACTCAAAAAACACTTTTTTGACCTAGTCTACACCTTGCAAGTTGCCTAGCTCTGATACCATGTTGGAATTCGCGGTGCTTATGCTAGATCAAGTTGAGTGGAGGGAGAGAGATCCACAAAATACAAGAACACATCTTGTTTATTAAGTTGCTTATGAATACAACTTGGCTTTAGCTCACACACAAATGCCTTCTAGCTCCACCTTTAAATAGGTGAGCTAGTGGACCATAAGTCCATTTACACACACACCCTTATCCTACCCTTTTACATGACCTTAGTCTTTTAATAGTGGAAAGACAGGGAAATTGAGGATTCGACTTGGGAGTCAGTTGAGAACGTTCAACGCAATTTTCCTTCTTTTCATTGCAAGAGTGCAATGTTTTGAGAGAGGGGAAGTATGTTATGTGCATATAGCATGGGAGCATGGGAACATGCTCTAGTGGAGCAAGGGTTAGGTCTAACCTTGGGTTGAGGTTACGCTCAGGCAACCAAGGGTCGCACATGGAAATGGAGAGTCAAGAGTCACTTGAGGATCCTCTTATATAATAGGAGCATGGGGCACTCTCAAAGGATGTTCTCTTGTGTAAAGCATTGTGTTTACTCTCTTGCCATTTCAAGCTAGAGCTAGAGCTATTGGAGTGAAGTCATATCTCTTGGTGGTATAGGACACTAAGGTAAGATATGTGATACTTCATTATATTTATGTGTGCACCCTTGGGCTCGGGGGGGGGGGGGGGGGGGGGTTGGGTGGATGAGTATATACCTGGTTCATACATGTTTATGCATGGTTATTAGCTAGAGAGATCTTTAGAGTTTTAACATCTCGGATGGAAGCCATACATCAACCTGAATGGACTAAATCCAGTCGTGGAGTGTATTATAAGCAAACTCCAAATGCACCAGATAATCCTCCCAATTGGATTGCTTTTTACTGACATACACTCAAAGCATATCCTCTAACACTTGGTTGACTGTTTTTGTCTAACCATCAGACTCTGCGGGGATGATCAGTTGTACTCATACTCAGAGTAGTGTCTAACTTTTTGAAGACTTCCCTCCAAAAGTGAATATTGAACTTCCTATCTCTATAAGAGACTATATCTGCGGTCAGGTCATATAGTTTGTAGAGATGTTCAATGAACAACCTAGCTAACTCAGGTGTTTTCATCATCTTTTTAGTAGGTATAAACTTGACCATCTTAGTCAATCGATCAACCACTACCCAAACCGAATCATCCCTTGATTCATTCTAGGTAGACTAGGGATGAAATCCATGGAAATACTTTCCTATTTTCCTTTGGGAATATCCAATGGTGGATGAAGAAAACCTCCAACCTTGAGGCGCTCATGCTTATTAATATGACACTTCATACATTTCAGCACAAAGTCCTGAACGTACTTAAACAAACTAGGCCAACAAATTATCTTTTGACTAGTGCATAGGTCTTCTGTATCCTGAGATGACCAACACTCGGACTATCATGACTTTCTATAAGAATTTGGGCTTGAAAATCACCAATAGCTGGTATGCAAACTCTACTTTGTAGAGTAGGTACTCATCATCAATGGAATAGTGTCTATACTTTTCCCCCCGACAAAGTTTATCACCCCCAAGTGAACTAGTGTCAAATGGTTGTGAAGGGTCCACCCTCAAGCTCTCCGTCTCGACCCAAGAGTCGCTTCGGACTAGTACTCGCTCCTCTTCTTGTAGAAACCTGGACTAATCTCTCCTAAATAGTATTCCTTTCTGACGAAAGAGGTGGCTGCTCTGCAGTATATAAGTACGTCGTGTATAGTGTGGCATACCTCTGAAAAAGATGAATCATGCTCACATAAACCATGTAGTGACTCCAAGATTTCACTCTTGAAGGTGGTGAATCTCAACTCGTTCACCACCACACGCATACGGCTGACCTTGCATCCACTACTACGTTAAATTGACCTCTCTGGTAACGGAGTAAATCTGCGCATACTTTATGGCCTCACCGAAATCTGTCAACAACAGCTGCTTAGGCTTTACAAAAGCCTCATAGTTTGGGTGTATGCATCTCATGAATCCGCGTAAAGTCTAGAACTCATTAATTCCCTTTAATTTCAACACAATCTTGGGTGGAGATGTACTATGTGAGGGAGATGCCCCTGTATCGAGCATCTATCCCAATCACACCAAGACCTCTACAACTCATTCATAGGCAAAAACTCTTTTCGAAATATCGTTTCAAACTCTACCCAGGTACTTGAAAGTCTGGCACTCTCTACAAAACTCATCCACCATTTGTATGCCTTACATGTTACAACATGCTGGTCTCTATGGGCCTCACATTCTTTGGGGCCTACCTAAGGTTGTGGATATCCGACCACTTCTACATAAAGATATTTATCGAGTCCTTGTTGCATTCTTTCTTCTCTCCTCCCAAAGCTTGGCGGCTTGAGGTCCTTGAGGAGATTAGCGATCCGCTGCTGCGGACTACTTCGTAAGAACTTCGACCGATGATCCTACTCGAGGCACTACGTCCTCGGTAGGAGGAAAAGGCACCCTCCTCTATGAGGATCTTGGTGCAACAACACTCCTTGCAGGAGTAGTAGGACAGGAGTAGTAGGACTAGCACCCAAACGAGAATGAATACTCCTAAGCACATACAAAATCTCGGTCTAATTTCTGTTCAATGCGCTCGTCCTTTGTAAACAACTAGGCTATGGACTCCCTTGAGATATCTATTTCAACCTCTAACTTCATATCCGTGGGTCGAGTATCCTCTCCATAGTCGTTCTCATCAAGAAGATCATCCTCGGAGTGATTCTCGTTAGTATCATCAGCCTACAAGGGTTGCTCGTCCACTAACTCCATGCTATCCATCGTTGTGGATGGACCTATGGGGTCATCTACTATAGACAAGGAAACATCAGGAGCTATGTAAATGGGACCATTCGCGGTCCTTCGCGAGCCCGAAGGATATCACGTCATCTTAGTCTAGTGAGCCGTTCAGTGCCTGACAAATATGGTCAAGCTCAGTCGGGGATAGGTCGGACATGGAGGTAACTTACGAGGAAAAACCCCTAAACCACGTGCTGGTGGCGAGCTACCCCGCTAGACATGTTGGAATTGGATTTCAAGTTATTTTTAATTTTATAAATAAATAAGAAAACGAGATAAATAAATAAATTACATGGGAAACTGGCTACCCGAGTCCCAAAGTGTGTGGCCGTTGAAGACATGGTCTCATCGATATCAATGTCGATGTGTCGGTGGTCAATGCACTGCGGCAATCTCCTGCACATTGCGACGGCGAGGCTAGAAAGAGAAGAAAAATCGGATGCTCCCGTGGCTTTGTTTCCTTGCTTCTCTACAATCCCACGCTTCGTTCTTGTGCTCAGTGACCGCTTAGGTACCACTTGTGTTTGGGTAGTTCTCAATGTTCGACACTGCACTACCCTTCTCACATGGTTATCGTGTACGCTATGGGCCTTTGAGAGAAACACAAAACAATAATTTGGTTGCGCTAGTGGTTGAGGTAACTTCTCTGGCTACTTTGCTGCTTTTACAGAGAGAAGGCGAGGGAAGTGGTGTGCGACAGGGTGGCTACACCAATGAAGCGTTGGCGTGATGGTTTGGTTGCTTCCCTTGTTGCGCAGCTAGGTTGGTGCACCTAGCACTACCGGACGAGAAAGAGAGAGAGAGGGAGAGAGAGATTCGATGGTCCTCTACGTTTTCTCTCCCATAGTGTAGGCAGGCCACAACCGCTAGGGAAGCGAATCAATTGGGGTCGGCTATGCTTTTTCTGATGTTCAGACCTTGGGCGCCTACATGTGCTACTGCCCGCTGTACTGCTCACAGGGTCATGCTTGCTACAACGGTTGCTCTGCTGTTCGCCGACAATATGCTACTGTTTTTCAAAGCGTGGTCGCTGTTATCGCTCGTGCTTGCTCGTAGAGGGTGTTCGATTAAAATATACTGTGGTTGTTGCTCTTTGTCGAAAAGAGGGTCCTGAGCTATGGATGATGGTCGGCTGCGCAACATGCTCCTCTTCCACGACACCACACCACACACGCTTGTGCCCATGCGAGCAAAAAAACGATGAAGAGACTTTCGCCCTGTTTGCAGCTACGTCGGCCTCTCCTCCACATAGTAGAGTAGCTCCGATTTGATTTTTTTGAGATAAGACCAGATTTTATATTAAATGGTTCAAAACCACTGACCTGACAAAAACAACTCTCTCTTGATACCAATGTTATGCACCTTTAGTAGGTGATAACATTTGGACAACGGAGGAGGAGCTCTCCCAACCATAGAGGTATATATGGTGGCCTACCTACCCACACGTACTTGGTCGCCCATGGTACTACACCCGGATGTCCTCTCCCCCCTGAACCTCAACTCGCTTGTCGCCCACGCTCTGGTGGACAGTCTCGAAGCCGGTCGAGCTTCGTGCTTAGGGCTATGAGAAGTCTCCAAGCCAGTCAAGCTTCTAGTAGCCGCTGAACGGGCTACATAACAATCTCCTTAAGACTTTGAAAAAAAAACTTTACTTTTGTGGTGTGTTCCAGATGTGGATTTACACAATTGAGGATGGTAGACATGCTTTCTGGGGATGCCTTGACGGAATCAGGGGGCAATTAATCTAGTTTTCAACCTTGTTAGATATAGTTGTCTATGGGAGATTTGGTACTTCAAAAGGGATTAAGGTAGGGGTTGGATGCTGTTGAGTTAATGTATAGATGTGTGCATTAGTGGTGGTTTGTTTATTATGTAAATAAGATGAATGACAATACATATGTAGAGATAGTACAAGCTCTACAATTTGGAATAGGATGAGACACTTTCATGTTGACGAGATGATTGCACATACTAGGGTAACCTAACCATTTAATGGCATGTGGCAAGGTTATGCTGGGAAAGATTTGAAGGAAAGCTTGTTAAAGTTTGGACTTAAGACTCAAAGATGGTATCTGAAGGAGAAGCAACCGGTTCATACCTTTATGACCTTAATAGAGAATCCTGTTGGTATGAGACCTGATGTAAAGATTTGGATCAAGAAGGAATTCATGGAGGAACAAACTCCTAAAGGCTGCACTACTGAGTCTGAGTCTGTACTTGTGGCTGGGGTATCACATGAGTCTGTACTTGTGGCTGGGGTATCACATTTCTTGGGAGCATTGCACACTTTATAAATATAATTATAAGGATGTAAAAAAAAGACTTTAAAAAAACTCATCGTGTAGAGCCCTTCGTTCTCACATTAAGGTCCCGAAATTGAAACAAACAAGTAGGGTTTTAGCACTGCGTACTTCTACGAAGGGTTCAACTCTCTCGTAGTCGAGGAAGCCAGCGTCATCGAAGCGATGAGGCCTCCTTTAAGTCGCGGCGGGGGTGGTCGTGGTCAGTCTTCTAAACCTTCTACTCGTTTGATGTGTTGAACTGTGGAATGCTTGGCAAGCGAGCCCCTTTCTGACGTTTTATGCAAGGGAAGTGTTCTACCCAGCAGACCAGCTGCAGTACTGTAGACAGTCTTCATTATCCTGCCCAGGGCAAGTGTTCTCCTGCACATTCTGTTCGAGAGCCGTCTAGCATTAGGGTTTTTCTACACATTCTTCATGGACCTGTGTTGGATTTCCAAGCTTATTGGTTTGCAGACTTTTCAGGAACTTGTGTAGGGTAACGGTTTCCCTGTGTCTTGAGTGTGTTGCTTGTATGAATGTGCAGGAGGCCGTGGTGGTGGCAGAGGCGGTGATGGTGGAGGGAGAGGTCGAGGAGGTGGTGGGCGTGGCTTTGGTGGTGGTGGCCGAGGCCGTGGCGGTGGGCGCGGCGGGGGAAGAGGTGGCGGAAGAGGGCGTGGCGGGGGAAGAGGTGGAATGAAAGGAGGGTCGAAGGTCATCATCGAGCCTCACAGACACGAGGGTGTCTTCATTGCCAAAGCCAAGGAAGATGCACTTGTCACTCTGAATATGGTTCCTGGTGAAAGTGTCTACGGCGAGAAGAGAATCTCTGTTGAGGTAAATGAGATGATATTACGAATCTTTGATGATGTTACTACATCTAAATCTGTTTATTAACTTAAGCGTCAGTGCACGTGTTGGCTGTGCAGTCCGTACGGCCGTAGTCACTGCCCAAGAGGGGGAATATGTTACCTGTTCCTGGCTTGTCAAGGTCTTCTGACTCCTTTGTTGGTCCAAACTATGTGTTGTGTTTTATTGCTGAAACTTCTCACCTGCTCAGATGTAATTGTGGGGTGCCCTGCCCTTTCTCGGGGTGGATTTTTTCTAGCATGCAAGGTGGAGGCTGTGGAGTATACTTCATTTGCCTTTGCTAGGTGGAGTCTTTGGGTTATCCTTAGTTTTCCTTGTGTCTAGTGGAGTCTTTGGAGTATTGCTAATTATTGAGGGTTGCCATTATATATTGTCTAATCTAGGCCCTTCATGATAGCGTTGATGGCCTTAATCAAGGCTTCAAGTCAGCATTGAGTATCTCAGATTGCCAAGATGTCCTTGATGGTTTGGCAGTTGGACTATGGATTTTTGCATTCACTTTGTGGGATCAGGGGTGATGGTTGCCTTGTGTGTGGTGGCACTTGCCGTATTTTCTCTGATGCCTGTGGCGATTTGGGCGGCTTGGGGTTGTGATGGAATGGTTATAGCATGCTCTCGTGGGTGTGCATGGTGAGTCTAGGCTAGAAACACAGCGAGAAATTTCTGGCTTTGTGTTGAGTTTGAATTTTATCCATAATCATCCAGATTAATTTAGTCTAAGCATGCAGGTTGAGGAGGGAAAGAAGGTGGAGTACAGGGTCTGGAACCCATTTCGCTCAAAGCTGGCTGCAGCCATTTTGGGTGGCGTGGACAATATTTGGATTGTAAGTGCACCCTGCCATCTGATTCCCTCTCTCCTCTTCCTTGTATTAGGGAAGATTTGTTCCATGACATGGATCCAGACACATAGTATGCTCTAGCAAACATTGAGGGTCCATGGGTTATCACATTTATGTATTGTTTCAGAAACCAGGAGCTCATGTTTTGTATTTGGGGGCAGCTTCTGGCACTACGGTGTCTCATGTATCTGATATAGTTGGCCCGGTAAGATCTGGTTATTTTTCTCACTTTCTAACTGTTGGTGTGGAGAATGACTTGATAGAGCTCGTTGTAAGTTTTTCTGCCTCTTGTTGATGCTGGTGCAGACTGGGATTGTATATGCTGTGGAGTTCTCTCATAGAAGTGGGCGCGATCTAGTCAATATGGCCAAAAAGAGGACAAATGTCATACCGATCATTGAAGATGCACGCCACCCACAGCGATACCGTATGCTGGTGGGGATGGTTGATGTAATATTTGCCGATGTTGCCCAGCCTGACCAGGTAACCTATAGAGGCTTCTCGCGGACTTTTCCAGTGCACTTCTCCCCTTTGATTTTAATACTCTCCAAATTCCAATTCTGTGGCTGCTTTTAACAAAGCTGCTTCAACTTTGCCATGGCTTGCATTTGCTTGATTCGTGTAATAGGCTTGTGGAAAGAGCATTGTTCTTTGTTGCATTGAAATATGATTGAAGGTTGGTGGAGTACTCAATGTGGTGGTGCGAAGAATTTTACTTGAAGGTGGACATATCTTCACATATAAACCTGCACTTACTCTTGGGCATGTCCATGTAACGGTAGTGGGAATGTCATAGGATGTAGTCTATGCTGTGTGTGATGGAACGCTGGTCTGATGCCTTTTGAGTAGTCTCTCATGGCACTGTTGTTTTTGTTTTGTTTGATAGTGAATCTAAACATTGCTATACTATGTCCTACAAATAGGTCAACTGGCCTGGCAGATGATTACATTTGGATTCCCCTTCATGAATTGTGACTGAAGAAGTCCATTTGGTGATGCTAACTAGTTGCTTTAAGTACATAAATGTGTGACTTCTCTAAGGTTTTGGGGTTGTAGTGTTGTCTTTTCAGGGAGAGCTTTTTTATGCAAACTAGGGACTAGAATCTTGAAATCCTATTGCCTCTAGAACTCAAGCAGATGATGATATTTTTTGGATTCCCCTTCATGATCTCGTGACTGAGAAAATCCACGGCCTGATGCTGATGAGTTGGACCACCAATTTCCGCTTGTGTTCAGTATGACGGTTTATTCACAAAAACTTTCTGCAAGGCGAAGATATCTGTACCCACAAACTTGCACCTACCCTTGGGCACAACAATGATAGGAACAGGCATGCAGTCTATGCCATGTATGATGGAGTTAATGAAGTGAGTCTGCTTCAGTTTATGGTAAGTAGTGACAAGACTGGCTGATGATGGTTAATTTGCGGCTGGAGAAGTTCATTCGCTTGATGCTGCAATGACAAGTACATGGATACGTGACTCATCTATGGGCTTGAGTTCAGTTCACTGGCAAAGTGTTATTTGTGGGCTTGTCTTCTCATGTGAATCAGGGCTTATAATTGAAAATTCGACGCCATCAAAACCACACAACTCAAGCAGATGATGATCTTGGATTCCCCTTCATGATTTTGCGACTGAAACAAGTCCACAGGCTGATGCTAATGAGTTGAGCCGCCGGTTGCTGCTTATATTCAGTTTTTTTTTCCACCTCCTGGGAAGCGACAGTTATTATAGTGGATAACCTAAAAAACAGCAAGTTTGTGATTTGTTTGGGTCTCTTTGCATGTGTATGGCTCAAGACTTGAGCATTGATGCCTGCTGGTATGCAGCCCAGCATTCAAGAAAGTAGTCTTCCCAGCAGCAAGAAAATTGGAATTGTGTTCAAATGGTTCCTAATCTACGGCAGTTGCACATTATATATACTAATATTTATCTCACAGAAGAAAAACACTTGAGCCATGACACTGTACAGTGATGGGCATGTTAAGAGTTGCTTTTTTGATGTCTAAAGCATGTAGCTGCAAAAAGCAGAGTCTAAGATTTGTGTTATGTTGTATATCAATGATGGAGTACGTAAAAGCTAACATTCATTTGTTGACAATGCAGGCGCGTATTGTTGCTTTGAATGGTCATTATTTTCTGAAGAATGGAGGGCATTTTGTTATATCCATTAAGGTGCATTTTTTCTGCAACTTGGTACAGATGAGAGAGAGAGAGAGAGAGAGAGAGAGAGAGAGAGAGTTATGTTTATGTTTGGTTTACTGTTTATGCATGGATGCATGCTTATAATTTTGTAGGTATGGACTATCATTGCATTGAGACGTTAATGTTAGGCATGTATAATAGCTGTAGTCACACTTGTATATGAAATTGTGATGGGAAGATACTTCCAATCAAAATTTTATTCAATTTAAAATCCAGAGGACTTGTCAAGGTGAATTGATGCCAATAAGCTTCTTAACCAAAGGGTTCAAATGACTTCATTGGTTTGGTTTCGCCTCATGATTTTCCATGGTGGAGTTTTAACAACACTAAGGTGCCAAATTAGATTTGCTTAAAAGTACTATGAGAGAGGGGCTGCTCGCTGGTCAGAAAGAAAGATTTTATTACTGTACTAAAGTTACAGATTCTATTAACGTCTACTAAAGACCTAGTCAGTCTATGAGACCAAAAAGTGCTACCTTTCAACTGTAGATCATAAACAAGCAAGTAAAAATGCCAAAAGAAAAT
Organism: Cibotium barometz; assembly: GCF_041138505.1. Lineage (NCBI taxonomy): Eukaryota > Viridiplantae > Streptophyta > Polypodiopsida > Cyatheales > Cibotiaceae > Cibotium > Cibotium barometz. Next base: position 9,391,255 of record NC_141055.1, read on the forward strand.
AGGTCCATGTACTATATGGATCCTCTCATCATGTGTCATCCTCCACCACCCGGGGTGGGAATGTGGTATGGTGCTGGAGTCTCTTGAGTCTGGAGTGGATGGGAGGAAGGCGTGGACCTCAGAGGACGAGGGTGTCTAGCTCTTTGGATTGACTGTGCCCTATCTTTGATAACTGCACATGTACACAATGGTAGCAGGTCTTGGGTGGGTGGGTACTCTCCTGGTGAGTGTGGGTGTTCCATCCACAATCTCTCCGTCCTCTTGGGTGTAGGTCAGGCTCATAATCTGTTGCGCATTTGTGCGCACACACGCGTGCTCGCGCAGAGAGAGATTTTATTTACGTCTATGACAGACCCAAGGGCGTAGCACAAATTTGTGTGTTGTTATGACCTTGTCCAATTCGTCATATATTTGGAGAGTTAAAAGCTAGCTTGCAAGGCAATGCTAATTGTATGGTGTGTAGCGAAGGAGGATTATAGAAGGTTTTTGGTACATGTCATTGCAAGGCTCATGTATGGTGCTAGGCACATGGTTTGAGTGGGTTGACATGATTGTACTTCCACATGAGATGTACCATGGGGTGCAAAAAGTGTCATCACTGCTCTATTGGAGCTATTTAAGGTTGTACTTGAGTCTCACTTCGGTGAGAGATTTTTAATGAGATTAGTCTTTTTTTATGATTATACTTGTAATTAGCCTGAATTCTTCTCTATCATTGTGTTATCCTCCTTAATCCTGGAAGTTTTACTATGCTTTGGTTTTCCCAAGATGCATATTTCCAATGAGAGAGAGAGAGAGAGAGAGAGAGAGAGAGAGAGAGATTAATCAGTTACCTTTATGAACAGGCAAACTGTATTGATTCAACTGTTCCTGCCGAAGCAGTTTTTGCTCAAGAAGTAAAGAAGCTGCAAAAGGAGCAGTTCAAACCAGCAGAGCAAGTGACATTAGAACCTTTTGAAAGGGATCATGCTTGTGTTGTGGGTGGTTATAGAGTGCCCAAAAAGCAGAAAGCAGGGGCATGATATTTGCAGGTTTGGGGAGGATTTTGGTGACCGTGCCATACAGATCTTTACCATGCTGGAGTCGTCATCTTATGGTGACTATACCCATTTGGTGCTTTAAGCCATGAACAATGTTGTGGAATAACAGTGAGAATGCACGATGCACAACAATGCCATTCAATGCTGGTTCCCATGTGCTGTACATGATCGATTTTTTGAAGAAGCATGCTGCCTGTTTTTAGGGAATCAACTTAGCAAGGTCACAGCTAAACATACATGCGCATGAGAGAGAGAGAGAGAGAGAGAGAGAGAGAGAGAGAGAGAGGAATAATATTAACGTCTATAGAAGGCCAAACGAGACAAATACATAACTAGAACACCATGTTGGTCTTAAGCTAGATCTATGGTCCAAAAATGGAAACATATCTACTAATACTTGCTGTGTAAAGCATCAAGTACAATCACCTTTGCTAAATCAGTTATTATTGATTTTTTTTGGCTGTTTTTCTTTGGGTTTACAGAAATCCTTAATGAGTGGTTTACCTTCAGAAGAGAGAGAGAGAGAGAGAGAGAGAGAGAGAGGAAGAAGAAGAAGAAGAAGAAGAAAAGAGTTCTGATGTAGATTATGTGGGTTGTAACCACAAGCTACGACCCATGTTCAATGGTGCAGTCATGGTTGAATGCCTCGCCTGCACTTCTGCTTTTGCCCACTATGACAGCTGTCATTAATTTCTGTTGCCTGTTGTGTTTGCCATCACTGCTTCATTCCTGTTTCAGCCCTTTCAGCCCGAGCTATGTTAAGTTTCTACGCCTTTTGCCCTTGCCCAAGTCTTGTATCTGAAGAATATTCTGTCTTATTTGTGTCTTGTCTCTGCATTATTCCAATGCGCAATCTAAGGTTTAAAAATCTTCCCCCATGCTGGCCTATTATGTCTGTGCTGACTTTATATCACATGCCTTCTCTCAGGCTTGAATATTTGTGAAGCAAATGTCCTATGGGATTACTAAAGCTATACCGCCCTGTAAGAATATGCTTTTTGTGTCTTGTTTGATGGAGAAGTTTGTAATTGAAGTAGTACTCAGCAGACTTTCCTTGGCTATAATTTATAGAAGAGAATATTAGCTATTGTAAAATGTTTAGAGAATACTATTTACTGGGGAAGTATCTAGGCCTACTTTGATGCGGGGATAGTTTGCAGTGTATGCCATGGGCCTACTCATGGAAGGTGTGGTTGTCATGAGCTCTTGCATATGTCAGTATGGTTTCAATTGATCCTTACGCTTTGGTTAAAATCACAACATGAAAATCAAAACCTGGAGACCTCCGAGTGTTCCAATAATTTATCGGGAGAGCAACGTGCTACATCACGAGGCTAAGGACATGTGCTAACCTAGGATTAGGGTCTAAGGCTTAGCAAAGGCCTTGAAGGTTCACATGCAGGCTAAGGGCACTAGCAAGATAAGGTTTGGATTGGGTGTGGGTTAATAAATAATGAGGAGCTAGTTTTTGCTAAAAGCTTGTAAATAAAGTAAGGGTGAATTATTATAGCTTGGTTATTGCTATATAAGATTTCTGGGAGGACTTGTGATTTATTTAGAGGTATCCACATTGCAAACAGGAGAGCTACCAGGGCCATGTAGGACCTTAGGGTCATGTAGTTTCGTTGGTATGGTACACCAAATTGGGGTCATCTAGGCTTGGCAAGTTTGCAGTAATTAGACCTTAGGCTTGGAGGTGGGTTGAGGCATTGAATCTACGGTTGGGTGGGGAGTTGCTAGCCACAATGTATCATTTCATGCAATGTGTATGACGTCAAGTTAATGAAATGTATGGTAGGGTTTCTTTGGTATGTGATTCCAAGCTTAACCCTAGACCTATGTGGTTCTATGTCAGATAATTGTTCGTTAGCTCTATGTGGACCTTGTAGGTGATTTGAGGTATTGAATTGTAGGGTGGGGTGGGGAGTTGCTAGCCACAATCCATCATTTCATGCAGTGTGTACATGTTGGGTTCACGAAATGTATGGTAGGGTTTTTTTTGGTATGTGATTCTAAGCTTCCCCCTAGCACTATGTTGTTCTATGGTAGATAATCGTTGGTTAGCTCTATGGAGATCTTACAGTGGTATTAGAGTTAGATGGATAAATGGCTGGTACAGCCAACTTTTTTTTCTTAAAAAGCCAAGAGCTTTAAAAAGCTTGGGCCAATCCACACCCCCTATGCAAGGGTTCTCTCTATCTCATTATTTTGGGGGATACTCTTAAGTACTCTTCAAGGAGCTAGCAGGAAAGTTGCAAGTCTACATTGTCTTCACCGAGCTCTCTTTCAAGCGGGATGCACCTCATCTTTAGCCTTCCCATCTACCCTATAATCCTTTCGTAATCTTTAGCCTTCCCCTCTACTACTACTCGTCTAGTGTTACAAAAACTATGGAGTTGGAAGGAGCAACTATGTGCTCTATACATTCATCGATCAATGACAAAAAGGTTATAATGTGGTGTCAGGAGGCACATGGGACGTGAGATTTGAGTAGAGCGTGCTGCACACATAGAGTGCCTCAGTAGTCTTGATTCCATAGGTCTTGAGTTGTGACTCGAATATTTTCCTTTTTGGTGGGATTTCTATTCTAAGGGAAACTTCTTCGAGTGCTTGTGATACCTTTTGTAAAACTCCTTACAAACTCCTTGGTAATGAAATTTAAAAGGTCTCTTTGTGATTGCAATAGTGATGGAATCTTTTTTTGCACGCTCTTGCCCTCTCTCCATGAATGGAAGGGTCTTTCTAAGGGATGTGGTGAGAATATAGAGATTCACCATGAACCCAACCCATAGTGTTATCGCCAATGGTTTTTGCAGGTGGTCTTGTCAGGATTGAAATGACCTAGGATGTGTCTTGTGGTAATAGTCATAACCGAAGTTGCCGAAATTTTTGGATAGCTTGTAGGTACCTACTATGCAGATGCTAGGCTTCTAGATGGAACAAACACCTAGTGGTTCTATGGCTAGTTTTGACCAAAACAAGGTATAGGTGTAAGTATGATCATATCTTTCATCCTTGATTTTGCACGAATCAGGCTAACCCTTTAAGTTGACCTAAGGTTTGTCCTTGGTGTATAGAGGGAAATTTGGTTGCTTCAAGGCTGGGCTATGGGGGAGAAGTTGTGGCCATTCCACCTATGATCATGCTTAAAGGCAGTTTTATGTGGGGTGTGTCCTCGTAGTATGGTACGCCAGTGTGTATTCCCATTTAGGATCTCGTGAGTTTCTAGATTGTTCGTTTGAGACACTATGCTTTGTCATAGTTAACCTCCGATAGCTATGATGAGTGGTGCTACTTTGTGTATGGCAACGAGATAATGAACTTTCTTGGTTGTCAAGCAATCAGATAATGGATATTCTTGGTTGTCAAGTAATCAGATAATGGATATTCTTGGTTTTCACTAGACTAAGAACAATTAGCATGTCCAAGGTTTAAGATTGCTTGAAATTAATTGAGCTGAATGAATCTCGAAATGGACAAAGTTATGTGGAATCATGTTGGTTCTAAGAATTTGATGTCATCCCACCCTTCCTATAGGTTGTAGACCATGGGCAAGCTAGGTAAGGATTGTACTTCATAGTTTTGGGAAGTGCAACTCAAGTGAAGGAAGTTGTGCATTTATACTTCCTAGTTCTTCGAAGTAAACCTCTAGCTTGAGGCAATTGTGTGTTACGAGAACAAAAGACACAGAGAATACGAGATGGGGAGTTTTTTACTTGCCCCCAAAAGGTAGACTAAGAGTTGAAACTTTGGTTAGTTTTGTTAGTATGTCAAAATATTTCGTCCTTAGGAATGTTGGGGTCTAAAATCAGTTGAGTCTTGCGAGAACTCGTCAATAGAACCTCTCTTGTTCTGGATACTATGAAAATTATCCTATACATGGTTGAGATTGATGGGACATTTGGTAGCTTTTTGAAAATTTGACCTTCAGCTTTCGCTTAATTTGGTGGGGTGAAAGAGCAGTTGGAACCAAACTTATGATATTTGTTAGTTTATGTTAGGTTACTGGCATATGTAGAGAGCATATTGTATCCGAGAATTGTTAGTCTTCTCAATGGATAGCTAATGGAGTGTAAGGTGACTCCCTTTTTAGGCCAAGGTTTGAAGGTGACTTGGGAGAATGAATTGTTCTCTAGGAATAATTGATTTAGTTCATGGAGTCGTTTCTTTTTAGATGAAGGTATGAAGGTGACTTGGGAGAATGAATTGTTCTCTAGAAAAAAGTTCCTTGAGTTGGTAATATTTTATGAGCAAGAAGCCCGATGATGGTTGAAGGAGGATCCCTCACTTCAGGTGGATTTGGATGACCTTTCTATCAGTAATTGATATCCATAGAAGACTCCTAGGAAGTCAGGGTCCTGAGAGTAAAATAGACTCTGATGGAAGTGTGGAGTTGGGATAGAGAGGCAGTTATGCCTTTGCCAAATTGGAAGAAATTGTTAGGTTCCATTTTAGGTGAGCATTGGACAAACGCGATCTTATCATTGAACACAAGCTCCGTTCAGTTTTGTGTAGGGGGATCTTGTGGTATATTGTACCTTGAGTACATGATACTTGTTTGCACTGAGTGGGTGTTTGCGACAACCAATGCAAGATGCCATTTGTTATGGATTTTCCCTAGAATTGTTTTGGTAGAACTTGTTGCACTTCGTGATCGAGTATCCTACTTGGACTCTTGGATTAGAGTGCAATTAGGACTGGTATTTCAACTCTTCGATTGGATTATAGTGAACCTTCAACTCTTAGAGGGAGAGTTAGATTGTATTGGCAGAGTAAGAAGTTGCATCTTTGTAGCAAGGTCTCCAAGAGGAGTTTCATACTAGCTTAGGTAAGAGCCATGAGACTCGAGTAGATGCTAGGGTGTGGGGACTTCGAGGGTTCACACATAGGCTAAGGGTGCTAGCAAGATGAGGTTTGGATTAGCCATGGGTCAATAAATAATAGGGTCGGAACCTAGAGGATTCACCCAATAGGCTAAGGACGCTTTAGTAGGATGAGTTCTAGATTGGTTGTGGGTTGATAGATAATAAGGGGACAACTACAGCTAAAAGATTATAAATAAAGAAGGACAACTTATAAATAAAGCAAGGGTCAATACTAGCTAGGTTATTGCCATAGAAGTGACCTTGGGGCATTTATGGGTAATATATTTAGAGAAATCCATGTAGCAGAGACACGAGAGCTGCCAAGGGCATGCATGCCAAACTTATTGCAAAAGGTTATGCCTAGCAGAAAGGGATTGATTATGATGAAACTTTTGCTCCCACTTTCTGAATGACCACTATTGCTTTGGTAGCCCATCATGAATGGAAATTGATTATGCCTAGTAGAAAGGGATTGATTATGATGAAACTTTTGCTTCTATATGGCCACTATGGCTTTGGCAGCCCAGTATTTGATTTGTTATTGCTTTGGTAGCCCATCATGGATGGAAACTACACCGATTGGTATAAAAACATCATCCTTGAGAATGGTGACTTATAGTAGGAAGTTTATGTGAGTCAACCAACTAGATTTGCCCAACCTAGTCAGGACCAGAAGGTATGCAAGCATAATAAAGCTTTATATGGTTTAAAACAAGCTCCCAGAGCTTGGTATCAAAAGATTCATGCCCATTTGATTGGATAGGGATTTCAAAATAGTCCTATGGAAAGCACTTAATATGTGAAAAAGGGCAAGTAGGATTTTCTTATTGTCATTCTCTATGTAGATGACGACATGCTAAAATGAGGATTTCATTATAGCCTTCAAGGGTGACCTTGTCTTAAATTTTGAGATGTTAGATCTTGGTCTTTTGCACTACTATTTGGGTATGCAATTTATACAACAAGATAATTTCATTAAGTAGTCAAAGTATATCAATGCACTATTGAAGAGGTTCAACATGAAAAGTTACAAACCAATTGCTACACCAATGGAACCTGGCGTAAAACTTAATTTGAAGGGGATGTCGGTGAGCTATTCGACATAACCACTTATGATGATTAAGCTATTGGATACCTAATCTATTTGTACAAATCACGGCCAGACATCAAATATGGTATGCCACAACTTTCAAAGTTCATGCATTACCTAGGCAGCATTACCTAGGCACTACTCATTAGCATGTAGTTAAATGTATCGTTAGATACTTGCAAGGCACTCAAGATCTTGGATTGTTCTATATTAAGAGGGCTGATTTAGAATTGTAGGTCTTTAGAAATTATCTTGAGTGCCTCACAAGTATCTTTAGATAATTGTAAGGCACTCAAGATCTTAGATTGTTCTATGTTAAGGGGGCTAATTTAGAACTGTAGGCACTCAAGATCTTGGATTGTTCTATGTTAAGAGGGCTAATATAGAACTGTAGGCCTTTAGTGATTATCATTGGATAGGTGATTACAATACACAACAATCCATATCTAGAAACTGTTTTTCTTGGCATTTCATACATACTTTGGCTAAGGAAAAAACAACTTATTGTGGCAACATCATCCTATGAAGCTAAATATAGAGGAGCATTCACTGTGACAGTTGAATGTGTATGTTGATAAGGTTGATCGAGGATCTTTGCGTCTCTTCAAGCAAAACTACTCCTATCCTGATTGATAAGTTAAAGTGCAATGGAGGTTGAAAAGAATCCTATCTTTTGTGCCAAGGAATAAGCACATTGAAGTGCATTACCACTATGTCAGAGAGAGGCTTCACATCGGAAAGATCAATATGATCTATTATAGTATACATGACAATGTGGTATATCTTTTCACTAAAGCCTTGTCCCAAAAAGTTAAGCCTTGTCCCGAAAAGTTTGAGGCCTTCTGTAAAGCTTCAGGCCCCTTTCCTTTTATAAACTGATATGGAATCTTTGTAAACCTCACATTTATACTACAAGGGGGCTTGTTAGTTATTTTACAGTACCACTACACTGTGAGGTCATGCATTTATGCCATGGGAACTTTTATCCCACTGGGTTTTCCCCCATGGCCATCTAGGTATGAACGGGAATCTTAGGGCTAGCTAGTATAAAAGCAACCCCATTCAGAGTTTAGAATTGCTCATTTGTACTTATAGAGAGCTTCATCTCGCTCCTTTGAGCTTGCCAATGTCTCTCACACTCTATGTCCTTATTTTCTTGTCTTTGAGTATTTTGTGTGTGTGTGTGTGTGTGTGTGTGTGTGTGAGTCCAACTCTCCAATCTATGTGAGCTAATAAACCCAACTCTAAGTGTGTGTGGTGCTATGGAAAGGATGCAAGATGTGGCACTCACCTTTCCTGCCATTTGTGAGGTAGTTATGGTTGCCAATATATCTCTACTATTCCTCATCTTAATTTTTGATGCATAGGAACTACACACAATGCTAAAGACACCATGCTAGCTATCCTCTCTAATGTGGGAATGTGCCCTACACTCCACCATGTCGGGATGCTTGTTCAATGTAGTGAGCACACGGCCATCTTTGTGATGAAGGTGTGAGATCCTTGAAATAGGACTTTAAGATTGCTTTGGCTAAAGACACCATGCTAGCTATCCTCTCCAATGTGGGAATGTGCCCTACACTCCACCATGTTGGGATGCTTGTTCAGTGTAGTGAGCACGGCTGTCTTTGTGAATGAAGGTGTGAGATCCTTGAAATAGGACTTTAAGATTGCTTTGGCATGAAAATGTACCCCACCCTTGAATAGTTCTTTATGGGCACCTAGAGAAGGAGGGATGGGTTCTTGTGGAGGAGGAGGGGATAGAGAAGGAGGTTGAGGAGGGGTGGGTTCTTGTGGAGGAGGAGGGGATGGGGGAGGAGAAGGGGGTGGAGTGTGTTGAATATTTGGAGAGAGGGGAAGAGGAGAAGGAGGGTTTGGCTCACTAAATGATATTGCCGCCGCTTGTTGGCATAATCTCCACTCTCTCTTTTTCTCATGAGCTATCTTTTTTGTTTACTCCTCATGAATGAGATGGGCAGGTTGGTTTCTAGACCTATTATCTTTTCGGCTCCGATGGCTTTAGGAACCCATTCTAAGAGCTAAGATAATGATTAGAAGAACTAAGAAGAGCTAAGAGTATTAGAACACTTAAGACAAGGTTACAAAGAGATTAGAAGAGCTAAGATAAGGATTAGAAGAGCTAAGATAAGGATTAAGATAAGATTAATATTGAGAACTAAGAGGATCAAAGAGAGATCATCCACAAGTTTACTTGAATGAGCTTAAAATTGTGTGCCAATATATAGTCTTATTTTTAATATTAATATTTTTAAATTTTAAATTTTAAATAGTATGACTAATTTTTTTGGCGTTGATTGAATATATATTTTATTTTAAAAATAGGTGGCGACATGATGGTGATGTGGCATGTCCATGTATACATACATGCATGACATGGCATAACGTGAGTTGGCATGCCATGTCAACATATGGGAAGTAGCAAGCCAAGGTGGCAAGAATGATGTGGCATTATTAATGACTAGGATGATGACTTAGTAACTAAATTAGGTTGACCATGTTGACATGGATAGTTGAGGTGGCATGATGCTTATGTGGAGTCTCCCCAAGCTAAGGTGGACACAAGGTGGCATAGGAGGTGGACCCACCAAGCCTAGTATACAAAAGCTAATTTGGCTTACACATGGCATGGCTTCTAGGCTTGGTTTATTACCAAACCTAGATTACCAAGCTAAATAGGCTTGGGTTTAGACTTGCATAGACACAAAATGAGAATTTTCACTTGTTTGGGGTGAAAAATGGGCTTCTTAAACTCAAATTAACCCTTTTTTAAATAAATTGATCATTATAACTACCTTTACCCACATGAGTTTGGAGTAATTTGCATAAATATTTAAATTTTTATTATTAAATTATAAAAAATTCATAGGTCTTTTAACATATTACTATAATATTCTAAATGAGGTCTAAAAATTATAACCATTAAATTTAGAAGTTCACCTTAGCGTCACATTCTATTAAACTTCATCTAATTTCTAACCATTGGATCTCTAAAATTGAGCATTATAAGTTGTCGATCTTATATACACAAAAAGTAGTGTATTTTTAGCACTCGTAAGTTCTTAAACTAATTTTATAAAAATAGAAATAAAACTCAAAAAATACCAATAAATCAACTTAAGCTCTATGTTATATGAATTTATTATATTGAAAGTGGCTTGTTGATTGGAGCAAATGTAAAAGTTATAAGCATTTAATATATATTGTCCTATAGTTTACATCTATAACATGAGATACCTGCTAAGAGTGTGCATAAGGAAATGTGGACTTCTAGATATCTAATTCTCTAGCAGATTACATCATTAGGTGCCCAAATTCATGTGTGACATTTTCTTGTAATGAAATTCCTTTTTGTAGCTAAGGTTGATTGGACATTAAATGTGAAGAAGGCATGTTTTCACCCTATTTTGTGGGTGTCCAAGTAAAAGGTTAGCACCCTTACTCTGTATCCACCCGGTCATAGTTGTTGAAGGGGTGTATGGCAAGATAAAAGAAGTTTTGAAAGGCTTAGAAAAGCTTATTAAAATGCTCTAGAAGAGGGTTTGTGTGAAGTGGCATTCTATGAGTTATTGAAAATGAGCTTGTGCCAAGATGATTGTGTTTGTGTCGCCACAAAATAATGGCTTGAGGTAGATAATCCTAGAGAGATTGAGACTTTGCTATGTTGAAAGAGTGGTGGTAGTCGAAGATGGCTTTTAGATATATGGATGAGCCATGGTTATATGGAGAGCCTATTTATGTTGTGTGTTTGCTAGATCATGTTTGTGTATAGTGGCGACCCCTCTTGTTGTCCATGGCTTCTCAATTCTTTAGCACACTTGCCAATGAATGGTAAAGGAATAGAGTATGTGTGTGCATGTGTGTGTCGAGGAATGGGGAGGATGCACCCAACATGTGATATGGCAATTGAAAGTTATTAAAAGTGGTGGTAGTTAAAGATGGCTTTTGGACATACATGGATAAGCCATGGTTGTACAGAGAACTGACTATTATTGTTATATGTTTTCTAGATCATGTTTGTGAAGTCGTGCGACCACTCTTGGTGTCCATGGCTACTTAATTCTGTAGCACATTTGCTAATGAATGGGAAAGGAGAAGTGTGTGTGTGTGTGTGTGTGTGTGTGTATGTGAAGTTCTAGATCACCTCCTTGTTGGTAAAGAACAATCCAAGGTCTTGAGTGCCTTATAAGTACCTAAAGATACGCTTAATTGCCTACTTTAATTGCCTTATAATAAGTAACTGAAGATATGTTTAATTTCCTACTTTAACTATCTTATAAGTACCTAAAGATATGCTTAACTGACTACGAAATGCATAAATTTGAAAGTTATGACATGCCAAACTGAATTTCTGGCCCGTGAAGGCATTTAATAGCTTGATCATAAGTGGTTATATCAAAGGGTTCTTGAGGATCTTGTAGACTAAGATTTATAGTAGGTTCCATTGGTGTAGAGATTGGTTTACAACTTTCCATATTGAACCTTTTGAGCAATGTTGCCGTGATGTACTTGGACTGCTTAATGAATTTACCATTATCTTACTATATAAACTGCTTACCTAAGTATTAGTGCAAACATTAGGAAGTGAATGGGGTCTTCTTGGGCCCTTTAATTTGCCCAAGCCTAATCAAGGTGATTAAGGAATAGCCAAATGGGGGATTGCCATGTGGACTGAAATGTTGGGTTTGTAAGAGAGGTGTAAGAGTGGTCAAAGGGTGCACTTTTCCCCCCAAAAGGGGGGGGGAGGCCATTTTACAATTTTCGGACCTCCATAACTTCTACATACAAGCTCCGATTTGAGCGGAGATTATAAATCCGTGATCTATGCATCAAGAGCTTTCCATAGATATGTTACATGATATGGTTTTGTCCGCTAGATTTTAAATTCCATTTTCCCCCCAAAATTCAAATTCGAATAAAGTAGCCGTTTTGAAGCTTCTAATTAGAAAACGTTTCTTCTTAAGAGAAAAGGTTTGACTCCTTAAACTGCCAAATAAAAGGGCCCAAGAAGCCTTCCATTGAGGTCCTAATGAAGACCAAGATTTGACATTTCAAAATTTGAGGCAAGGTCAGCATTGAAACCTGTAATCAAATCCTCATTGGTGCTAGTAAATAGCATGTCATCTAGATAGAGAATCTACATTGAGAATGACAACAAGAAAATCTTGCTTGTCCTTTTTGACATATAAATTGCTTTTTGTAGGACTATTTTGAAATCCTTGTCCAGTCAACTAGGCATAAATCTTCTGGTACCAAGCCATGGGGGCTTGTTTTAAACAATAGAAACCTTTCTTAAGCTTGCATACCTTATGTTCTTGATCGGATTGGGCAAATCCAGCCAGTTGACTCACATAAATTTCTTCTAGCAATCAAGAATGCTTATTTGATGTCTAAGTGCTGCACTTTCCTTCCATGGTGGCAATAACAAATTTGATAGTGGTCATACGAGAAGTGGGGGTAAAAGTTTCATCATAATTAATCTCTTACTACTAGGCATAACATTTTGTAACAAGTCTAGCCTGTCCACATATCCTCCATCAATCTTTCTCTTAGCTTTGTAAACCCAGTTAGTACTAATTGCTTTCTTACCCCAAGAGGTGGATCCACTGAATCCCAAGTACCATTTTTTTGAATGGCTTGAATTTCATCTTGCATGGCTTTAACCCGATTTGGATCTTCTTGAGCCTCTTTAAAAGACTTAGGTTCATCTACATCACGTAGAGAACTAAGAAATGAAAACTCCACTATCTATTGAAGAGATGATGTTAGCACTAGATCTAATTCTACTATGTAAAGAAACATACAATTTGCTATCTTCTTGTAGGTTGCTTTTAACCCATTTAGGCATAAGCCTAGACTCATTGATTGCCATTTACTGCATCTTCCAGTAGTTGATCAGAAGTTGGTGCATCAATTTCTTGAGCATTCCCCCTTTGCAACAAACAAGAATCGGTAGGCAAAATTTGCTTAGTATCAACACAGACACTAGCATAGTGGTAACAAACCATCAACCATGTTTCGGGAATTGGCATAGGTATTTTTATTACATTGCATCATTGGATAGATGGAATTCTCTACAAAAAGAACATCCTTATTATTGACAATGATTTTCTTGGTGAGAGGACTGTAGAGATGGCAACTTTTGGTTTCTAAACTATGGCAAATAAAAATGCATTTCACTACCTTATCATTAAGCTTTGGTCATATCTGGAGATGGCACATGTGCATATACCAAATAACCAAAAACACGTATGCATTCAACCTTAGGTTTTTGGTCAAACCAAGCTTCACAAGGATTGATTAATTTCAAAGCTTTACTAGGGCACCTATTTTGTATATTGGTAGCACAAAGAACTGCTTCCATCCAAAACTTGGGTGGAAGCAGCTAATCTTTAACCATGCATCTAACCTTTAACCGTGCATCTAACCATCTTCATAAGAGTTCTCTTGCTTATCTCAATAGCACCATTTTTCTATGGTGTATAAGGAGTTGTGCATTGATTCTTAATGCCTTTTTGTGTCAAAAAGTCTTTGAAAGCATTAGACGAATATTATGCCCCACTATTTGAGTGTTTGGAGTTTTTAAGCCAGTTTCACTCTCAACCAAAGTAAGAAAGTGTTGAAAATGAAAAAATACCTTTGATTTTGCTTTCATGGGCCAAGACTGATAGAATTTGCTGTATTCATCAATGAAGGTCACACAGTAAAGATTACCTCCCAAAGATAGAGTCCACATTGGACCACACACATGACCGTGTGTATGAGCGTGTGTATGAGCTGCAATGTATGGTCAACTCTATCCATTGCATTCTTTAGGAAAGGTTGCCAGGAGAGTTTATCAAGGATATATCCTTCACAAATATATTTGTGTGGTGGATAAATTTGAGGTAGGTCCTCTAACATCTCTCTAACATCCCATGTTTCTGCAAAAGCATTAATGTATGACCAAACCTAGCATGCCACAACTGAGCATCTTTCATTGTATTCAAAGTGTCTAATAGATAAGCATCATCACACTTATTATACATATCCAATTTGTATAAACCTTGGCTAAGAGTTTGAGTAAGAACAATTTGCTTGTTCTGTTCTCTATGATGGACAATGCATTTATCATCTGCTAGATTTAACGTTAAGACCCCCTTGCTAAAGTGCACACTAAGGGTTGATTCTTCATTATACCTGGAATAAAAAGTACGTTTTAAAGAAAAAGATCCTCACCATTAGCAATAATAAGTCAAATCTCACCAGTACCTTTGATTGGATATAGGAGGCACTATTGGCACACATAATAGTGTGACCATCCTACATAGATTCCATATTATTGACCAAACTTCTTTGAGAAGTAATGTGCTTAGAAGCACCACTTTAAAGATACCCCAACTGTTTGAAGCAGTTACACTTGGACCTGAATCTTGGTCAGGATTAAAACAGCAAACAACTATAAGTGAGAAGTCTTCAAGGGTAACATTCACAAAGTCCTCTTTCTTGGAAATCTGGTTATCTTGGGAAGAACTAGTACAACCTTTCTTAGAACTCTAGTTATCTAGGGAAGAACTCGCGTAGAAACTTTCTTAGAACCTTAATTATGTGGGGAAGAATCGGTAGAACCTTTGTTGAATTCCTTTTTCTTATCCTTATTTTTTAAGTTTAAAGTAATTTTCAATCACATGGCCTTGCTTTTTGCAATACTGGCAAGTAACCTTCTTTAGCTTATTGAAGACATTATTAGCTTTAAAAGATTGGTTTGAATTATTCTTCTACAACCTGGAACTTCTTACCTTTGTCCTTGGTGTGATAAGAGCTTGATCACTACTATAACCGATGATGCATTCTTTTTAGACTGCTCCTCTTATAAAAATAAGCTAACAAGCTGGTGGTAAGTAAGAGGGGATTTCATTTCTAGTAGGTAAGAGACATTGCCTCTCTCAAAGAAATTTGGAGGGAGGTATTAAAACCTAGATAAGATTCATGCAAAGAGTTAAGGGTGATGTTAACCTTTTCTTGTCATGAATTATCTCATCAATGTTGAGTCCTGCAACTTGGTTAAGTGTTCATTCTCATGAACCCCTTCTCTTGCATTTTCTCATTATCAAGTTTCCTTTTGAGAAAAGTAACTCATGTATCATTGTTAGCCATACATAGTCTCTAAAGTGTCCATAAAAATTTAAAAGTTTTGCAAGAACGAATATACGGAATGATAGACCTTTTGATAGGCAAAGAAATTAATGTCAAGTCTTGTACATCATTACAATCCCACCTTCTTTGATGTGCAGTAATTTGAGGGACATGTGTTTGGTTCTATTGGCCCTAACCCCTTTCAGAAGTGCCATTAATTGTGCCAGGATGGGGCTCATCACCCCACTCACAAGACCCCATAAACCTTGGCAATAAGGACATTTTTGACCATGACTCCAAAAGGAGTAATTTGACCCACTATCTAACTTGTCTTCTTTTTAAACAAACACCAAACAATTCATTGAGCCATACATGACTGCTCTTGAATCTAAGAAAGAGAGCTGTTGAAAATAGCTTGAAATAAAGTCACCAGATGCTGCTCTGCTAATGAATAATTGGATCTATTAGTCTGTTAAAAATCTATAGTTGAATTGGACGATTGAAATCTAGAGTTGAATGGGAAGATTGAATTCCTAGATGGGACGATTAAAGTCCAAAGTTGAATTGCCCATCAATAAGTGTGGGACATGGTCCGAAACTAAACCTACCAATGCATACATCCCTAACGTTTGGACCCAAAAACACTAACCCTTTGAGACCTAGTGGAATGACTCCTAGGGTTAATCTCGAGACAAGGAAAATGTTGCCAAGACGGGTCAAATCTTCTTCCCCACATCTGAGGAATCAGAAGTTGACATAAAGATGGCAGAAGTAGAGCGTCAAATGCGACTTTTGAGATTACAAAGGCAAGAGCTTGATACACGAAGAATGATGGCGGAACAGAGCAAAATTCGTAATTCAAATCTGTTATGGCCACATGGCAAGGAAATAGAAACATCTAGAGAAGCCACAGATAACATGGGATGGGAATGGCAGAAGGACGAATACCAGCCCTAGAACCCATAAATGAGAAGCTCAAGGTTGAGGAAGACCTTGAATTGCATGAAGAAGAAGTGAACAATCTACCTAGGGCATCTACTTGAGGAGAGAATTGGCTATACACAAGATTGGAGATAAATGAAATGATCAATAATCCCACTTTCTTGCAGAGCATGGAGCTCTTAATTTAACAAAGGCATGATGAGGCTGCTAATAATGCGCTAGGTGATGAGGAATTACTCGGACCCAGCCATAGACCTGGATTGGATAGATGGACTTACGTAGGTAGAGGACAAGGTCTAGGTAGGGGTAGCTCCTCGGAGGCCAATAATAGATCCCCACAGAGATCTAAATACAACCACAAGGGCGGATTTATTGAATATAGCTGCAGAAATGGGTAGAGGCATGATAACAGAACTAGGCACGACCCTTGAATCCAGACCATCTCAGATGAAGCCACACATTATTTCAAAACTCGTGCAGAAATTCTTAGGAGATGGGGATCCGATTCAACACATAGAGATCTTTGAGTCACCATGTGAAACATGTGGGCCAGTGAGTGATGTGACTATGATACATGCCTTTTCTATAACCTTGGAAGGGAAAGCTCACCATGGTATCAAACCTTAAAGCTTGAAGATAAAGTCAATTTCACATGACTTAAGAATGTGTTCATACCGAGCTTTGCTTGAAGTGGTGATAGGTGGAGTCCTGTGGCTTAACTCCATAACATAAAGCAAAAAGCAAACGAATCCATGTGGGATTATATTTCTTGGCTCAAGCACCTAAACTCAATATGCAAAGTGAGGGAAAAGCTAACTGATGATTAGTTATTGCCCTGCTTCTGGAGAGGAGTCCGAGATCATAAGATGCATGATTATCTAGTGAAAGCCCGACCGACTGCTCTGGATACGTGCTGCAAGTTGGCCATTGAATATGAAGATAACATGCTTGAGTTGCCACAACCAGAAGATGCCAAGGCAGCTTTGGTGGTATCAGCATCACGAGTCTTTAGAAATGTCCTCACCTAGGATCGAGGCAATTACTTTATTGTGCTCATTGTCAAAGACTAGGAAACCACGATACTGCCATGTGCAAGTACCCGAGGATCCAACCTTCAATACAATTGCCAGCACACCCAGAGTGCCTCTAGCCTTACCAGCACCACCATTGCAATCCAATGTGGCTGTAAGGCAACATAATACATCCTACTTACCAAGAGGAATGTTCAAGATGTAGGACATGTCTCCATTATTGCCACCTATTCTATCACCACAGCCACGACAAGCCAAGATCAACCAGGTGTTGATTGAAGAATACTTAGAAGAGGGGGAAGCTATGCGCGAAGTAGAAGTGAATAATGACTACTACAAGGAACCAACTGAGATTACACTGGAGTATTATGTCTTACAAAATAGCACGCTAGTACCAGTGTTCCAAACCATGGTATAGTGGAAGGGAAAAGACATAAACTCGACCATGAGAAGGGGACCCATGCAGTGTTATCATTGTAATGGACCTCATTGAATAGCGGAGTGTCTCCTTAAAAATGTGGCTAATGCTGGTCAAACTCAGCCAATAGGAGCACATACCAACGCCGTGCCCACTCTTTCATGTGTTAAGTGTGGTGTTGATCTCATTTGATCAAGGAATCCCGTAGTCAATGCCTCTACATCTAACCATGCCACCATCAGGACTATAAGTGTGCAGCTTGCAAATATCACACCAGTAAATGTTCTGACGCGCGCACAAACAAAACAGGTAGACAAAGGGAAGATTAAATATGCTTCCAGCACATACTCAACCACAAAAAACTTGCAAGTGAGGTGGTTAGTTTTAATATACATTGTATGTTCAAATTACCCCAGACATGGCATGTTCAAGTCTTGTGTAAAGGTAATCCTTTCAGGATGTGCCGTGAGTGTTGGTTGACCTAACAAATCCCACAGCTCAAGGGTCATGAGATTGTGTTCTCGTGTTGGATAAAGCTATGCTTAAGCTGTGGTGATTTTATTTGCAATTTCCAATCCAATGAAAATCCTAGGGATCTTCTCAGTAAGATATGTTGAAAGTTCCAGCTCCTGCAAGGTTTCTTCCTCCCATTAATAGCAATTGTACACTGCCTGTAGGAGTGTTCAAGGTGACTATTTGCATGGATTCATCTAGTGAATACATCGATTCACTTACCCAAGGTCCACCGAGGATATCATACTCAAGGAAATCTAGGGTAACATGGAATGTAAATTCCATATTGCCACCATCAATTGTTTGAGTAGTGTATCCAAAGTAACCCGAAACTTCAATATTTTGTCCATTGGCTCCTCTTGCAAGACTATTGGTTGTAGGGATGAGTTTAGGTTGTCCCAATGACGCCCAAGCGTCTATTGTCATGATGTTATGACTTGCTCAAGGGCTAATCGCGTTTGCGCTGAACATCATTGCCTATAGGGAAATCCAACCATACCATGATAGAATCTTCCAAAGGAACCATGGATGTTTCGGTTATTGACTCGGTTTTAGATCTCATTTCTGTTTCATATTCCCATTTACTTTTTTCCTCTATTTGGGTCTCAACTTTTTCAAGTGTACCCAATGCATACACTGACACACTTTGCCCTCTGACAATTCTTAATGAGGTATGTTTGGAAACTTGTGAATCCTCAAAGTCCTGTTTTATGGAGTTCGTTATGTCCTTGTATAACTCAGGTTGAGCCATTAAAGGTGCAAGTATTGATGTGATGCTGGCTTTATCTGAGAGAAGAGCATTCCTCCGAATGAGGTTTTGAGAGATTGTTTTAATCTTGTAAGGGAATTATGGAATTCCTCACGTGCTTTCTCAAGCCTATAGTTCGTACAATCTGTCTCAAATGACTATTCTGTAAAGAGCATGTCTTCCTCTTGAAAGGGAAAGCGGTACTCTTCTAGGCTTTGAATCTTGGTTGCTCTTTTAGGATTGGTATTATGAGGCTCAATCACAACCGGTGACCCTATAAGACATTCAACCAAGCTAAGCATGCTCTCTTGAGCTTGCTTTTTGTGTTCCGCATACGTCATGTGATCATTATTATCCATTCGGGGTGGTTGGGTGGGTTCTAGTTTCTTGATTGGTCTCTGCGGTGCACTGAACGAAGAGTAAGAACTTGTTTCATCCTCACTTAGTGATGTACTAGAACTTGTTTCATTCTCTGACTTTATTTGGTTTGTTAGTTTTTAATTATGTTTACCCATGCGATGAGATCGAATTCTCTTTTGGGTTTTTGTATTCTGTGTTGCACATATGGGTGTTGAGATTTGTGTGGTGGTTTTTGATGTGGATGCTTTTACATCATGTATAGCTTTTGGCTCTTTCGTGTTTATGTCCCTTTTTGGGTTTATGTCCATTACAGATTCCTTTTCCCTGTCCTTTAATTCGACCTTGGTTTTGACAGTTTGTTGTCCTTTGTTTTTCTTGGTTTTAGAAGGTTTTGTTTTCTCTTTTGGGTTCTGTTTTAAAGCATGTTCTTTTACCCATGTTGAGGTGTTGTCTTTTACATTCCTTTTGACTGTTTCTCGTGCCTTGGCTTGTAAGCGTGTAAGCACATTCAATGGCACTGTGGACAATTACCTGTTTTGTACACTTAAGATGTTAAGCATTGTATTTTGTGAGACAAGTTGCATTGAAGCAACTCGTCTTAGGCAATCTTAGAACATGTGATCAATGCCACATTATTCACACATTGGTCGCAAGGTGTCAGTGACTATGGGCATGAAAGTATTCCAAACTGTGCAGTCTGCCACCTTGTGAGGTCCTCGTCGTCGCCGACAATAGAAACATTGAAGTGTCCGATTAACTGCTTCCTGAGCAGTTTCTACCCTTTGGATTGTTTTTGTTTGGTGCATGGGAGATGGAGGTTTTGAGTCCATTGTGGATGAAGCGGGACACTTTTTAGTATCATGGTCAAATGTTTTACAATATATGCAGTATAGAAGAACAGGTGTCTTGTATAAATAAACCAGATGGAAGAGGGGGTCCTAAAACCTAATTTCCATCACTGTCTCAAGACGAAAAATTTCCCTGAGAATTTTTTCCCTGTTTCGCAGCACGTTTTTTAGGGTGTTCCAAAATGAATTTTAAAAAACTCTGTATGAGGGAGTTGTGGTAATTTTGGAGTACAACTTTGTTTCCCTGAGTTGTCCGTGATTTTGTCGTTTAGGCCCTCAAAAAGTAGCTCGAATATGACTCATCGTTTCGCACTGTTTTTGTGATTTTTCGTGCTTTTTGGGCTGTTTTTTGCCTTGATTTCTAGGTCGAATTTTGAGACTGTTGGTTGGAGTCCAAGATGGTCGATTTTGACTTCGAACGACTACGTCCAAAGTCGAAGAGCTTGATGTCAGCTTTTCGATGAGCCCTAGAGCGCCTTCATCGATTATACGGTTTAGGAGATATGGGTCTCCAAACAGGGGTGTTTTTCAGAGTTTTTTATTTAAAAAAATAGAATATTAAATTTATTTTTTTAATGCGGACATTTTCACGTGGCAAGCCGTTCACGTTCCAAGCCGTTCACGTCCCAGCCTGTTCACGTCCTAAGCCGTTCACGTCCTGCACTTTCCCGCCCAAGCCGTTCATGCCCCAGCGCCCCAGCCGTTCACGTACCAGCCGTTCACGTCCAAGCCGTTCACGTGTCCAGCACTTTCACGCCCAAGCCGTTCACGTCCAGCACTATCACGTCCAAGCCATTCATGCCCTAGCCGTTCACGTGCCAAGCTATTCACGTCCAAGCCGTTCACGTGCCAAGCTATTCACGTCCAAGCCATTCACGTGCCAGCCGCCGTACACGTCCTGCAGTTTCACGTCGGACCTTTTCATGGGGTGGTCTTTCACGGCCTAGATTTTCACGCCTTTCTTTTGGACTCTAGTGGGAAATATGAATGTTCTTTTTTTTTGGGAAAATATTTTTGAATTTGAAATAAAAAGGGTATGGGCATTTTCCCAAAAGGTAAGCGGGAATAAAAAAAGCCAACCTTTTAATGACACACCTTACACCCTTCATAAATGACCCCCAAAATGGACAAATTGACAACTCATGAGCATCTACTCTTCATTAGCCTTAATGAGTTATATAAAAAGGTGATTAAGAATTAATTTAAGATTAATTCTTTCACTAATCTTTTTCTCTTTTACACTAATCAAGAACTCTAATTAACCATTAATCCCTAATTAATTCACACAATTGACCATTAATCCCTAATTAACTCACACAATTGAGCACATCATTGGATAGAGCAAGAAAAAACTAATCTTTGTGCATTAAAAATTGTGTAAATTAATCTAAATTAGGAGATTAATTATACTCTTAATTATAGTCTCCTCTTTAAGGCAAAATTAAGCAAAGAGAGTCAAATTTCTCAAATTGATCAAAAAATTGATGTGATTAGGTGTTTTGATGCATCTAGATGCTCAAAACACTCAAAAACCCCAATTTCGACCACTCATATGATCAATTTAGACCCCAATTAACACACTTTCTAAATTTTTAGCCTCTTGAACAAGATTAATCACCCTTAATGATAAAAACCAGTCCATTAAGAGAATTTAGTCAAATTCAAGGATTTTTTGATGATTTTAAGAATTTTTTTGAAAGATTAAGCTACTCCTAATGCTTGCTAACACTCTTATCCAAACAATCTCAACAAAAAACATACAATCAAACTAGAATTAATGACTTTAGATCTATGTTTAAACTAAAGAGAGCTAACATTCACTAAAAATTGTATTCTATTACATTGTTTGATGCAATGGATGCAAACTAATACAAACTAAGCCTAATACAAACTATGTGCAAGCCCTAAGAACATGAAAAACCACCAAAACAACAACAAAAATAGTAAATTAATCTAAAAATTAAGCAAAAAGCATTCTTTTCAAAAACAAAAAAGAGAGCTATTCTACACCAAATCTCACACAAATCACCATCAAATCCACATCTTTTTCATGGGAAACCATTAATGAAGCTAATGGGCAATGGGTAATGCGTAGATTAGAGGCAAAACGATGGAAAAATCCAAGGGATGGCTCCTCGCAAAAGGCGCCAAAAATGTTATGGCTCACCCTAACCCTCCTTGAAACACATCCAAAAAGAGATTACCTAGTGAACCCCAATTGTCGTGAGGATCTTTCCAATGGCCGAGCTCATAACCCTTGAGGTCTCCAAGCTCTACAACTCCTTGAGAAGCAATTCCATCGCGTCTCCCGCCGTGAGTGTTGTCACACCGCCGCGTTGCACTACGGGTCCTTGTCTCTCCTCTCACCTCACTTCACTCACACACACTCACTAGCATGCATTAGGGAGAGAGATTAGCAAGAGGATTCGAAAGATCAAGACTCAATTGCACAATGGGAGAGTATGTTGTATTATAAGAGAAATTCACTTATATACATGGCCATAAGTGTTCACACTCACTTAAACTATAGCTGGTAGGGCACTTTAGGCTCATAAGAGGCCTAATGCTATTACAATGACTACTCTCATAATATATCCATGAAGTACATCCCTTAGGACTTCATCCTATCTTGCTACCACACGCTCTTGAAGCGGGAATCGCCATAAATACTCCGTCACACCATTACGAGCGCCCATCCAAGTTGTAACTTTGGACACTATTGCTTCATATCATGAATGTATGACCCTTTGGTGTATCTACCGTGACTCCTTGATGTAAGATAATGGCGATAGCTCTTGTTAATCCTAGAATCGGATTAACACATATCTCGAGGTCACTAAGGTGCACGACAAGTTCTCTAAGAACTGGGGTGAGGAGTTGAGTAAGATAACCTTGGAAGGAAAACAAGAAGATAAAGTTACGCTTCAAGAGCCTGATACCCCTAAACTCACTAAGGCAGGACGAAGAAAATGAAATAAGGCATTGGCTAAAGCCAAGTGAGAGGCAAGGAAGGAAATGGCTCGGATAGAGGATGACAAGCCAGACCTGCTCTCAGTGTTGGACCATTTCAAAACCTACACCATTGATGATGGAAAGTGGTCCAATTGACGGCCAAAAGAGTAAAGAAAAATGGCCAATCCATGTCTTACGATGGGCCAACAGAAGTTAAGGAGGTAGACATTGCAGAGCCAGGGGAGGATCCCAAACCTATCTACATTGCTAATGACTTAACTCTGCTGTGCTGAAGAAGAAGAACTTGTTGCTCTCCTAAAAGAGTTCAAGGATTATTTTTCTTGGAAATATACGGAAACTAAGGGTGTACCACCTGAGGTGGTTCAACACACTATCATGATCATGGAAGGATCGAGACCATCCAGGCAAAAACCTTATTAGATGAATCCTAAATATGCAATTATTATAAAGCAAGAAATTGATAAATTCATAGCTGCGGATTTCATCTATGAGATTGAGCACATAGAAGATTAGCTATCACTTATCATAATCGTGCCAAAAAAGAATGGAAAGCTAAGAGTTTGTGTTGATCTCAAAAAGGTCAATGCAGCTACTAGGAAGGACCACTAACCATTACCATATACAGAGCATGTATTAGAATGGGTAGGAGGTGGAGGAAGCCTACAACTTCTTAGACAGGTTTTCAGGCTATAATAATCAGGTGTCCATTTCACTAGAAGACCAACACAAGATGGCCTTCAACACGACGTGGGGGACCTATGCTTATAAGGTTATGCATTTTGGCATCACTCTAATGCACCAAGAACTTTCCAATGATTGATGTGCATGACCTTCAAAGAACTACTTGTTGCAAAGGTGGCTTGAGGTATTCATTGATGATCTATGTGCATGCTCACAATGGATGGAACATCTGGCTTGCTTGAAGAAGGTGTTTGAGAGGTCTCGATTATATCACATATCCTTAAATCCTTTAAAGTTTCAATTTTAGGTCAAACACGGTGTTATGTTAGGAAAAAATGTCTCCAAGAATGGTACTTTCCAACCACTGATGAGGGCAAGGTGAAGTTGATCTTGGAATTACCCCACCAACAAACTACAAGGGTGTGCAACGGTTTATGGGACACATTGGGTATTATTGACAATTCACCATATTCTATGCTGAAATTGCTTGTCCATTGTACAGACTACTTATCATCTTTGAATGGACTAAAGAATGGCAAGAAGCATATGACAAGTTGAAGAAAGCACTGGCTAGTGCACCAGTTTTGAGACCACCCAACTGGGACCTTATATTCCATGTGCACATTGATGCATCGTATTTTACTATAGGATGCATATTGGCACAACTTGGGAAATTCAAATTGGATTACCCAGTTTGCTTTACCAGTAGACAACTAAATGATACATAAATAAACTACACCACAATTGAGCCTAAAGGATTATCCATGGTTTATAATGTTAAGACATACAGACAGCACTTGTTGACCAATAAATTTGTATTCTTTGTTGATCATCACACCTTATTATATCCAGTTAATAATCCATGCACCATGGGGAGAATCACACGATGATTGCTTTTACTCATGGAATTCGACTTTACTGTCACACGGTGAGAAAAGGAACACATGTTTTGGCAGATCATATGTCTAGAATTCCAAGTGGAGAACCTGCAACTCGCATTGACGATGACCTCTCAAATGCATATCTGTTCAAAATTAATATGGTGCTTGAGTGGAGCGAGGAAATATCCGAGTACCTAGCTCATGGTTTTCCACAAAATCAGCCCTTGAGCAAGGATAAGATGCGTTGGCTTATAAAGCTGGCCGCACCATATCAATTTATTGGCGGGAGAACTATACAAGAAGCTGGGAAAAGATGATATTCTCAGGAGGTGTGTGCGAGAAGAAGAGTTCTTCACAGCATTAGAGAAGGCACACTCGGGAATAGCTAGAGGACATTTTGTTGGAGACATTACCGCTCCCAAAGTACTTCAAGCAGGGCGATGATGACCTATGTTATTTGGAGACGCCATAGAATTCGTGAAAATATGCGAGGAATGCCAACAAATCGCTATTTTGCAACAAAAGGACATAATACCACTTACCCCTATAATTGTGAGACAACCCTTTGAGAAATGCAGTATTGATTTTGCTGGACCCATTAGTCCAGCAGCGCATCTGCTCACAAGCTCATTATGTGATCATGGCCACACAGATTGTTTCACTAAGTGGGCAGAGGCGAGAGCCTCTAAAAAAGCTGATCCTCGAACTACATCCAAGTTCTTGTATGAACAAATCATTTCCAGATTTGGTTGCCCGCCGGAATTAGTCATTGATTGGGGTTCACATTTCATCAATGAGGTGATTGAACATTTACTCACGGGATTCCTTGTAATCCATCGGCATAAATCATCACCTTAGTATCCATAGGTGAATTGACAAGCTGAGAGCACTAACAAGATTTTATGTGCTATCTTGATTAAGACCTTAGAATCCAGTCTCGAACGGATTGGGAACACAAGCTAACTGCAGCACTATGGGCCTATCGTATGTAATATAAGGTAGCAATGGGATACACTCCCTTCCGTCTAACTTATGGCATTAATGTGGTAATGCCTATGGAATTCTTAGTTCCAAGCCTGCGTATTACGGTACAAGAAAGGCTTACATAAAATGCGTTAGCCAAGATGTTGATTGACTTAGAAAAACTTGATGAACCCAGGCTTATTGCATCACATGGGCTTATGGTCGAGAAATTATGGAGAAAACTTGGTTTGACCATAATATAAAACACAAAAAACTTGAAAAGGGGGACCTTATCCTCATGTATGGTGTTGGAAGCACCAAGAAAAAGAAATTTAAATATAGAGGGTTGGGACCTTTTAGAGTGTTCGAGATCACCCCTCAAGGGTCAGTCCGAATCGAAACCATCGATGGGGTAGAAATGGAGGGGTATATCAACAGAAGTTAGCTGAAAAAATATTATGGACCCATGAACTAGGATATGCTTACACAAGAGCATCTTCTGAAACAAAAGAAACAGGAGGAAGACAAAAAAAATAGAGACTCTAAGGAAGAACGCTATATGTAAACACGACTTCACTCACCTTGCTTGAAGAGGATGACTTGGATATTGAGCCTGCATGCCTCAATGTACATCTATCTACAAAGGGTAGTCAAACAAAGAGCATTGCATTGATTGATACGGGATCAAGTCATAACTTGATTTCCTATGAAACATGGGTAGCTCTAAATAAACCCAACCTAGAGGCAACTAATGCACACGTTCATAGTGTGCATCTATCAGTTACGCAAACAATGGGATATTTGAATGTTAACATCTCCATAAAAAATAATCCCTTGGTTGGGAAGGTATTTGTTATGCCTGCACAGGAACAATGGAAGAGGAGATCTAGGACGATCCTGGATTTGCGCAGCAACTATAACATCCAATGGGAAAGACAAACGATCCTAGATTTGTGCCAACAACAACTGTAACATCCAATGGGAAAGAAGAAAAATATAACTCAACGATGGTAATGAAACCATGATGATCCCATTATGGACTCCCTTAAGGGAAAGAAGGCAATTACATTCAACATGGAGCCACCCAAGCAAAATGAAAGAATCCACAAAAGAGGCATCATCCTCAAACCAACTTCATCACTCAAGAGGACCACAACAAAAGAACTATAAGTATCTAGTCCTAGGATACTATGATAATGAAAAAACCTCATGGGTATCAGGGCAGAGAAAGAAAGCCCCATGCAAGAGCCATGAGAATTAGGCCAAAGAGAGGAAGCAGCAACCCAAGCGCGCCTGAACACCACTTGGCATTCAAAAGAGGTGGGTAAGGAAAGACTTACTAGTAGCGTAAGGCTACTATCAAGGAACGACAAAAGTATGGGTACCAAAGGACAAAACAAGATCCAGTGCAGTGTTTACCTCCAAAAGAACAGAAGAAATCCATAGGCACAAGCAAAATCAAATCCCAAATATTTCAAGTGTCAAGACCACCAAAATTGGTATGGAGGAAGAAAGCCGGTCACCCAAGTAAACATGGGAGTGCAACACCACCAACATCACCCCAGAAAGAGATCAAGCAAAACCAAATTCTTGAAAATGAAGTGAACCCACATGCACAAGTAACACAACAGGTTCACCGACGATTCGGTAGATGTACTTCTCCACTAGGTGGAAGGGAAACTAAGGAGTTCTCACTCAGAACTAAAGCATCTATAACAACACATACCCACAAGCTCCAAAGTACCAACTTGGTTCCCATGGCAATAAGAAATAGGGAGGGCTACAAAAAGTACCTAGATACTAGGCAACTTGGTTCCCATGGCAATAAGAAATAGGGAGGGCTACAAAAAGTAGCTAGATACTAGGTCAATCACTTCAATTGTTAATGGGTACAAGGTAAATGGTTAAGCGTTCACGCTGATGCCTATCCCATTTCATATCGTGAAACAAGTTCATACGTTTCACGTGCTCAGTTCTATTCCTCTAAATGAATATTCCTTACTGTGGAATGCTTGAGCATATAGGATTCCCTAGGATATCAACAATTGCACGAGGGCTATTTCACGTCGAGAAATGCTTTAGGGCTATTTTGAATGGGAGAGAGAAGAATTAGGGTTAGAGTTCATTCATGTGGGAGACATACACAGAGAGAACAAGGGAGAGAGAGAGAGAGAGTTGTGGGGATAAGTCAACTCATCAAAATGTGAGAGTGTGTGACTCCCCTATCACACATGTATATTGCACTAGTACACATAGTGCACTTAGTACATTAAAAGTACTAAGTGTACTATGTACTATAACTTATGGGCTTGTACACACTATAAGGGTGGGCATAGTGCCTTTACCCCAACAACCTCCCACTTAAAGGCCTTGTGCCCTTAAATGAAGGAAAAGAAAAAATCAGCATGTACATGATAATATACAAGGCCATATCAAGGCTGAAACTGGCCTCATCCAAGTGTCTGCAATGAGCAAACCGCTCCGGAGGAAAACTCTTTGTCAACAGATCAGCCGGATTGTCATCCGTATGAATCTTAACAAGCTGAATTTGCTTGTTCTCTATCACCTCTCTGATGAAGTGAAACTTCATATCCACATGCTTCGTCTTTGCATGAAAGACAGGGTTCTTTGCCAACTGGATGGCACTCTGACTGTCACAATGCAACAATGGAATATCCCCTGTATAGCCCAAATCAACCACTAACCGAGATAGCCATAATGCCTCCTTGCAAGCCTCTGTGGTAGATAAGGCAGTGCACTTGTGCATCCTGGATATCCATGACACAGCACCTCCTGTGAATGTAAACACATAACCGGTAGTAGACTTCCGATTATCTGGATGACCGGCATAATCCGAATCCGTGTAACCATGCACTAATGCATCCTATTTGCCATGCACTAATGCATCCTATTTGCAAAAACAAATGCACATATCCTGTGTGCCCTTCAGGTATCTCATGAAACCTTTCACTGCTTCCCAATGCTTCTTGCCAGGTTTAGCCATGTATCTAGAAACTACTCCCACTGCAAATGCAATGTCTGGCCTAGTAGCAACCATGGCATACATGAGACTACCACAAGTTGAAGCATACGGAACCTTGGCCATATCAGCCCTGTCTCTATCCGACTGTGGGCTGTCCATAGCACTGAGTTTCACATATGGAGGCAAAAGAGTACTAGTCTTCTTCCCCCCGTCCATATTGAACCTCTGCAAAACTTTGCCAATGTATTCCTTCTGAGACAAATACAACACATGCTGATTTCTGTCCCGAAGTATCCGCATACCCAAAATGTGATTTGCATCACCCAAATCCTTCATATCAAAGGTTTCATGCAGCCTCTTCTTCAAGGCATCCATCTCTTTACGAGATTTCCCGGCAATCAACATATCATCAACATACAAGATGAGGATCAATAGACTGCCATCCAAAGCTTTCTTGGTGTACAAGCAGTGATCTATGTCACTTCTCCTGAATTTCTGAGATTTCATGAATGTATCAAATTTATGATACCATTCTCTTGGTGCCTGTTTGAGCCCATAAAGACTCTTTTTCAGCTTGCATACAAGCTTCTCCTTTCCACTCACTGCATAACCCTCTGGTTGTTGCATATATATCTCCTCATGGAGATCACCGTGAAGAAAAGCAGTATTCACATCCATCTAAATCAAGTCCAGATCATCATGTGCAACCAAAGCTAACACAGCTCTAAGTGTGGTCATTTTGACCACTGGAGAGAAGACCTCATCAAAGTCCACACCATATTCCTGCTTGAAGCCCTTAGCCACTAACCTGGCTTTGTATCTTGGTGGCTTTGCATCAGGTGCAACTTTGAGCCTGTAAACCCATTTGCATGGCAAAACCTTCTTGCCTACAGGCAAATGCACCAACTTCCATGTACCATTTTTGTGTAGAGAATCCATCTCTGACTTCATGGCACGCTCCCAAAGAGCCTTGTCTGCCCTCTGTAAAGCCTCCTTATAACATGAGGGCTCCCCACAGTCAGTGAGCATCAAGTAGTCAACCCCTGGAACAAACCTGTTAGGGGCTCTGGAGGGTCTTGTGGACCTCCGTACCCAATGACCATCATTTGCAGGTTGCTGTCCAGCCTGCATATCACCCATTGGTGGCTTCCATGCCATATGGTTGAAAAATCATTCCCGGTATCTCCTCTAACTGTGGTATATCCATAGGGATATCTTCTGCCATCTCTGGCTGTCCATTTGGACCATTTTCAGCACCATTTAAGGGCTGGTTTTGCTGCTGTAATGGCTGATTTACAGCCCTTGGTTGTTGTCCATGATGTCCATCATCATCAAAGATGACTCTGCCAGGCTCCTGTTGCCTTGCAGGCTCCTTATACATGCATGTTTCATAAAAAATGACATCATTGCTGTGTATAATCTTTCTATTCACGGGATCCCAAAGTCTATACCCCATTTCACCTCTGTCACCATATCCTAGGAATATGCATTTGTGAGACAGGATCAAGTTTGGTGCGCATTTCCCTACGTATGTGCACGTACGCAATGCAACCAAACACTCTCAAGTGCTTGTATGACGAAGGCTTCCCTGTCCATACTTCCTCTGGCACTTTTCCACCAAGCCTCGTGTTAGGTGACCTGTTTATAAGGTGAACGGCTGTCATAACAGCTTCAGCCCAAAAACCATGAGGTAATGCAGCATGTGACAACATAGAACGGACCTTCTCCTGAATGGTCCTGTTCATCCTCTCTGCTGTCCCGTTTTGTGGAGGATCATAAGGAGTAGAGAGCTCCCTCTTGATGCCTTTAGCATCACAAAAGTCCTGAAACTGTTTGGACATATACTCTCCACCATTGTCGGAACGCAAAGCCTTCAGTGTTTTGCCAGTTTGATTCTCAACAAGAGCAACAAACTTCTGAAACACTGAGAATGTATCACTCTTCAAACGAAGAGGATAAACCCACACCTTGCGTGTGGCATCATCTATAAAAGACACAAAATATTTTGCCCCTCCCAAAGAAAGCTGAGGCATCTCACATACATCTGTATGCACAAGCTCTAATTGAGCATCTTTCTGTCCAAGAGCTTTCTTGTGGGGGCATTGTAGTTGCCTATCATATATACAATGCTCACAAAATTGAAAACTTGAAAACTTTAGAGAAGGCAAGTAACCCAAACGAGACAATTGCTCCATTCCTTTGACACTCATGTGTCCCAACCGGCTATGCCACATACAGATTTCCGGTAGCTCGGTTGCATAAAGTAAAGAGTGTCCACCTTAGAGCCACTGGCAACAACCAGTGAGCCCTTACTAATCTTCCACTTTCCACGACCAAATGTGGTAACATAATCAGCATCATCAAGCTGTCCAGTAGAAAGCAGATTCTTCTTGATCTCAGGCACATGCCTGACATCATGGAGCATAAGCTGTGAGCCATCTGAAAACACAAGCCTCACATCACCTCTGCCAAGAATCTTGCATGCATGGTTATCACCCAAATAAACCACTCCTTCATTGCCAGCAGTATACCTGACAAACAAGTCTCTGCAACAACCTGTGACATGAAAGGAGGCACCTGAATCAATGATCCATGAGTGCATACCATGACCACCTGTAAGAAGTGAATGGGCATCAAGTGAAGACGTAAATAGGACCTCATCCTCACTGTCACCTGCATGTGACACATTGATTTCTTCAATCTTGACTCCACTTTTGCCCTTTGGCTTTACATCTTTGGCTTCATCTTTCTCTTTGTCTTTGCCTTTTCCCTTTTCTTTTTGATCATTTTTCCATTTGTAGCATTGCTTTTTAATGTGTCCCTTCTTGCCACAATAATGGCATTCCAAGTCCTTTTTGGAGCGGGACTTGCTCCTTCCCCTTTCTTGGCTTTTACCCCTTTGTTGGGATCTCCCACGTGCATTCATTGCATTGGACTTTCCAATAGAGTTGTTTTTCCTGTTCATCTCTTCTTGAAGAAGAGCACCCTCAACATCTGCATATGACAGCATAGCATTCGAATTGCTAGTGGCTGTCCTGAATGTGTCCCAACTCTCTGGCAAAGTGCATAATAGAAAAGTGGCTTTGAACTCATCGTCCATTGCCAACTTTTGATTTATAACTTGGCTGCCAATACCATTAAACTCATTTAAATGGGCTGCCATAGACGCCCCTTCCTTCATCTGAAGACCTATGAGTTTCTTCAACCAATACACTTTGCTTGAGGCACTTTGCTGGGCATACAAGTCAATCTCTGCCACATTCCCCAAGCTGTATTCTCTTCACGAATGCTGAAAAGTAAAGAGTCTGACACAGACAACATGATAGTAGATCTTGCCAGCTCATCCATATCTTCCCACTCTTCAGCAGTAAGAGAAGCGGGCTTTACACCCCTTTCTTTGATAGGCTTGTGCTGCTTCTTCTGGAGCAACAGATTATAGCACTGGGTTTGCCAAATATCATAGTTATGTGAGCCTTCAAGCTTCTTGATGTGAAGCAATGAAGAGCTCTTTGCCATAGCAATATGCAACCTGTCAATGCCTGACTCCCTGCAAAATGTGCAAACACTGCAACAAAAGCACACAAAGTGCTCACAGTTGTTCTCCCAAGCTTTATCTCCCATTGCGGAAGCACAAATGCAACTTTTCTCCCACTTTATGTGATGAAATCACCAAAATCTGGTTGCTGCAGATTTAGGACAGCACCTTAAATGTGCTATGTTGCCCTTCCAAAGTACTGTATAGCAGTACTAAGTGCTCACCAATGATGTACCAAACCTGTACCGGCAAGTACAGCAGCTGAAATTGAACCTTTTCCTCACTCAAAACAGTGTACAGCCATGCCAAAACTTGCACAAAGCTGTGCCAAATGTGTACCAGCAGGTACAGTAGCAATAAATGCTCTCCAGGCTATCCAAATGAGTGAAAATCAGACTTTTACAGTCCCAAACACTGCATACAACAGTTCCGAACAGAAATTGGGCAAAAGCCCCTTGACTGCAAGCTGATTTCTGAGGATTCAAGGCATAAAAGTCTTGCGTGCTGTTTTGCCAAGCTCAACAAGCATAAAATCTTGAAAAGCCCCTTGATTTAAGATCAATTTTTGATCATACATGGTACATTAACGCACATGAAGGCATCCAGAGTGTTCACGATGCTTTCCCCTGGCCACATATACATCCAATACATGAAAGCCCCTTGATTTACAGGCACATTGAGTGCTTGTCAGGCATCAACAAATTGCCCAAAGCATCAACTGCGAGTGCCTGCATGCAAATCAACCAAATCGACACAAAAGCCCCTTGATTTGCACTGTAATTTGCTGCAATTTTGCCCGAATGTGCAATTTTTCACATCATACAGCATGTATGACTGCTTAATTGCACAATTACATTAAAAGCCCCAAATTTCGACATCCAATTTCTTGCAAATTGATCCTGATTGTGACCAATGTCACCCAATTTTGCCAATTTTGCTCAAGAATTGAGCAATTCGGCACCTGTACCTGCTCAATTGATGATTGTACTTGCTCAATTGCAAATCCCAAAAAAAAATTGAAGCAGAATACCTTGTAATTTTTTGATTTTTTTGTTTTTGTTGCAGGAAAAGGGGGGTTTGCTGATGCTGCTACAGAATTAGTGCAGATGGACTCCTTTGCAGCAGCCAGTGCGAATCTCTACAGTTCTCTGATGAGACCCTTTTCTGTGCCAAAGTGTGCTGCAAAAACGCATGGAATATGAGGATCAATCTTCTTGAAGCTCTTCAAACAAAAAAAGGTCTTCCTTCTCTGCGGAGAGTGGCTTCTGCGCCTGAAATGCTGGATGGGAGGAGGTGATCTCACACAAGAATTACTTGCGAGGGAAGCTTAACCATGGCGTTCACACGAGGCCGCTACTGCTATTGAGCTGGGCTCTTATGACTCCATGCTTGGCACCTTCGACGCCGATGTGAAGGTGGCGAGTGATAACAAAGTCTACAAGACAGCAGCGCTCGCAGTAGTCGCAGGTACTCCTTCGCTCCGTCGGGTCCAGCGCTACACGTACTCGCTCACGTAGCCAGCCGCCGTCGACCAAAGCTCGCTTTCACTCATGCCCAGCAGTTAGCCTACGCCCAACGCTCGCCTTCGCTCACGCCCAGCAGTCAGCCTACGTGTCCGCCTGGCTTCGCCTAGCGCAGGTAGCCAAGTTTGAATGCGCTGGCCTTTTCTTCGCTCACGCCTGCTGCGTTTAGCCCTGCGAGCCTACGACTGGCTGTGGGAAACAAGAGCTATGCAGCAGAGAGATTCAAAAGGGCAAAGGCTGTGTGAAACGAGAGCTATGCAGCAGAGAGATTCAAAGGGCACCGGCTCTGATACCAGTTGAATGGGAGAGAGAAGAATTAGGGTTAGACTTCATTCATGTGAGAGACATACACAGAGAGAACAAGGGAGAGAGAGAGAGAGAGAGTTGTGGGGATAAGTCAACTTACTGCCAATCAGGCCACCATCCAAACCATTAGTGTGCAACCTGGAAATATCACACCACTCAACGTCCTAACAAGAGCTCAAGCTCAACTAAGAGACAAGGAAAATAACTGGGCGTATGTGACTGTTTCCAAAACTGGTTGCTGTAGGAGAAGAGTAAAAAAAGTGGGTAAGGGTGACCAAGGGTCACAATCCAAGATGGATCCGAAGAAGATACAATCGACACCGGATCCACCCAATCGAGAGAAGAGGGGGGTCAAAGGATCAATCACAAGGGACCGGACCTAGAAGAGCAAAGGGAGCAACCTACAACTCCTATAGGAGTCGGTGAATACCCCAATGCCGATGAGGAAATAAAAAAGCTCGAAGATGCCAGGGCCTTAGTCGAAGAGTGCCAATGGCTAAGGGCTAACCGGGTTATGGATATAATTTATCCACGAAACGAGCCAACTTAGGAAAGGAAAGTGGACGTACCTACCCCAATTTCGGAAGAAACAGAAGAGGGGTCCCAAGCAAACACACTGTCCATAATGTTTGAGAAAAATGCCTTGGGGGAGTCCATCCATTCCTTCCCTATGGAGGAATGCGAGTTACACACATGGGGAGAACCCTCTATCTCCAAAGAACCCAAAGACATAGGAAGTCTTGTAGTTGTACTGTACACGCCTGTACAAATGCCATTAGGGTAATTGTTCTCACCAATCCTATGGACAGACATAAAAGAATGGGTAGAAGGCGGACTAAAGCCAGCCGATACTATAGATGAGGCTCTGCCACCTGTGACAAAAAGAACCTTGAGACACACAAGGAAAACCCGACTCATTAAGATACCAGTTAATCAACTGGGGCGTTACTACGAAAGCGATGACACAAATGCTACAATCCTGATTCATCATAATGGGTACCAGGCATTGGCTATCCCCGCGGATGGTGGGGTGGGGGTTAGCATCATCACAAAACGTTGCTGGGAAAACTGGGGGAAACTTGATTAAAAAAAAAGCAGATCTAATCATTAAAATGGCTGATGGAACATCTTCGAGGCCCAGTAGACTTCTGGAGAATGTGAAATTCAAACTCTTTACGTTTCGCTACCATCTTACATTTGTGGTCATGGACTTCCTGTGCCAACCTGATTCATATGACATAATATTGGGAAGACCCTTCATGTGAGGGAATCCAAATTGGTGCATGATTGGGCCTTAGATCATGTGTATGTACGTTGGGATTCACAAATTTTAAAGATTGATCTAAGAACATGAAAAATACACCCCATGGAAGGGCAATTGTTTGGTAATGATTCGATCACAACGGAATGGACTACCTCTGTACAAATATGCCAACCCTCGGTGGGAGATCCCAAGGAAGAAGAGGAAACGAAAATGTATGCATCACTTCCTCCTCCGAATTTCAGTGAAAACTGGATGCATGTGTTGGCCACCATAGATGTGATGCAACCCAGGGGGACCCAGTATGTGGAGTCCAGAATTGTCCCCACGACCTCTATCTGTATGGTTAATTGGCAAACCATTGATGAATCATCATAAGAGGAGACATCGAGTATAGAAGGGACCATAACACAAGGCCGTACCAATGCTCTCAACGCCTTAGAAGGTGGCAAAAATAGAAACGATATATAGCCTGACGAAATGCCCTATTATGAAGGAAACCCATGGATGTCCAGTGGATGAGATACCTTGAGGCCACTAAGGTACACGATGAGTTCTCCAAGGATTGGGGTGAGGAGTCGAGTAAGATATCGCTGGAGGGAAGACATAAGGAGAAAGTCACCCTTCAAGAGCTAGAAACGCCTAAGCTTACAAAATCTGGGCGTCGAAAATGCAATAAAGCCTTGGTGGAAAAAGAACGTGAGGCTAGAAAGATCATGGCTAAAACCAAAAGTGAAAATGAGGACAAACCAAACTTGCTCTCAGTAGTCGACCACTTCAAAACCTATACTGTTGAGATGAACGGAAAGTGGTCTGACTAACGGCAACAAGGGTTAAGGAGGATGGGCTGTCCACATCATACGATGGCCCAGGAGAAGTCAAGGAAGTGGATATTGTGGGACCATGGGAGGAAGCTCGACCCGTATACATTGCTAAGGACTTGACTTCGACTGAAGAAGATGAGCTCATCGCTCTCCTTAAGAAATTTAAGGACTGTTTCACCTGGAATTACAAAGAGATGAAGGGGGTACCACCTGAGATAGTACAACATACGATTCCAATCATGGCAGGGTCAAGACCAACCAGGCAGAAACCCTACTAGATGAATCCTAAGTATGCGACAATTGTAAAGGAGGAAATAGACAAGCTCATTGCTGCGGATTTCATCTATGAGATCGAACATACGGATTGGTTGTTACCAATCATAATAGTGCCAAAAAAGAATGGAAAACTTAGGGGTATGTGTTGATCTTAAAAAGGTCAACGCAGCCACTAGGAAAGACCATTATCCATTGCCCTATATGAAACATGTTTTGGAAAGAGTGGCAGGGGAAGAAGCTTACAACTTCTTAGATGGATTCTCCAATTACAATCAGGTGTCCATAGCACCAGAGGACCAGCATAAGACAACTTTCAATACAATGTGGGGGACATTTTCATACAAGGTTATGCCCTTCGGCCTCACCAATGCCCCAACAACATTTCAACGATTGATGTGCACAACCTTCAAGGACTACTTACAGAAGTGGTTGGAGGTATTCGTTATGATCTGTGTGCACACTCTCGATGGTGGGCAGATCATCTTGCCTGCTTAAGAAAAGTGTTAAGCGATGTCGATTATATTGTATATCCCTAAACCCCTTAAAGTGTCAGTTTTGGGTCAAGCATGGTGTGATATTGGGACACATTGTCTCAAAGAATGGTATATCCACGGATGATAGCAAGGTCAAGCTGATATTGGAGCTACCACCGCCCACACCAATTACAAGGGTGTGCAAAGATTTATGGGCCATGCGGGGTATTATTGCTGCTTTATAATTTTCTATGCTAAAATAGCCAGACCATTGTACAAACTCCTCATTGTATTTGAATGGACTGAGGAATGCCAGGAAGCATATGATCGACTGAAGCAAGCATTGGCTAGCACGCCAATTCTATGATCTGCCAATTGGGATCTCATATTTCACGTGCATATTGATGTATAAAATTTTGATATTGGTTGCGTACTAGCCCAGCCTGGTGAGTTCAAATTGGACTATCCAGTCTGCTTTAATATATTCATCAATTAAATGATGCAGAGGTGAACTACACCACCACAGAGGGAAGGATTGGTCATGGTTTACGCCATTAAGAAATATCGACTCTTGGCCAACAAACTCGTATTCTTCATGGACCATCAAACCTTATTATACCTGGTGAATAAGCCTTGCACCATAGGGAGAATCACACGATGGTTGCTACTATTATTGGAATTCGACTTTACAATCACGATAAGAAAAGGAGCACAACATGTGTTAGCTAATCATATGTCAAGAATTCCAAATGGGGAACCAGCTGGTGTTGATGGATGATCTCCCTGATGCTTGTTTGTTCAAGTTGGACATGGTACTCGGATGGAGCGAGGAAATCTCAGATTATCTAGCTCATGGTTTTCCGCAGCGGAGGAAATACCTTTGAACAAAGATAAGATACGGCGGCTTATCAAGCTTGCTACACCTTATCAACTAATTGCGAAAGAACTATATAAGCTAGGAAAAGATAATATGCTAAGAAGATGCATTAGAGAAGATGAGTTCGTCATAATATTGGATGAAGCTCATTCAGGGATAGCAGGCAGGCATTTTGCTGGAGAGATCACAGCTCAAAAAGTGCTTCAAGCAAGACTATGGTGGCCTACGTTATTCGGAGATGCCATAGAATTTGTCAAAAGGTGCGAAGAATGTCAACGTTTTGCTATCCCACAACAAAAGGAAAAGATGCCACTCACTCCTATTATTGTAAGACAACCATTCGAGAAATGGGGAGTAGATCTTGTTGGACCTATTAGTCCAGCGGCACATCATCTCAAGCCCGATACGTGATCGTGGTGGCCACGGACTATTTCACAAAATGGGCAGAAGCCAGAGCCTCAAAGAGAGCTGATACACGAACAATAGCAAAATTCTTATACGCGAGCAAATTATCTCGAGGTTTGGTTGCCCATTAGAATTAGTTAGTGTGATCGCGGCTCACATTCTATTAATGAGGTGATTGATCATTTACTTGCGGGATTCTTAGTGGTCCATCGAAAATCATCACCTTATTATCCATAGGCCAATGGTCAAGCAGAGAGTACAATTAAAATTTTGTGTACTATCTTGACAAAAACATTGGAAGCAAGTCGACGAACAGACTGGGAACATAAGCTGATAGCAGCCCTATGGGCATGAAGCAGTTATGTCCTTGGAATACCTAGTCCCAAGCTTAAGGATTGTAGTACAAGAACGTCTGACGTAGAACGCATGAGTTGAAAGGTTAATTGACTTAGAGAAGCTTGATGAGACCAGGCTGATAGCATCACATGGACTCATGGTCGAAAAACTACGCAGGAAACATTGGTTTGATAAAAATCTAAAACAAAAAGAACTGGAAACGGGGGACCTTGTCCTCATGTATGGTGTAGGAAGCACCAGGAAAAGAAACTCAAATACCGAGGCCTGGGACCATTTCGAGTATCGAAGATCACGCCTTAGTGGTCTGTTTAGATTGAGACAATTAACGTCATACAGATGGAGGGTTTTGTCTATGGAAGTAAATTAAAAAAATATTTTGGACCACTGATCCAAGAGATGCTCTTGCAAGAACATCTCTTAAAACAACAAAAACAGCTCGCGAAAGAAAAGATCCAACAAGCTTAAGAAGAAGCTAAGGCGAGGGAGGCCAAAGCTAAACAGTTACTACAGAAGAGAGTGATACATGTCAACATGGCTTCCGTGAATCTCTTGGACGAAGAGGAACTAAACATTGAGCCAACACAACTCAAGGTGGGACTTACTACAGCTAAAGGTCATGGCAACAAGCATTGCATTAATAGATACGGGGTCAAGTCATAACTTAATCTCGTATGAAACCTGGGTAGCATTAGATAGACCACCCCTTGAACCCACTGATGTGCAAGTACGTAGTATTCACTTGATAACTACTACGAGAGCTGAGGGATTTTTAAATCTTCCTTGGTTGGGAAGGTGTTTGTCATGCCTGCAGGTTCCATGGAAGAGGAAATGATTCTAGAACGATCCTGGATCTGTGCCAGTAAATGCAATATCCAATGTGAAGAAAGGACAATGTTGTTAAGAACGAGCGACAAGGTCATGTCCATACCCTTATGGAGCTTGAAAAACAAAGGGAAACAGATCATAAATGATGAACAAACAACACCGAATACAGTGGCAACACCTCATAAAACAGAACAAGCATCAGTCCCATGAAGCTCGCACACACAATACCCAAAATCTAAGGGTACACAGAAGTGGGTGCAGAAGATTCAACTTAAAAAACAACCTGACAACAAGGACACCATGACTAATATGGGGACCACAAGAAGAATCTGTAAAAAATTCAAAAGTTAGACCTTGCTGACACAAACAGATGGGCAAGACTCCAAGCCAAATAGACCTCAAGGGTTCTAGAAGCAATGGGTCCGAAAGGACTTACTGCGAGCACAAGGATACTACCAAGGCAATACGGCAACATGGGTACCCACAACACCACAAGTAGTTCAAGTCATAAAAAAGAGATTAGTAAGAGCATGCATCAACTCCCAGCAGAAACCTCGCTAACCCTTTGTGGTGGAGGAAAAAGACAACTCAGCAAAATGGGTTGGGAATTGCCAAAGCAATGACAATAGCCACTCTAATTACATAACTGAATAGGGAACCTAAAGGTAGAAACAAAGAAGTTTAGCAAAGGGACACAGATAGAAGACCCCCACCATAAGGCACAGTAATAACATTGTTCAGTTGGGTAGAAGGAACAATTAAAAACTCCCACATAGAGCTAAAATGACTACATCAACAAATGCCCAAAAGTGCCCAGGTGACCCCTTGGTTCTCGTGGCAGTAAAACAAAAGGGTGTCCAATGGTTGCACCATGGGTACAAGGTAAGCAGGGTATCATTCACTCATTATGTCCATGTTTGACTGCTTGAGCATGAAAAAAATAAGAAGGTATCGATCTTATGCGTTCATTATTAAAAAACGTTCATGCCGTGAACAAATTCAAAAAGGTTCACGCCGTGAACCAATTAAAAAAGGTTCACGCCGTGAACAAATTCAAAAAGATTCACGTCGTAAACCATTTAAAAAACGTTCACGTCGTGAAACGGTCATTTCTCACGGGACCAATCAAGCAACACCACGTGGTTTTCTTCATTAAGGCAACCACCCTGTTCGACGACTGCATTATAAAATCAAATCTCTTTCCTCTTTCGTCATTTTGCATCGTGTGACCTTTACGTTCAATTGCGCATCTCTTTCGCTCTTGATCGCTTTGCATCTCCCATCCTGCCATTTCGGATTTTGGACTTAATCGACTGTCTCCTTTCGAGGTGGGAGCTTGATCCTTTTGCTTTTCATTTTCTTTTTCTTCTTGTATTTTTTGATCTTCATGATTGATCAAAATCTTGTCGGCACTACTTATTGTCCATACATCATAATTGTACTAAAAATTTCTTCATGGTATCCTCACATGCATCTTAACAATGAGAGCAAAAATGAAAACCCTCATAACAAACAACCTTAACTAAAGATTCATGATATTTTAACCCTGCGTTTTCACGTAACCTAAGGCTCGTGAACTTGCAGTTTCATGGAACCTGCAGTTTCACGAAACCTAAACGGTTCATGTAACCTCAAAGGTTCATGAAACTTAACCACTTCACGAAACCTAAACGGTTCACGGAACCTAACTTTTTCACGGAACCTCAATGGTTCACGCCTATTCAGTTCACAGAACCTAACTTTTTCACGGAACCTCAATGGTTCACGCCTAACTGGTTCACCTAATCTCACTTTTTCACGAAATAGTAACTTTTTCACGGAACCTCAATAGTTCATGCCTAACTAGTTCACGGAACCTCACTTTTTCACGAAAACTAACTTTTTCATGGAACCTCAATGGTTCACGCTTCACGGAACCTCAAAGGTTCATAGAACCTCACTTTTTCACAAAAACTAACTTTTTCACAGAATCTCAATGGTTCATGGAATCTCAAAGGTTCACGGAACCTCACTTTTTCATGGAACCTCAACAGTTTGGCTAACCAGTTCACGAAAGCTCACTGTTTGACGGAACCTAACTTCACGGCGGCCTGTAGATTCACGAAACCACTCTAACCCTGCACCTTCACACCACAGCCTTCACATGTCTATTAGCACACCTTATGATTGCTCCTACACTAACACACTCCTCAATTCAACTAACCAATTACCCATTAACCAAAAAAAGAGAGAAGAAAAGATGGTATCAACCCCACCAGTCGGAAGACTGATTTGCTGTTCATGTACAGATGTCGGCCTCCTCAGAGTCGAAAACTCTTGAGACCTCAGCTGGCGACTCAAACCAACACCACTGGATCCCCATCAAGTCAGAGAAAGAGGCCAGCGCGGGTCCCAAAGCTAAACTTTTTGGGCCCTTATGCCTAGGCCTTCCATGGGGCCATCATCAGCAAAGAAGCCCTCACGACCCATGGAAAGGTAGCCCTACATTACCACATCCCATAATGCCTCCAAATTCTGGAGGAGGGCAAAGTCAAAGCAAAGCTGGACAAGGTTGGTTTGGGGAAAATGGCACAGATACTCCCAAGAAGTATTGACATAGAACTCTGCGCCGAGTACCTTAAGACCTACGACAAGGGCACCAAAAGGGAAACTATCACCAAGGCTGACGGTACTACCGAGAAACTCCTCATCACAGAAGAGCATATATGGGATGCTCTGTAGCTCCCGCCTGCAATCAAGGTCCACGCCCACGCCCACGCCATTGACAAAATGCCTTTGGATGCAATGCTTAAGAAAAGTTTTTACAACTCAAATGGGGCCGAGTACGAACACATCCATGATGAGGCTACGGAAAAAGCTTGCAAGGCCATGTCCTTGATGATGGAGGTAAAGCCTGTGGACAGATATAATAGGGTGCCCTTGAACAGAATTGCAAAGGTACATGAGGAGAAAGAAGAAGACTGGGCCTACTATGTCCATAGAGAGATGGAGAACTACTTAAAGGCCCACCAATCCAAAATCTGTAACCGGTACCTACTCACACAAGTTCTAAATCATGTAGCAAAAAGGCCTCTCCCAGATCCCGAACCAGAGGAGCACTTGTAGTTGTTGGCACTGCTGCCAGAATAACCCACATTAAGCTGAAGATACGCAAGAGGGATAGGCTATCTTGATGGAGACCCAGGTAATCATGAAGGAAATCAAGAAGGGGAGAAGGAAGAAGACGGATAAGAAGATGAGTGGAGTAATTCCAGATATAGCTGCTGCTGAGTCACAAAGATTAGAGGAGAAAGTGGCCCAAGAAATCCGAACATACCAAGAGGCATTACAAGAGACCACTATCAGCCAAGCCACACAAGAGCCATGGCAACAAGTTACTCCTCTGACAAGCTCGTCGGCTCAACTAATATTTACAGATCTATCCCCCCTCAAAGAATCAGCTCTGGCAGACACGCTAACAGAGACAATGCCCGAACAAGAAGCACTAGAAGAGGATGAGGAAAGACAAGGCGTTGAGGCAGCCACAACTCAAGTACAAGAAGAAGCCCCAAATGAAGCAAGCAAAAGACAACGACGTCCAGAGCCATCCAGCCCAAGCAAGAGAATGCGGTTGGAAGATGAAGTAAGAATACCTCAGCTGGCCTCCCTACAGAAAACGGACTATCAACAATTCTTGCAAGAGACCATGAAAGAACTAGATGAGCTGCTCAACCAACCACAGACTGGGTGGGCTTGAAGAAGAAGCAAGCACAAGTGCAATATGGGAGCAAGAACAAAAGGCCTAGCGGTGCCACCTCCTCACAATGCACATGCTCCACGACCGTAATGCCGCCCTCTGGAAACAGGTTAACAATGCATGCACACAAGTGCAAACATTAAAAGACCACTTGGCAATAGCTGAAGTGACCCATAAGGATGTAATCGTGAAGAGCTTAAAGACCACGGAGGAGCAAGAGAACATGTATAAAGCCCTAGAAAGCAATAACATGGTCCTCAACCAAACAATCGTGCAAAGAATCAAGGAAAATGTGGACCTCAATGTAAAATTAGAACAAGCTAAGGAGCAGCTTCAGAAAGAGGTCACCCACATAAATGAGCTCACTACACTTCATGCCCACCAAATACAAGAGCTCCAAACCAATGCCAGGGCCAAATACAAGAGCTCCAAACCAATGCTAGGGCCAAAGAAGAAGACTTGCAAAGCCAAATCCAGCAGCTAACCTCACAGCTAAAGGCAGCACAGGAAAGGGCAACTCATTTACAGCACGAGAGGGAACAAACAAACAAGGCCCATGCAGAAAAGATTAGAACACTTAACGACAAAATAAGTGCAAGCCAGGCCAAAGTACAAAGGAAAGAGTTGGCACACCAAGAGAGGCAATGTCGCAGCTTACACAACAACTACACAACATTCAGAGGCTGGCTGCCCAAAGGCTCCAACAAATCACCAAAGCTCAGGGCCAGGCGTGCCCAACAAGAGGACACAACCAAACAGTTCGAGGAGTTAGATACTGTAAGGATGGTACGAGAAATGAAAATTTCAAACCTCCTCAGCAACACTGACTCCTGAGTATAAGAGTTAGAGCATCAGCTGTGGCAATCGAAGATCGAAGTCAGCGTGGTCAGAGCCTAATGATGATCTCCGCCTCCTCCTTGAGCGTGCCTCCGAGTTGGGTCAGCTATGCCAGTAACTCCTCGGGCCCCTCCTCAAACTCTCACCTTGTTTTTGTCTACACTAACACTCGCTTTATTTTAGTATGACATAAATCTATCTGAAGATACAGGCCTAGGAGAACTAACCCTAATTAAACAAAATACTGAAAGAGATGCTGACCCTACCATAATAATGGAAATTTTGCAGGGAGACTTAGTATTAACTAATCAACAAGACATCTTCTTCTACCCTTCACATCCTATAGTGCTAAACCTTTGTAGTTGGTGTCGTGTCCTTCAAAATTTAGAAATTTTGGACAACAGTGTCAAAAAATTAGACCTGTTTGTCCCAGATGACATTCCTGAGACGTCGGCCAACTATGAGGTAGTAGGACATAGTTACCACGGGATTATAAGTCATGGGTGGCTAGAAGTATATAACACTCACCAGGATCTAAATTTATGTGAGTCCACTTTATATCATCCTTTTGGCATTCTAAAACTCTACTCTAATATCTACAAGCACTTAGAAGCCATGCTAACAAATGTACAATACAATTTTGATGCTACCCACATTGAATATCCCACTATCAATTCCGAAGAGATTTTGAACTTACAAGAATTTATAAAGTCTCACAAGCCTAGCCACCCACCCCTAGCACAGGTCAGGGTCAAGAAGAATCCTCTTCCTCATCTTCAAAATCAACTTACTCTGTCTTCTTCGTGGCGATAAACTTTGCCATTTTAGTTAACCTGTCCACTACCACCCACACCGAGTCATTCCCTCGACTCGTCTTGGGTAAACCGGTAATGAAATCCATGGAAATGCTTTCCCATTTCCCTTGAGGAATCTCCAGTGGATGGAGTAGTCCTCCAACCTTAAGACGTTCATGTTTACTGACCT
The DNA here is from genome assembly GCF_041138505.1 of Cibotium barometz. Lineage (NCBI taxonomy): Eukaryota > Viridiplantae > Streptophyta > Polypodiopsida > Cyatheales > Cibotiaceae > Cibotium > Cibotium barometz. The sequence goes on from NC_141055.1 coordinate 9,435,943, forward strand.
GGCACTTACTGCATTTCAGCACATAAGTCTGGACGTCCTTAAACAAACTAGGCCAATAAAACTGTCTTTTTACTAGTGCATAGTTCTTCTGAATCCCAGGATGACCCGCACTTGGACTATCATGACTTTCTTTAAGAATTTGGGCCCGAAAGTCACCAATAGTTGGTACACATACTCTACCCTTGTAGAGTAAGTACCCGTCGTCAATGGAGTAATTAGCATATTTCTCCCCTCGACAAAGTTTATCACTCTCCTTTGAAGCCGTGGGGCAGTCAAAGGTGATGAAGGGCCTACGTCAGAGCTCTCCGGCTCCAAACTATACCCAGAAGACACAGCTAGTCTCTCCGGACTAACTCTCGCTTTCCTTCCCGTTGCACCTTTGGCCAGTCTCTCTGGACTAGCAATCCGTGTCAACGAGGGAGGTGGTCACGTCTGTGAAGAAGTGCGTACGCGTACAACGTGCCAAACCTTTGTAAAAGATGGATCGTGCTCACATAAACCACGTAGTGACTCCAAGAAATCATTCTTGAAGACTGTGAAACTAAGTTCATTAATCTGTGGCATGCGACTAAGTGCATCTGCCACCATGTTATACTTACCTTTCTGGTAACGTATCTGAAGGTCAAACTTCTGTAGAATCTCCGCCCACCGAGCTTTTCTACCCTTCAGTTCATTTTGACTTGAAAGCCATTTCAGACTTTCATGGTCCGTCCGGACCTCAAAAGTAGCACCATATAAATAGTGTCTCCACTTTTTCAGTGCATGAACTATCGCTAGTAACTCTCGCTCGTAAGCCGAGTAGTTACGCTGTGCACGATCTAACTTTTACTCTCAAATGCAATTGGGCGTCCCCTTTGCATACGTATGGCCCCAATGGCCTCATTACTAGCGTCTGTTTCCAAAACAAACGGCTCATTTGGATCGACAATAGTCAAAACAGGTGCAGCTGCTACGGTCACCTTGAGCTTATCAAATCTTTTCTGTTGGGCTTCCCCCAACTAATGTTTTTTGTTTTTGACTGTAACTGTGGTCAGTCTGTCAACGCGACTGCGATCTTCGCGTAGTCCTTCACATACTGTCGGTAGAACCCCGACATGCCAAGAAAAATCTGCAGTTCCTCGAGATTCTTTGGCGTTGGCCATTTAAGAATAGCCTCTACTTTTTCTGGCTCCATGCGCGTACCATCGGCGGATAGCCTCTACTTTTTCTGGCTCCATGCGCGTACCATCGGCGGATATAATATGGCCAAGGTAGTGAATTTCTGTTTCAAAAAATTCACATTTGCTCTTCTTTGCAAATAGTTTGTGCTTTCGCAACAACTCGAACACTAGACGCAAATGCTCTATGTGTTCTTTCTGTGTCTTACTGTACACAAGAATATCATCTAGGAAAACTACTACGAATTTTCTCAGATATGGACGTAAAATACTATCCCATCAGCGTCATAAATGTCGCTGTTGCATTGGTTAGCCCAAATGGCATAACCAAAAACTCAAAATGCCCGAAACGGGTCCTAAATGCTGTCTTCGCAACATCTTCTGGTTTTATTCTAACCTGATGATACCTAGATCTCAGGTCTATTTTTGTAAAGTATCTCGATCCATAGAGTTGATCAAACAACTCATCCATGCGTGGCATTGGATACTTGTTCTTAATCGTTATCTGATTTAAGAGCCCTATAGTCTATGCACATCCACATAGATCCGTCTTTCTTCTTTACCAGAAGAATAGGCGATGCCCACGGACTTGAACTAGGCCGAATGAAGCCTTTGTTCAAATATTCCGTTAATTGTTTTTCCACCTCCTGTGCCTCGGAGTGGCTTAATCTATAAGCAGGTTTGCTTATAGGTTTTGATCCTGGCATAACTTCGATGCCATGGTCTACTTCTCTAGATGGTGGTAAACCATATGGTAAATCATCAGGAAAAACATCCTGAAATTCCTCTAATAAATTCATTAAAGTATCTACGTACTTTTTCTTTAATGTCTCATTCACCTTGGATTTTTTCTTGTTTGAATCACATGCATGCCAAACAGGGTTTTCAAACAGTGGGTCTCGTCCAAGGTTATTTTGTTTTCCTTGTTTGTCTACGCAAACATCATTTATCGTTTCATCTACGGAAACAGAATTCAAAAGAGGGTAACAAGCATATACCTCTGCTATCTGGTCTCTGCGGACCGCTGTACACAGCTCCATGGAGGAAATAAGTGGTGTGGCAGGGACAGTACGGTCGCCCTGCAGGGTAATGACTCTTCCTCCGTGCTCAAAACATAGCGTATTATGTAAGTAATTCCGAGATAGACTAGGGCCCAAGCCATACAGCCACTCCCTGCCTAGATATACGTCTGCTCTGGCTAAGTGCATGACCTGAAAGTCAAGCGGAGCCTCGTAGTCCTGCATAGATAATGGGACCCCCAATACTATGGTATTCCATACCGTTTTATCATATCCGTTGGCTAGGCCAATAGTATACTCATGATCACTCCGGGTCTCTGTCAAGCCCAACTTCTTGACTAACGAGTAGTTCAAGAAGTTGTGGCTAGCTCCATCATCAATAAAAACTATGACTCTACGGCCACCTATGGTGCCATACATGCGCACCATGTCATGCGGACCTACAGTAGGCTGCCACATCGCTGGTGTCACTGAACAAGCGTGATGCTCATCACAATGACACACTGTCACCTCTCTGAACTCTGCGGAACTGAGAGGGAGTCTCTGCACTGTATGCAACTGCCTAGAAGATTTACCATCTTTTTTGGGCTCGTTGCCACTCGTGCTGGCTTTAGGTTTTGGAAACTCAGCCTTCGTGTGCCCTACTTCATTGCAATTAAAGTAGCGATTTTCCTTTCGCGCTTTAATATATTGCTCTTTCTTTTGGATTTCGGTGTCTCTTTTCTTCCTGGATGGTCGCGGTTTTTTAGACCAATGCCCACCTTGTCCTTCCTGGTCCGCCCTATTCCCTTGTTTATCACTGCGGAACCCTTTTCTTTTGAGGCCTGACCTCCTCTTTTCACTACCCTCAGCCCTCCTTGAACCACCACGCGCACTACGGCGCTTGATGTCATCAAATATCTGTGCATACTTAATTGCCTCTGCTAAGTCTTTAGGCTGTAAGGGCTCTACGTACTCAAGGTAATCATCTTTGAGGCCTCTCTTAAAGCCTCGCAATGTCTGGAATGCATCGATTCCCTTTAGCTTGAGTACTATCTCCCTATAGTCTGAGATGTACTGAGTTAGGGATTTGTTCTCCATCGAGCACTTGTCCCATAACTCCCAGCTTCTCTCTGCCTCATTAACAGGCAAAAATTCTTTTCGAAACATCGTTTCAAACTCCGTCCAAGTGGCAGGACGAGTTGTCAAACTCATCCACCACTTGTACGCTTTGTCGGTTAATGAGAGGCTAGCCTCTACGGGCTGTATACGGCTAGGCTGCTGTCGTCGCACGTGCAAATTTGACCACTTCGCTAGAAACATATTGACGGAGTCCTTGTTTCTTTCCTTCTCCTCGCCACCAAAACTAGGCGGCTTTAAGTCTTTTAATAACGACGAAGCTGTCGCTACGGACGGCCCCGCAGGTGCATCGGCCTGTACTTTTGCAACCACTGGCGAGGCTACGCTCACCCGTGCTGCAGGAGCTCGGCTACCACGAGGAGTTGGAGTGCTAGCCGAGGCGGCTGTCAGTGCATCTAACCGTGTGGAGATGCTCTGTAGCATCGTGACTAGATCAGCCTGGACTTTACCCATATTGTTTAGTTTGGCATTAAGATATTTAAACAGTCCACTAGAGAGCTCCGTCTCTGTCATATTGTTTAGTTTGGCATTAAGATATTTAAACAGTCCACTAGAGAGCTCCGTCTCTGTCATATTGTTTAGTTTGGCATTAAGATATTTAAACAGTCCACTAGAGAGCTCCGTCTCTATCAAGACATCAGCAGGGTCCAATAGGTCATAATCTTCATCATCATAATCCAAGAGGTCCTCCTCGGTCCCCTCGGCGATGTCGGTGTTCATGTCCTTTGGCTCGTCGGCTAGAAAGGGGTCATCTGCCAATGCGACCGCTGCGGGCTCGCTGGGTCCTAAGGCGGGGTCAATAGACGAGGAGGGTGCTGGCGGATCACGCGTGATCGACGAGCGCACTCCGGATCGGACAACGATCGGGCGTGTACGGCCTGACAATTCGGTCGGGGTCAAACCCGCGACCGAGGACAAGAGACTTGAAAAACCTAGAGAAGTAGAAGGCGGTGGGGACACACTACGTCTAGCAGACATCTTTAATTCTTGCAAAAACAATGCGAGAACTCGAAAATTACTTAAAAAAAATGCTAATTAAATGAGCAGTGGTGGAAGAGAATAGTCACCTCCCTTTACGGTTACCTGTCGATTTGTATTTCCTGCGAGCCTCTACAAGCGTCGCTAGTCCGGGATGCTCCGATCCACGAGAGAAAAAAATGCCTGCAACTCATAAAAAATTTAATTCGCTCGGGAAGTTGTGCCAAAAAAACTCGGATTATCCCTCGTCTGCTGGGATTATTCCTCCCCAGCCGAGAGAGAGGATCCATGTGAATTTACTTCATTTTTAATTTTATTAAAAATGAATAATTAAAATAAAATAAAAAAATAAATGATATTTATTTATTTCTTTATTTATTTGTTCTTTTCTTCTCCTGGCCGCCTGCTGCGCTGGTGGCTGACCGTGGTTGGCCGTCGTTGCTCTGGTGGCCGCCGTCGCCTGGCCGCCGCCCCTGGCTGGCCGCCGTCGCCCTGGTAGGGCTGCTGGCCTGGCTGGCCGGGTGGCCTGGCCGCCGCAGCCAGTTTCTCACAGTCGAGGGAGAGAGAAAACGGCCAGCAGGTCGTGTCTTCGCCTGCTGCCTCCCCCAAACGTTGCAAGATGAGTCGGTGCTCTTACGTGAGGTAGGGGGCTGCTGTTCGTCCCCCCACACATAGTAGACAGTAGATGGAGCTTTAACGTAGCTCGTGGGCTCGCCGTTGCCGTGGGGCTGGTCTTCGCCCCCCCATGCTGAGTCAGTATTAGCAACGGGCTGGCCTTCGCCCCCCCCCACACACAAGCTTCAACGAATCTCTTCGCTTCAGACAACTTCAACGAACTCTTTCGCAGACAATTTCCACGCAGAGAAAAAAAAACAAAAATTGCTTACCTGCGTTTCGCTTGTTGTGTGTGACGGGAGAGAGAGAGAGAGAGAGAGAGAGAGAGAGAGAGAGAGAGAGAGAGAGAGAGAGAGAGAGAGAGAGAGAGAGAGAGAGAGAGAGAGAGAGAGTTCTTCCCTTCCAAATGTCTTGGCCGCCTCCCTCCACACACTCCATTGTGGAGATAAGGATGAGGAGATGAATGGTTGAAAACCATTGAGTGGGCTCCGGTCCCCCGGTCACGCGCGGACTCTGACAACCCCATCGAACCACGCTCTGATATCAGTGTTAGATATCCGTAACGCCGCTTACTACAGGCGTTACCACAGGAGGGGACGGCCTCTGGCTCACGACCTAGCCATAGAGGAAGAATGAGGATTGCCCCTCATCCCCCAGGCTATATAGTGTGTGGCCTGTCGTCCCCTCCTGTGGTAACGCCGCTACAGGCATTACCACAGGAGGGGACGGCCTCTGGCTCACCACCCAGCCATAGAGGAAGAATGAGGATTGCCCCTCATCCCTCCAGGCTATATAGTGTGTGGCCTGCCGTCCACACTAGCCTGGCCGCCCATGACTCCGCATGGGCGTCCTCTCCCACTGAACCCCGGACATGGCCATCCGGTCTGCCGTCGGTCACACAAGCATTACAGCCTATGTGACACTTACTTTGAGATCACCCCAACAAAACACCACAATAAGCCATACCCTCTCCTAGCTCCAAGCCCTGACTTAGAAGAATTGATTCCTTTGGCTGGAGAGGACACATTATGGGTGAATGTGGCAAAGCACACAAAGTTGGCAAACCCCCAGTTAGCTGATCTGCTGGAAATAAGGATCGTTACATTCATGATCAACAGCTACTGCTTCCGCAGTGGAGGAAGGCACACCTTGTACACACAAGAGGCGACTATGCCACCATAGTCTCACCGACGAAGGGCAACCTAGATTGGAAGATTTTGGCATACAACCAGACTGGCAGAAGGATTACTTGACAATTCTGGAATACAGCCAAGTCTATATGGGCCAGCCACCAATACAGTGGGTTGATCCTTTATACATGCCAGGTAAAAGAAGATGGACACCGTTGGAATTTTAGGAAGCCAAATGGCGCGACTCACATGTTTGCTACAACTTCCTAGTCTTCATGCCAGCAACATTTGTAAACATACATGAGCAAAGACAGCAAATGCTTACATGGATATGGGCATGATGTAGAATTCCAAACCCAGAAATTGTGGCTAGCATCAGATTTTTAAAATTGCTAGTGGTGCAGATTAATCAACCCAAGGAGCCCTACGATGGCTATGAAGCTGAACAATTAAACTTCAACATGAACCAAGGGCCATCCGATAGGGGCATCATGCTATACTACCACCGACTGAGATGTCTTCCGGGCTACATGCATATAACATTCGAAGACATGGTGGATACAGGATTTTGGAGATCCCACTCAGCATTCTGACGCACACTCAGAAAGCTCTAGTCCAAAAGAAATTTCTATCGACATGAGTTCGGTGACCTGGTCTTTAGACCTCGGTATAACAGGTTCTGCAGATAGAACCTACATTAGGAAGGGGGGGATGTTAATCCCATTTTGGATTAACAAACATGATCCTTAAATTAAGGACATTAATAAGTGTCATGAAACGGCCCTATAAAAGTTGTACATTATGAGATATTGGCCACCCAAGGTCTAGTTAAGTAAGTTTTGGGTGCCCAAGTGTGAATAAGGGCAAAATGTATATAAGGCATTTTCTCATAATGAAAAGACACAATCTCCTTTGTGCTATAGAGAGCTTTTCCTTGTGTCTTGAGAGAGATAGAGAGAGAGAGAATTCTAGCATTGTTCCTCTTCTATGCTTGTGTGTTTCATGCTTGTGTGGGAGAGTGAGAGAGAGCGATTTCCTTATGCGACGGTGCGAGCGACTCTACAGTGACAGCTTGGAGGTGGAACTTGGAGGTTGAAGCTTAATAAGTGAGCTTGGAGGCCTTAAGGGACTCAAGTTTGAAGCATTGGTAAGTGCCCTACGACAGTTGTGATCTATTGCTCATCCTTTAGGTGAATGCATTGAGTTTCCTCTTGGAGGTATGGTAGCCCATAACAAGTGTATATAGTGATAGATATATTGTGTATATTCATGAATACGTGTGCAACATCAATCAATATTACTATTAATAATGATTAATATGTGCTAGTAAACTATCATCCATTTCCTTGAGTTGCAACAAGCAAAAATGTATTTGGGATCTAGAAAGTCATAATTGCTATAATGGTGGAACGACTCTAATACCTTGTATGGAGGTCTATGACAAAGATATAGGAACATGACAAAAGGGTTGCAATGTAGTTATGAACCAAGGATATAAATTTGACATGTGCAAGCATGTGGCATCCTTCCTCATGTACTCTAAGTGAAAGCTTTATGTCTAGCAACACATTGCATGCACTTAGAATGAACATCTAGTGTAAGACACATTTTGACACATTGTTTGGCAACTACTCTATACTATCTACCAAGCACTCACACTTGTAGCATTACCAACTTGGATCCATTGCTAGTTATTCCTTCTTTAATGCATTCTTGATGCATGAAACCACATTAAGAACATGAAGTATTTCGAAGGAGATGAACTCTATGCAGCACTACCCATAACCTTCGATAGCCTTTACATCACCGCCATCTTGGATGGAGGGGCCGGAGGAAGCTTTGTCACCAAACAATGTAGGGAAAAATGGGGAGCACCTACCATGGATGACATAACCTTATTGGTGAAACTTGCTCATGGAGCCACTGCAAGGCCCATAGGCCTCCTAAGGGACTCGAAGATCAAGATCCTCGGGGGACCAACTTTTGCCACACCTTTGTGGTGATGAATTTTGGCTAAGAGCTTGTTTCATATGATTGCATCCTGGGACGACTCTTTATGAGGAAAAAAAAAGATCCATGATTGGGACACAGATCACATCTATATTCGAAAAAAAGACCAAACATTCAAGATCAACTTGCATACGTGGAAGGTCCATCCCATGAGTGGCCAACCCTTTGTAGAAGATTTGATAACAACCACCCGGTCCACGACAGTCTAGTTATGCCAAACGTGCCACATAACTGGACTGTCGTGGACTGGGTTGTTGTTACCAAATCTTCTGCGAAGGGTCGGCCAGTCATGGGATGGACCTTCCAAGTACGCAAGTTGATCTTGAATGTCTGGTCCTTTTTTAGAATATAGATGTGATCCGTGTCCCAATCATGAATCATTTTTGTTTCTCTCATAAAGAGTTGTCCCAAGATGCAATCATATGAAACAAGCTCTTGGCCAAAATTCATCACCACAAAGATGTGGTAGAAGTTGGTCCTGAGGATCTTGATCTTAAAGTCCCTTAGGAGGCCTATGGGCCTTGCGGTGGCTCCATCAACAAGTTTCACCAATAAGGTTGTGTCATCCATGGTAGGTGCTCCCCATTTTTCCCAGCATTGTTTGGTGACAAAGCTTACTCCGGCCCCTTCATTCAAGATGGCGGTGATGTGAAGCTATCGAAGGTTATGGGTAGTGCTGTGTTGAGTTCATCTCCTTCGAAATACTACCCGTTCTTAATGTGGTTGCATGCATTAAGAATGCATTAAAGAAGGCATAACTAGCAATGCATCCAAGATATCCCTTTCTTCTTGTAATGGATCCAGTTATGCCAAACGTGCCACAAAACGATTGAAGAAGAAAGGGATAGCTTGAAGAACAAAACGTACCCCTTCCAGAACTGGAAGACTTTTAAGAATTGGATGAATATTCTTGCTACCTTGGACATACTTCCAAGATGCACAGGAACTCGGTTCACGACAGCCGATAGGCAAGAGACCACATTCCTTTGCATGCTAAGCACTGCATGTTTGCCTGAAATCACCAAACATGAGCCTGAAAATGGCAAAAATAAGGAACTAGCATGGGGGAACCATCCTCGCAGAACTTGTAAACCTAATGGGTTCCCCGGGGAGGAGGCATATATCTTCGCCTACTACTACTGACTCAGATACACACTAGCTAAAATATGTAGGCCTTCAGCCAACAAATTTGGCAAAAGGAGCTCATGAAGGCCTCCTTCCTGGTCCATACAATCCCCTCCCAACGAAAGGAACTAGGATTGAATTAATTTTCTTAATCAAAGTGATTGAACTAAAATAGTAGAGACAAATAACTATATTAAATGCATCTCTTTTACCTATATTTAGAGGAGAGTGTCTTTAATATGTCATCCATCACGTATCTATAGTGTCTTTAATTCACCTATTCTTGGTAGCGGTGGCGGTCTTACCTACTTTAGTACACGTTTTCTAAAATAAGCTTATTTCAAATATTTGAATCCATATCATACTTCTCTCTTTCACATAGAGCATGACGCGAGTATTTCCTCTCTTTTCTTTTTACTATCTTTTTTCCTCTCATCGTTATCTCTTGCTTTCTATTTGAATCATTTTTACTACTATGGCAACTCTAAAGGTTGATCCACACTCAAAAAAAAGACACCATATCAACTTGGTACTTGATAAAGACTATTGTACATGGAGAAGCATTCATCATATAAATCTCTACATGATGAGGCCGAAGCTCAAAGAGTACGTACAAAAGGGAAGAAGCATGTAGATTTGTGGGTTCAAGAAGGTCTATACCCTCTTGACCCATCAACTGGTAAGCCTCCATCATTTAGTACTTTACATGATCTTATTCGATTCATTGGAGATGGTAGAGAAGGCTTGTTTGAATACTACTCAAGATTGAATTATCAAACTGCTATTTTTCATCATCAACACACATACATAGCCGAAACTATGCTTGGTGTATATAAGCAATCTATTAAAGGGCTAGAAGACATTGTAATCTCACAAACTCAGCATGTAAATGAGTTAGAAAGACTACTTCAATCATCTCAAAAAGAGGTTACGGAGCTAAGAGCAATGGTATGATACCAAAAAAATTGGCTATTCCAAGGTTTATAGGTGAATATAAACACATTGACGGTTTAATAACTTTAGAGAAGCCCAAGAAAAAGAAATCAACATTCAAGTAACGACATGTATAGTAACATATTTATAGACATTAGAAGGGTCCAGTTAGACATGGTGAAGTTTTATCAGTGCACAATAGAGGACTGTGAGGGTAATCTTATTTTTGTTATCAAGCTTGATGAGGCACATATTCTACTTAATAAGAGTTTTTTCTTCATGTAATTGGTGCATTGATTAATTAATATGACATAAATCAATTATTAATATATTCTTTTTTCTATGTGAAGCATATTTTGTTTGTAAATGGCCCATACTTTGTGAAGAACCAAGGGCCTCTTGCTACATGGAGTACTCAAGGCATGAAAAAATCACACTATCCCGCATGTATCAAACTATTTTCGTATAACTCAATGCGGTGGTGGGAAAAAAAAACAAATGTATTACGAGAGCTCTTCAACACATTCTACCGAAGACAAATGCAATGATACAATGCAATTCTTAAAAGCTAGGTTAGTTTATACCACATAAAAATATAACTGCTATTATCAACATCAATATATTATAAACATTCATCATGCTAAATAAATCGTATCTCTATGCAGGATGGAGATTGAGATAGAGAAAGTCATGGTGACACAAAGCTTACAAAATTTTGAAGAAAGTGTTAAATGAATAGTAAACACTATATACAAATAATTGCTCTGCTTTAAGATAAATACTATGTAACAAAAAAATTTTCAATACAAGTAGAGAAAGACTTCTTTAAAAAAGTCTTCTTTTTCCATTATTCTTCCTTTTCTCTTCCTCAACAAGATTGTCCTCCTTTTCGAGGTTTTCTTTGGGTAGTTGTTCACCCTCCTTTTCAGGGTAGTCCTCTTCGGATACTTGTTTAACCTCATCTTCTTCGAGTAGTTTGCCTCTATACCTTAGTAACTTTTATCGTTGTGATAACCTCATAGGGGACATGTATTCAAATCAAGAATTTCCTTAGAATAAGCTGCATAGCACAAAAAATACCCCGCCCTCGATGCCCGCACCTGGTCCATACCCAAATATATGTAAAGCTTCTATCTTCTCCCATCAACATGATTTTTTCTGCGTTATGCTATATCTTTGAATATCCTAAGTATACTGACAAAACTTTTAAGGCCATTAATGGAATGTGTGGAGGATCATCTAAATATTTTGAATGGTAAATGATCAACACATTTGGAGGTATCATTAAAATATAGTGGCCGAGGGCAACAAAAGTACGTGTACCTCCACCTCGGCCAAGGAACCGATCTTTGTCTGATATCTGAAGCTGCAAAGAGAAAAAATATAATTACCTTTACAAAAATAAATCTTGAAAAAATATGTCCTAAATTTATTCTTATAATTACCTTTTTGTTCTCATCTTCAACAAGTCTCTTATCCTCCCACAAGTCAATTGAACCTTGTGGAGGAATATCTTCTTCTGAGCATGGAATCTTTGGTTGCTCTCTTCCCATATTGGAGATTCCCATGCTTTGTTGAATAGCCAAAAACTCTTCTTCTATGGGAAGAGTGTTATCTTGTTCTTCAATCTTTTTATAGCACATCTCTATAGTTGTGGGTGCATCAATGAAACTGCTCCCTGATACTTTTATATCAAGCACTGAAAATTCATCCACTTCATCTGCATCTAAAAAATCTGAGGCAACTTGACATCCATCAACTATTAATCCAAGAAAATAGTCTTATCTTAAATTTAAAATTTTCTGGATAGCTGTAAGTAGTAGAAAATCCTTGTCCTTTGTTAACCTATGGCGGACATTGAGACGTATTACTTTTTACGTCATATAATTATTTTATGTATTCTGAGTCATGGGCCGAGCTTATCGGGACCACATGTAAAGGGTAAGGGGATTGGGTGATCGTCGATGAGAGGCACACCTCGAATTTCATTAGGATAAGGGTTAGGATCGACCGGCCATGTGTGGGCGCCCATGTGTGAATGGCCAGGTCACATATAAAAGTCAAATGTAACCTAAAACCTCTCATTCTCTAAGTGTTGAATACAAGGAGTGCTCTTGCTTCATCTTCTCCATCTCCTTCTTCAGCACGTGTGTGTGCAAGAGAGAGACTGTGTAGCGATCGAGCATTACGTGGCGGCACGGCAGTGGCGAGGCGGTAGAGCGACGGCGGCTCATTCTTCATCGTGGCGCGAGAATCCTTCACGATGGCGGTCTGAGCGGTGAGTGACACACCATTGCTCCCTGTCTTGAGCTTGCTTGTTTCTTGGTTGTGTACATGTAGCCATTCGTGGCTCACACACGGTGCTTGGCAAGTCCCTAGCTCCAACACGTGCGACAAAAATGCACATTTTTGGCGCCGCTGCCGGGGAATTGCCTTGCACCAAGCTCTAGATGCAGCTCGAGATGTTGTTTGAAGTCTATTTTATCCTGCAGGAAAGGCAAAGAGAGGCGTGTTTGTGTGTTTGTTACTGTTCTTCAGTCTTTTTCTGTTCTGTTGTCTTCATTTTCTGCACATTTCAGTTCTGTGTGTTAGCTGTTAGAGCAGTAAGTTAGTAAGTTAGTTAGGGCTATTTCTCTCTATAGAAACATTAAAAAAAAATCAACCCAACCCGCGTGGAAAGAAATTTTTTATTGAAAAAAAATTGAAAAAGAAAAAACCCCCAATTGACCCCGGCCTCGGTCTTTTGATATATATATAGGAGAGTGAGCCTCCATAGCTTTCTCTCAAGTGAAAGCTTAGGGGGAGTGAAGCTCTCTATATAGTCTACCCCCCAAGGAGTGGAGTGGGCATGTGGGACAAAGCCTTCACCTTTCCCCCCACCACAGGCACAAATAGAGTGTTCTGAGGTACGAAGATGTTAGGAAGCACATTGAAGTTTTTGTGAACACGTGTGTGATTCCTTGGAAGAGCACAATGAGCTACATAAGTGTAAAGCCTTAGGCTTAACCTTGAGTGGAAAAGCCAGAGATTGGTATCGAACTTTAGGGGTTGAATAGCGTACTCACTATCCTACTCTCAAGAGATTGTTCTTGATAGAATACATACATGAGGGTGTGCTTTGGGGCGTAGCATCTCAACTCCAAAAAGCTGAACGCGAGGAAGGAGAGTTAGTGAGAGACTTTATTAGTCGACTAAAGCATCTAAATTCTCGCTGTATTCATGATGAGCGCTTCAATAACAACCAACTTCTTGATAGATTCATCCGAGGATTGCGCCACATATACAATGGCCTAGTCATTTACGACGTGGGAAGCAGTCACTGCCAATGCAATCCAGTTAGAAGACAACTTCATGATTGCAGGTAAAAAGGTGTCTTCGGAGACAGTCTGTTAGTTCGCAAGTATTTGGGCACGAGCCAATGACTGTAAAACCTATTGCCAAGGAGCCCAAGATATTCGAAATATCTATAGCTGACCTTACTAAGGCTCTCCAAGAATACTTTAGGGGTAATCGAGCTCCTCAAAATAGCCATATGTACCCAAGAAGAGAACAACAATGGTGTTCGGTTTGCTTAGGACCACATAGCACGAGTGAATGTCCCACATTCAGAGTTAAATTCAATGGGACTTGCAATACATGTGGTAAGTATGGCCATCAATCTAAGGATTGCCTAGTACTTAAGCGTATGTTCGCAAATCAGGCACCACTAGCCTGGTCAAACATACCTCAAGTACCCGCACTGATGCTTGCACCACCTGTCGAGCAACCGTCACAACACATAGTTCCAAGGAACCAACATTTAGTCCAGTTTGTGCTGTTACCACCGCCAGTGCTAGGACCACAACCTCCGCATCCGCCGAGGGTTACCCCTATAAACCAGATGGGTTGTGAGTCACATAGTGCGTGTGGGGATTATGAAGAGGATATAGACCCCACTGTTCCATATGGGATTGATAAGTTTGAAATGACTCCCCAGTATTACATGGAGGATCATTTCGGGCAAGTCAAGCCTGTATATCAAGCAGCTACTCTCGTCACCAAAAGAGGGAAAAACCTTAATACCTTTGCCAGGAGACCACCTCTTCAATGCTACGATTGTGGTGGACCGCATCGTGTAGCGGAGTGCCCTAACAGGCTACAGAAGATCGCTACTCAAATGCAACCAAATCAAGGGAGCACGTCAGGAATGCCGGTACTTACATGTAATCGTTGTGGCATAGATCATTCGATTGCTCAATGTCCACATAATTACGCCATTGAATTTGGTTGCAGTCACCAATGAGGCACTAGGAACCACACCTGTTGTACCCGCAAATGTAGTCACACGGTCAATGCTTCAAAATCAAAACTACACTCTTGAAGAGAGGGATACTGCATCAATTGCTCGAGCAAAGAAAAAGAAAACGCAACGAAAGAGATCACTTAATGCCACAAGCTCCAAACCTAGTTCAAAGACTAATATAGGGACATGAGATGACCCTGTGTATATGAATGATCTTGAAGATGATTCTAATTCAATAGAAACCATGGAGACCAAAGCCACTACTTTAAGGGAGAAACCTACTCAGGAGCGCAACGAAGGAGAATCAAGCAAAGATATAAATCGGGGGAAACAAAAAGAAACTCCTTCTGCCCCCCCCCCCAAACAACCAAGTCAGCTCTAATACCCTCTCGGCTACCCAGATTGACTGAGACTCTCAAAGACAAGCCACGTGGGCCAAAAACCCTCAAGAAAAAGATTGGGACTTACCCAAACCTAGTAGAGGAGATTGAACAAGTGCAACACTTAAGGGGTTTGGTGGAAGAAACACAAAGAGAACTGGAGCCAGAACCTAGAAAAATCAAGATCCCAGACACAATGTTTCCTACACGAGTTCAGCCTCACAGGAGCCACAAACTATTAGCTATACCTAGTATCATTCGGGAAGAAAGTGAGGATAGGACATGAGGAAGTGGGCAGACACCCTTCTTGCTTGAAAGAATGTTTAGTGAGGGAATGCCTCATCCCATTGAAGAGGAAGTGATTCCATCTTCACCAGTCCCTAGTCAAGGGTCGATATCTCGAAAGGTACCGTTGAATGTATCCAAACTAATGGATTTCATATCCTCTGAAATCAGAACCACGATCATATCCAAGTTATACAGAGATCTTGAGCTATTCTTAGCTCTTCGGGCATTTCTCAATGGAGAACTGAAGGCGGGGTTACCACAATTTGCAAATATGGATGGACCCGACATGCTTCAAGAGGGACATTTGGATCTACAACCCAACCTAGATGAAGACTCGGTCGTTGAAATACCTGTTAATAAGTTGGGACAGTACTTTGAAGGTGGCGAATCTAATGCAACCCTCCCCATTACTACCAAGGGATTAACTCTAAAGGGAATCCTTGATGGTGGTGCTGGAGTGAGCATTGTGACAAAAAACTGCTGGAAATCTATGGGAAGACCTCACCTAGAAGTCACAAACATAGTGGTTAAGATGGCAAACGGAGCTATCTAAGCATCCTATGTCATATCAAATGATCTTAGGACGTCCTTTCATGAGGGAAGCACAAATGGTGCATGACTGGTCGAAAAACCATGTCTACTTACAATTCTAGGACTCTGTCATTCGAGTTGATCTTGAGAATGGTTGCGCGCATCCTTTAGGAAGCAAGTTTATCATTGATAATTTATCGGATACCACTATTCACTCAGCCCCATTAAAGTATTGCTATACATGCAAAAAAGAGACCGATGATGGGAAAGATTCTCCTTATAAACCGGGCATGACTGAGTCAGATAACGTAGATTGGGTACACCTAGCGGCAACCATAGACACATGGGGAAATAGAGGTACAAGTTGGGTAACACCTAAGGGGCAAGATATGCCACCATTAGTGCCAATAAACATGATAGGTGTTATGCACTTGACTTCTGATGGCAAGAAAGTGGCAAACTCCCTTGACACTGAAAGTAACGAAGACTCTGACCAATGCGACTTTGAGTCTGAATCTCAAGAAGAAATTGACTCTGAGCCTGATGGGGGGTATGAATTGAATATTCACCCAAGTGTGGAAGCCACGTGCTCAAGCCCTAGGACAGTAACCTCTTGCAGTTCATTCGAGAGTAAGAGGGACACAAGTGAAGATCGATCAAGTGAGTCTGAATCTAATATAAACAAAAATCACAAACTAGGTAAGAAGAAGACGAGACATAAGCGACAACGCTATTGAGCTAATGTATGAGCTAGAATAAACAAAGAGAGATCCACTGCTGTAGAATGGCTTAGTTATGTAGGAGCATATGACGCTCATCGGAAGTTAGTCGATAATTGTAGAGAATACCTCCAAAGTGTCATGTGGTGTAGTCCGCAACCTCATGACATCACCCAATTAGAAATCGAAGAGAAGACGAAACTAAGTCATACTGCGAGAAGGCGTCAAAACCGAGAGTTAGCTCAGCAACAAAAGGAAGTGAAAATTAAAGAAAAAAGCATGGCACAACAAGAACCGGTAGACTTACACCCCACACCCGAGCATTTCAAATCTTTTACCACGGGGGAACGTAAAGTCGTCTACACAAAAGCCCAACGAACGCTACCAATGGAGTAGCGGTGTCTACGATGGCCCGACGGTAGTTAAGGAGAGAGAACTAGCAGATCGAGGTGAGGAATCTAAACCAGTTTTTATTGCATGGCCTTTGGCTTAACCAATGCACCTGCAACATTCCAACGATTGATAAACACAGCCTTTAAGGAATATCTAAGGGGCTTTTGTGAAGCCTTATTAGATGATCTTTGTGTTCATTCCTCTTAGGACGAGCACTTGATGTGTTTATGAAAAGTATTTGAAAGGTGTAGATTATATCGCATGTCATTGAATCCTTTCAAATGCCAATTCTGGGTTAAACACGGAGTTATTCTAGGGCATATATTGTCCAAAAATGGGATTTCCATCGACGAAAGTAAAATCAAGGTCATTCTGGAATTGCCCCCACCCACCAACTATAAGGGAGTCCAGTGCTTTATGGGCCATGTTGGTTATTATCGAAGGTTTATTTTATTCTTCGCTGAGATAGCTCGACCATTGTACAAGCTTCTCATCGAGTTTATTTGGACCGAAGATTATGACCGTGCATATGAATTATTGAAGAAGGCCCTGGGTGGTGAGTGCTCCAATCTTGCGAATGCCTAAATGGGATTTAATCTTCCATGTGCATATTGATGCATCAAACTTTGCTATTGGGTGTGCACTAACTTAACCTAGAGAACATAAACTAGAATACCCCATTAGCTTTGCCAGTCGCGCCAGTTGAACGATGCTGAAATTAACTACACCACTACGAAGTGAGAAGGGTTAGCAATGATATATGCAGTAAAGAAATTTTGTTATTACCTTCTTGCCACCAAGTTTGTTTTCTATGTGGATCATCAAGCATTGTTGTATCTAGTGAACAAACCATGCTCCACAGGAAGAATCACACGATGGTTGTTGATTCTTCTTCTTGAGTTTGATTTCACTGTTGTTGTGAGACTTGGCAAAAAAACATGTCATGGCTGATCATTTGTCTCGTATATCAATGGTGAAGCTCCTACGGGAGTTGATGATGACTTACTTGACACTAATGCCTAAATGGAGTGAGAAGATTGTTAACTTCTTGGTTAATGGTTTTCACCCAAAGAGCTTCGTAAAGATCTAGCTCGAAAGCTGATCAAAGAATGCGAACCCTATTGCCTAATGGCCGGGACTCTTTATAAAAGAGTAAAGGATGACGTTCTTAGGCGTTGTGCCTGAGAGGATGAGTATCTATATATTTTGCAAGAGGCACATATGGGCATAGCCGGTGGTCACTTTTCAGGAGACTTAACTATGCGAAAGATATTACAATCAGGGTATTGGTGGCCCACTATGTTCCAAGATGCATCACTTTTTGTGAAGGGTTGTGATGAATGTCAACGCTACAAGAAACCCCAGTGGAAAGATCAGATGCCCCTACATCCAATTAAAGTAAACCAACCGTTTGAAAAGTGGGGTTTAGACTTTGTAGGTCCAATTAGCCCAGCGGCCCGTAACACACAATCTCGCTATATTATTGTGGGGCCACTGACTATGTGACCAAATGGGCTGAAGCGAAAGCGACATGAAAGGCAGATACGAGGACAACAGCCAAGCTCCTCTTTGAAAATATAATCACATGCTTCGGTTGTCCTTTTGAACTTGTGAGTGACAATGGTACGCATTTTATAAATGAAGTGATTAAGGAGCTCACAACAAATTTCATGATATCCTATTATAAATCTACTCCTTATTATCTGCAAGCGAATGGCCAAGCCGAGAGTACCAACAAGACCTTAATCTCTATTCTGACAAAGACAGTTGAGGCTCATCACACGGATTGGGATCTAAAGCTTACGTTAGCTTTATGGGCCTATCGTACTACGTACAAAGTGGCTATTAATTGCACACCATTCAAGATGGTATATGGCCAAGAAGCAGTCATGCCGTGGGAATTTGTCATTCCTAGTCTTTGTGTTGCTACTCAAGAGGGCTGGGATGGTAATCCCTTAGTAGAGCGTTTGTATATCCTTGAGCGGTTAGATGAAGAAAGACAATTGGCGGTGTACAATGCCCTTGTGGGTTGTTGCAAGATCAGGGTGTCCAGTTTTATCCAGTTTATGTTGGACTGGGACAATGCTTGGAGAGTAAATTTTGGGGGGTAAGGTACTTAAAATGAGATCAAGCAAATAATAGAAAATACGCTTGCCCTTAAATTAACTCAATATAACTTAAATTAATATAAATTAGTCTAATTAATCAAAAATATGATGAAATGATAAACAAATGATCTTTCCATACTTAGAGTGATCCAATATTTTTTTTCCATAGATGCACCATTACAAGTACACTAGTCCCTATAGGTTTTAGATGATTTACATTAAAAATGTAATTTTACTAATTAGATTATTAATATTTACAGGCCTTCTGATAGTTTGGAAGAATTTTGAAAAAAGATCATTAAAAATCCAACCATTGGATTTGTAATTTTTACTAACCACCACATTCTACTAATGTCTCAGTATCTGCCCACTCTTTTGATCTACAAGATTAAGGATTTTAAGTGGTAGCTATTGTGGGTACAAAAAGTGGCGTATATTATAACACTTTAAAGACCTTGAAATATTTAATGAAAAATAGACAAATATCTTAAAATTTTCTCGAGAAATCAAGTTAAGCTCCATATTATGTGAAGATCTAAGTACAAAGTGGGAATCTTATATGAGTTTATATGTAAAAGATATTAGCATTTTATGGAATCAGTTCAAATTTGGGACAAGGTGTATACATTGACTTTGTACCTAAGAAAATGAGGACTTTTAACTATCTAATGCTTAATCAAATTATGCAACTATATTTCCAACTTTGAATATGATGTTCCAACAAAAGAACTTGAAACGAAATTCCTTCATTTACTAGGAGAGATTAGCCACTAAAGGTAAATAAATGCCTGTTTTTTACTATTTACAAGGTGCTTGAGTGGACAAAACTGGGCACCCTGATCTTGCAACCACCCTTGTAGAGAAGGATAGAAGGAAGAAATGGTTTGATCATCACCTGAAAA
Source organism: Cibotium barometz (assembly GCF_041138505.1). Lineage (NCBI taxonomy): Eukaryota > Viridiplantae > Streptophyta > Polypodiopsida > Cyatheales > Cibotiaceae > Cibotium > Cibotium barometz. The sequence continues at coordinate 9,455,632 of NC_141055.1, forward strand.
ACAAGGACATCAAAGTTGGGGATAAATTCCTGATGTATGGAGTGCGTAACGAAAAGAAGAAGCTAAAATATGCTGGTAAGGGACCATACAGAGTATGTGAAATTACCTTGCAAGGTACCATCCGAGTGGAGACTCTCGAGACGACGGAGTTGAAACCGTTGGATTCCTCAATGGGAGTAAATTCAAAAGATACTATGACCCCCTAAGCCAGGAGGAATTACATGCAATCCATCAGAAGAAGGCAGCTAAAGAACAGGCTGAGCTTAAGAAGATACAAGCGATAGTTGAAGCTAAAGAACACCAGCAGCATGTTAGGTGCCAAAACGGGAGGCCAACTTGGGGATTACGCAAGCATTTTTTGAGGAGGCAGAGGAGGATTCACTAGAATCTGACCCGCCTCTACGATACCCAATTGAGATACAAAGTCCTTACAGGAAGGTGCTATACAATGCATTATTGGATACGGGAGCTCAACATAATTTGCTATCATATGGAGTGTGGTGTCAACTTGGAAAACCACTCTTATCCAAGAGTACATCCAAGTTAAGGGTATCAATAAGAAGAAAACCACTGTCTCGGGAATTCTACACTCCTATTGCCTATGACAAGGGGACTGTGGTTCAATGCTTTTTGGTTATGCCTGCTGGTACCATGGAGGGAACTGTAAACTTAGGGTGCAAATGGATGTTAGCTTCCAAGTGCAATATTGATTGGGCAACCAGGCGAGTTACAACGCAAGAACCAACAACCTGACCACTCAGGGTCCCGCACCTAAGCCATCAACTCTGGACAAAACGCTAGATAAGGAAAAATCACAAAGTCAAGTGGCTACACCATCTTTGATTGTTTGCCAGTCCTCTAATGCTTCAATGCCAAGAGTGGAGACAGGCAGTGTGGTCCACAAGGCTCCGCTTACTTTAGCGAAGAGTACATACAAATGGGTCCCAAAAGCTTCGTTAATAACGGGGCTACCTCTAATGCCCAATCTCGTTCAGACAAGAAGCCTCGTAGTAGGAAAGCAGCTACCCACCCTAGAAATGGCAAGGTAACATCACATTGGATTCCTAAAATATTATTAGCAGCCCAAGGGTACTACGAAGGGAATGACCAGATTTGGGTCCCTAAACATAAGCTGAATTCCTCTGCATCGCCTGTAAAATCTTGTAAGCCAAATGTTGCCACTCCAACGACAATTCAAGACCGTGGTAAGGGAAAGGTAACAGAGTACTCCACACCACTTCTTCCAAAGCTAGTTTGGATTCCCAAACGATATCGATCGATACCACCTAGCTCAGGAAGGGGGGAGTCACAGGAAGCTTCTAGCTCCCCATGCCATTCACACGTTGATATAGAAGTTTCTGCACACTCTACATCTACCCTTGTCAATACCCACCAAGAAACCAATGAGTCTACATCTCCCCTTGTAAATGTATCGTCGGAAGCCATATCCTCCGTTCGTTCTCATGGGAGCATACACTACCATCTCTTCAACTTGATGTGGCCACAAGGGTCATAAAAAGCTATCTACCCACATCACCACCTATAACCCACTGGACAAATTGGTTCCAAGGGGCCACAACATCATTGCAAAAAATATGATCTACCCAAAAAGGGGGGGAGCATGTACTCATGTTCGACATTCTATTGCTTCCTCCCTAACCTTCTCCCCTGACCATGTAACTTCAAAATTCGAGGGAATGTATATATATAGCTTCATACAAAAAAAGGTAAAAAGAGCAAGAGCACATTAAGAGGAGAGTTATCCGCACACAATTAGAAACAAGATTGACTTGTCTTCATGAACCTACTGATGCTATATCTGTGTTTGCAGATATGGCAGATGCACAAGCATCATACACTTCATCCACTCCCACCTTTGGTGAGAGGTATCGTCTGTACCTTTCTCAGATATTTCACATGTGCTATCCTGTAATTAAAACCAAATTGGATCATATAGATGTACTAGCCAGTGAGGGAAATGTTGAGGAATTAGAATGGCTAATTCGCCTATTGACCACGGCTGACCCCTACTCCGTAGAGGACGTATCCCCAATAGCCCAAGTCTTTACATTTCCACAGGATGACTTCCCTCGCATAGTTACATTCTTGACGAGTCTATGTGGATGGGAGGACGAAGAAGATATATCTGACGATGAATGGACGGATGAGACTCATGGCACCACCGAGGCTGATTTTATTTATTTGGATGATGCAGATAGAGGCTTAGCCTTAGGGCTACAGCCAAGACTCTACAACATCCTCTTACCTTGATCCTCAGTATTAATATGGTGACTAGTAGGCAGGTTAGTGTTTTCAAGTTGTTTCTAGATTTGTGTCCTTAAACGAGTCCTTATTTTTTTCCACTGATGTGCCTCTCGAGGTATAGTTCTTGTTAGTTAATTATACAGGTTGAAAAGTTTGGGATGGGTTCACTTTCATAGTCCTGGGACTGTCACAATGTTCATATATGGATATCTACATCAAATTACGGGCATTTCTCATCGAATCAAGGAGATCTCCAAAATACAGGTGTTATTCTTCCATGCCCACTCCACTCTCTTTCATTTTTACTGTTCAATTAATTGCATGAACTATAATGCATGACCACATGGAATTTGTCAAGCACTACTTAGTTTTTGAAGTTGCCTAAGGTGTTAGTGTAAATCATTAATTGAGTTTAACCTTATTTTAGAAATTCTTGGGAATGCATGGATGATGTCTTTAGTTAACCTTGGAATATGGTTATCTTAGGTCTAGAATTAAAACCATCTTAATGCTTGAACAACTTGGCCGTGTGTGTTGATCTCTAAGACATAGAAAGGATGTAAGAACGTATGATAATTTGGGAGCAAAAATTCAAAGAGATAAATAAAAAATAAAAAGAAAGGTCTACAAAAAATGGCAATGTATGTCTGTTATGTGCTTTCATGTCGGCCTATCACCCTATTGACACTTGGTAGGCGAGGAGTATTCCACTCCACACCGATGCCCTGGGTTGGTAGGGTGTAGCCTTACCTAAGGTGAGCTAGTAGATTCTTGGAGAGAAGGCCTTGTGGTAAACATAGCACCAAGGTCGATGCTAGTTTTGCTTTAGGGAGGTCACCATTGTTTGTAAAAATTCTCACGTGCATAAAAGAAATAAAGGTAAAAGACTCCTATGACTAATATTTCTTGTGTCCTTAGGCTCTTGGGATTAGCTTGTTCTGAATAGACACATTGTGGTCATCTATTTATTTATTAAGCTTGGTAATTTTCCTTGACTTAGGCTAGTTGTAGACCTTGATTAACCTTTGACACCTTGCTAACTCTTGAATTACTTTCAATAGTTTTAAACTCCTATTAATTTACTACGTTAGCTCCTTAATGTGACCTCTTAAACTAGGTTCTCATGGCATACTTCCATTGTGGTCTAACATGCTTGATTTTTATTTTTCATAGACTCTATATCTTTTGAAGACCAAGCATGCTTTCACTCTACTTCCCTGTTTTGCATATACAGCCTACCACAGCAAACCCTGCCAAGCTTACCATACCATAGCTTCCGAGGACGGAGTCTACATCAGGAAGGAGGGCATGTTAACTTATGGTGGCGGACATTGAGATGTATTACTTTTTACATCATATAATTATTTTACGTATTCTGAGTCATGGGTCGGGCTTGTCGGCACCACATGTAAAGGGTAAGGGGATTGGGTGATCGCTGATGAGCGGCGCACCTTGAATTTCATCAGGATAAGGGCCAGGATCAGCCGACCATGTGTGGGCACCCATGTGTGAACGGCCACGTCACATATACAAGTCAAATGTAACCTAAAACCTCTCATTCTCTAAGTGTTGAATCATCTTGCTTCATCTTCTCCATCTCCTTCTTCAGTGCGTGTGTGTGTGTGCGAGAGAGAGAGAGTGTGTGTGTGTGTGTGTGTGCGAGAGAGAGAGAGTGTGTAGCGATCGAGCATTGCATGGCAGCACGACGGTGATGGCTCATTCTTCATCATGGCACGAGAATCCTTCACGAGACGGCGGTCTGAGCGGTGAGTGACACACCATTGCTCCCTGTTTTGAGCTTGCTGGTTTCCTGGTTGTGTGCTTGCAGCCATTCGTGGCTCACACACGGTGCTTGGCAAGTCCCTAGCTCCGACATGTGCGGCAAAAGCGCACATCCTTCTTGAGGGGAAGGATGGAAGGCATGAGAGAGTGATATCCTTCTTTGAAACCTCTATAGGAACATCCTTTTATTCTGGCAAAATTAAACTTACTTTAAAATCTACAACATCAAAATCTTTACTTAATATTTCTTCTTGTTCCTTATCTATGATCATTTCTACATCATTCATTTCTTCTTGATTTTCAATATCACCTAGAAATGCCATAGACTGCATAACAGAAGTGTCAGGACTCCTATTTCCCGAATCTTCTGTACCTGCTTGTGCATGTAGATAGAAAAGGAGGGCCACATGATTCTGCAAGAGCCTGCACTTTCTATTATGTAGGCTTCATGGATTATAGAGTGACCTTCAGATGCTCTAGAAGTACATCATATTTCTTCTGCAATTTGGCCTTTTTTTTTCCCCAAAGATATTGCAGTGCCAAACTACTGAGATGATCAAATTTTCCACCATCAATATCTATAGCACCATAAGTAGTCAACCTAAGGAAAGCTTCCAGATCTTCTTCATAGTACACAGTGAAATGATCAATGGCTAAACACAAATCAAAACTAACACTGAAGGATTTCCTATAAGATACAAATAAGTCATGTGCACTTGCTGCTTGAAGAAACTCAAAGAGCTTCTCTGAAGGGGTTTCCTCTACCACATGAATGCCTTCATCATTTGAACCCATTTCAAGATGTATTGAAACAGCTATATAAGCTAAATATTAAAAAAAATCTGGTTTTTGAGGTCTTGAAGAACAGTATAATTTCGTGCATCCACTTTAGTCAGAAAACCCTATGTATGTGCTGTCTTTCCATGTGAAGATACTATCACAAGATATCACAAGAAGATTCTAAAAGAGCCTTGCAAGTGATTTGAAGGAACCCAAAAGCCTTGCAAGTGATCCAAAGGAACCCAAAAGCCCTTTGGAAGTACAATGCGATAAGAACACTCTGTTTTCCTTGCACTTTGTGTATTTGCGCGAAGTGTTTCTATTGGTAGGGAAACTAAGGCAACAATGGCTACTAGGGGAATTGGGATTGGGAGAACAAGGGTAGCTAAGGAAATTAGGGCAATTGGGAGTGGGAGAATAAGGGTAAATGGGGCAACTAGGGGAATTGGGAGTTGGAGCGATTGGAGTAAATTTACGACAAAAAAAAGGACCTTGACGTATTTATAAAGCTGTGAGGTCTGTACGTCCACACGTGTGAGCCACACTGCATACCTCCACACATGCAAAACATGTGTCGCACATGTGAGGCGCACGTGTGGCTATACGAAAATCATGACACGTGTTAGTACAGTGCATGTGTGGCCCACTGGTATAATGCCACATGTCAGTACAACCACGTGTCTGTACGGAGTACACGTGGCCCGTACAGTCATGTCATTGCCACCTGAGAGCCTATAAATGAATGAATCGATTCCCCCCTCCCATGTGGAAAGACAATACAAGTCCTACTTTGCCTCCCTCGCCTTGCTTTGCTTTGGATTACTTTGCCTTGCCTTGCATTGGAAAGACAACACGGGTACATGTAACCATCGTGTTTGGATTGTCCTTTGTACCATCATTCCATTTGGTAACAACACTCTATTCTATCAATGTCGAACACATTATTTGTATAAATATAAAGAATTTTATCCACATCAATATAAATATGTAACCCATCATTGAAAATGTGAAAAATGGATAAAATCTAACTAGATGGAAAGATAGCACGGTTGAGAACAATCGGTCGAGAGTGGATTGTCCTTTTGTGCTCTGTCTTTCCATCATGTCAGAATTGCTTCATTTTCCACTTTTTCAATGATGGATTCCTTATTTATTGATATATATTCTTTCTTGTTCTTGCTTTGCAATTGGAATGTGAAAAATGGATCAAATCTGACTAGATGGAAAGACAGAGTGCAGAAGAACAATCGGTCGAGAGTGGATTGTCCTTCTATGCTCCATCTTTCCATCATGTCAAAATTGTTCCATTTTTCACTTTTTCAATGATGGATTCCTTATTTATTGGTATATATTATTTATTATTCTTGCTTTGTGATTGGAATGTGAAAAATGAATAAAATTAGACTAGATGGAAAGACGGCACGGTTGAGAACAATCGGTCGAGAGTGGATTGTCCTTATGTGCTTCGTCTTTTCGTCAAGCTAGAATTGCTACATTTTTCACTTTTTCAATGATTGATTACTTATTTATTGGTATATATTCTTTCTTGTTCTTGCTTTGTAATTGGAATGTGAAAAATGAATTAAATCTGACTAGATGGAAAGATGACGCAGTTGAGAACAATGGGTCGAGAGTGGATTGTTATTCTGCACTTCATCTTTCCATCAGGTTAGAATTACTCTATTTTTTACTTTTTCAATGATGGATTCATTATTTATTGGTATATATTCTTTCTTGTTCTACTTTGTAATTGGAATCTGAAAAATGGATCAAATTTGACTAAATAGAAAGACGGCGCGGTTGAGAACAATCGGTCGAGAGTGGATTGTCATCTGCACTCCATCTTTCCATCAGGTGAGAATTGCTCCATTTTTCACTTTTTTCAATGATGGATTCCTTATTTATTGGTATATATTCTTTCTTGTTCTTGCTTTGTAATTAAAATGTGAAAAATGGATGAAATCTGACTAGATAAAAAGACAGGATGGTTGAGAATAATTGGTCGAGAGTGGATTATCCTTCTGCATCTTTCCGTCAGGTCAGAATTGCTCCATTTTTCACTTTTTCAATGATGGATTCTTTATTTATTGGTATATATTCTTTCTTGTTCTTGCTTTGTAATTGGAATGTGAAAATGGATTAAATTTGACTAGATAGAAAGACGGCGCGGTTGAGAACAATCAGTCGAAAGTGGATTGTCATGTGCTCCGTCTTTCCATCAGGTTAGGATTGCTCCATTTTTTACTTTTTCAATGATGGATTACTTATTTATTGGTAGATATTATTTTTTGTTCTTGATTTGTAATTGGAATATTAAAATGGATCAAATCTAACTAAATGGAAAGATGGCACGGCTAGGAACAATCGATCGAGAGTGGATTGTCCTCTACGCTCCGTCTTTCCATTAGGTTAGAATTGCTCCATATTCCACTTTTTCAATGATGGATTCCTTATTTATTAGTAGATATTCTTTCTTGTTCTTGCTTTGTAATTGGAAGATAAGATCTTTTGGAAATGTGATATGTTTTCTTGATTTCTTGATTGTGTTAAAATATGCAATTGAATGGGTGTGTGCAGGAATAAGCCCTTAGTAAGAGGCTATAAAAGAGAGTCCGTAAATGAAAAGGTGAGAGGTATCTACTGATGAGAGAATCAAGGGTAGCATGAGTGAATATAGGGGTGTGGAAAGATTCTAGGAAAAGGTGCCCCTAGATGTAGGGGAGGTCAGTGGGATTAGATGATTGGCATCTTGTGGATGTAAACACTATAAATTGAGGCATTGGCGTAATGAGTATTTACTAGTTTTTGAGTATCCATGCCTACATTATCCTAGTAGCTTAATTGCTCACTAATCTCGTCTTAATTATCATCTTAATTACATGCTAAATGATGTTGATTCTTGCATTTGATCCACCATAGCTCATCACTTTGCTTGCATTTTAACATGGTATCAGAGCCTCAGATCCATGCCCAACATGTCTTAGCCCATCATCAAGTGTTTTATTCACTTCATTAGCCCATAATCATAATTCTCTTCTCCATAGCCAAAGTATACCCCCAACTGGTGGAGGAGATCCCTCTTCCGTCACATATTCTCATTTCCCAAGCCCTTTTAGGGGCATAAACTAAACTCAAGGCTCTGCATGTAGCCCAAAGCAATCGGCGTTTCTCAGCGCAGAGCTCCCAAAAATTATGATTTCTCAGGTGCCTATTTTCTATAGAAGATCTCAGATCTACACTTACACAGAAGCAATTGGCCTAATTCCTCTTGGCCTCAGGGGTTTTCAAGGGTGCTCTACATGTTGATGATCTCAGTTTTGTGAAATTCCTCAAGGAGAAGTGGCATCAAGCTCTACATCAAATCTGCTAGTGACTTTGGTAAAACAGAGATTAAGCATTCAATGTTTGATCAAATCTTTTGTTTCTTGGCTTGATCCTCTACTAGACTAACTGCTATCGATACCTTTGAAAGGATTTGAGCTTATTTAAGGCACCAGATCTGGCCTCCCCGCACACTCTGTTTTTTGCACGTAAAATAGGAAATTATTTAACTAATCAGTGATTAATTAGCACTAATCACTATTTTTTGGTACAATTGATGGTTTAAATTTACCATTGGGTATCTGATATACAGATCCCTATCACTTCAGATTACAATTCAGAGATGGTTTGATACTCTAACCATTCAGTACAGATCAACTACACTTGGCTTTATGTAAATTTTTGGTGAATTTATGCTGATGATAAATCTGCTGTAATCATCATTTAACACCAGATTTGAGTTGTAAAAGGGTAGACACTACCCTTGAATCTTGAATTGGATTAAGAGGTAAGACCCCCTTCACATCATCATGAGCACGACACAAGAAATAACTAAATTTAATGGAGAGCAGTTTCATACATGGCAAACAAAGACCATGTATTTACTCATAAGGAAAAATCTATGGGAGCTAGTTGAGGGAAGAGATGAATGTTCAGAGGAGATTAGGAGAATGAGTGGAAGAGCAGGAATAAGAAAGCTTTAGGGCTCATTGCACTTAGCCTAAATGATGAAATCATTCACCACATCACAGGGATACAATGGGCTAAAGATGCATGGGATGAACTTAATAAATTATTTTGGCACTCAAGTAAAAAATTCAAAGATAAATCTGCTAATGCAATTCTACAAACGTGACATGAAGGAAAGTGAACCTCTAACCACACACTTGAACAAATACAAAAGCATTAAGCAACAACTGGCAACCATTGGGAAGAAGGTAGAGGATGATAAGGCACTAGCAGTGCTTCTGAAGAGTGTGGACAAAGGAGAATATGAGAACATTGTGGCAACCTTAAAGAATGTACCAGAATTGTAGCTACATGAGATAGAAGGAGATCTACTAGAGAAAGAGACCAAGGTTAAGAGAAGAAAGGGTTGGACCCTACAATTGGAGAGGAAAGAGCTTTCTACACCCGAGGAGGATTCTCAAGGAGGACGACGACAAGGAAGAGGCAGGGGAGGAGGAAGGACCTTCACTTGCCACAACTGTGGGAAGCCAGGACATATGGTTAGAGACTACTACAACAAACCAAATGAAGAAGGATTGACATCGGCAAACTTCATGGAGACTCCTAAGGAAGAGGAGTCAGGACATCTTTTTTGAGAGAGAAAGAGCGAGAAACCACACAACCCAATGTAACCTGCCCCAATAGAGTAAAACCACACAACCCAATGTAACCTGCCCCAATAGAGTAAAACCACCTCTGAGCAACGATGATGTAGGCCATGTGGTAGATGTATGTGTGAGCACTTTAGTCAAGGTCACGGGCACTAGGAGTAGCCTTGGACACATAGAGAGAGAGTGTCAAGGACTATGAGTTAGGGACTTGAGGCACTAGTCTCGCAAGCTACCATGTAAGAGGGAAACTTGGTATAGGGTCAAGGTGTGCTAGGATTATTCACTTGAGGGGCACCCTCTAGAAATGCTCTGATGCAAGCTGCTCTTTCACACCAGCACTCGTACCTAGTGCCTTCACTTCCTTGTCATCCCTCAAATACCCTGTCAACTGCAATGCAGGCATCTCTACCTCCTCATCGTTGTCGCTGATGAGGAACGCAAAAGTGGCGAGCTACGGGAGGAACCTAGTTCTGAAATTTCCCTTCCCCAACCTCTTCACCTCCTGCTTATTAAAGGTATAGTAAGCGGGGATGCAGAAGGTGTTGGATGTAGGGGCGGGCATATTGTTGAATGTACTTAAGCAGCTTAACAGGCACCCATCAATCATTGGGGCAATGGGGAAAGGCGATGGAGTGGGGAGCCAAGTATTGCTCCATGTATACAATATGCGTCTCATATTGTTGGGACACAAGGGCGAGCGACTTTTCAAAGTCGACTTCACAAGCGAACATGGCAAAGAGCTCACTCTTGCCTGCCCACGGGGTGGTAGAGAGGAACTCACAAAAGTTGTCAAAGTGGGTAGCCATGTGTGAATGCAAAGAGATAGTATGAGCTCGTACTTGGTTTCTATCGCGTGAAAATGAGAAAGAAGGCACCTTTGGCCTATTTATAGTTAAAATTTAAAGTTTGGCCTTTTCACACTAGACCGCTAGACAAAAAAATCACACTTTGTAAAAATATTAAGATTTCAATTAAATAAAGATTGGTTAAAAAAGAGCCTGTACAAAATTACAAGCATGTCATCTAATCTAAAATTGTTATAATGTCTTCATTTTTTGCCTCCCTTGTGACATTTACTTCATGTTGATCTCCATCTCCTTGTTGACTTGAAATCTCGTCATTGCCTTCACCTCAATCTTGAAACTCTTGCCCCTCACGTGCATCAGAACACAAGCTATTTTCCCATATACCCAGTTCATCTTCAAGCTCTTCCACATGCCTACTATGTGTTGGTAGGGCTATGCACCTTGCTGAAAATTCAAGGTCCCCCATTTGCCATGATTCTGAGACCATGGTTGTCTCCTCCTTAGGCTTCCCAATCTGTAAAAATATAGAAAGTGGCACAATAACCAGAAAGTGTAAGGGTTAATTCTAGACATGTAGTGGAATCAGATATACCTTTCTTCTCATCAACTTGAAATTTGACTCTTCCACATTGTCAAAGCCCATGATGCTAAAGTGTTGACGCAGGTTTGCTAGGCTCCAATGCTTGCTTGCTGTCATTCGCTCAATCCATCCATTTTGCATCATCACAGCTACCTCAATAGGCATAATTTCTTCTTCTAAGGCTTGAAGTGGGATCCATGTCCCGTGCTTTTGCATCCATCTTTGGTAGTGCATATGCATGTACAAAATAGAGCGTGCCTTCAAGAGTTGCATGTGCCTCTAGCTAGGAAACCCAAGGATGCAGGAATTAAGAGTGAAGACGTTACACATGAAAGGGATACTAGAACTACAGATCAAGCAAAGGCTGAGAAGGACAAAGAAAAGATTTCTTGTGAGGAAGAAAGGAGAATTGAGGAAGAAAGAATAATGGAGGATGAGCTGATGGATCTTGATGAAAAAAATCTTCAATATTTAAATAATGTACCTGGGCAACTTGTTGTTCAGGTGAAAATTTTGTTGATGGTTCAGAGTATCTTGATATATCACCTTTAGATACGTATATGCTGGCAGAGAGAAATCGAGAAATAAATGATATAGTGATCTTGATATCTCTCAAGTAAGCTATCATTTTTGAAGATTTTATTATTATAGTCTTTTATGAGGATAAGAAACTAATTTATCTAGTGATTTGTTTTTTTGTAGGCTTATTTTGGCCACCCTACCTAGAGATGCCTACTATCCTCTTTTTTGTTAGATCCTATAGTCTCTATTTATGTAAGAGAAGTAAGCACTAATTTTAACAGGCTCGAAGAATGGTTGAGGAGATGCGACTTTGAAAAGATGTAATATGTAATTGTGTCTTATAATGAGAAGTAAGTTTTCTCTTTTTAATATATGTCTTGTTTGGTTTTAGCTACTTCTTTTATGCTTCTCTATTAATCATCATTTTCTTCTTTTTCTGTTGTGTAAAAGCCATTGGAGTGTATTTATAATTGATCTCAAGAAAAGAAAGACATGTTTCTTAAATTCCATGCTTGGTATACATGGAGAAGAAAAATTGTAAGTCCTTCATTTAAATGGTCATTGTGTTTAATTATTCATATCGTATTGTATTCATTCATATTATATTAAATTGAATAATCTATGTGATTTGTTATTTTGCAAGGCATCTAAGCGTATAATAAACACATTAGAAACCATTCCATTAGGAGAAATATGGACTCTCCATTTTTCCCCTTAAGGAGTAAATAAAAAAAGATTGGCCGAACCAATGAGAGAGCTAGGATTCTAGATCTATGTAACATGGATATTTTTGTCATATCTTTGCCTAAATCTCTTAAGACAATAAAATAATAGAGCCTATATCTTAACAAAATAGAGAAATGTCATATTTCATGTCATAAACTATTCTTTCATGTCAGATGTACCTTGTGGTCATCACCACATGGAAGTTTGAAAACCGAATTTTAAATTTTTCTATTTTTTATGTTTAACTTTTTACTTTCCTTCCTTTTGCATTTCACTACCTTTTCATTTTTCTCCTATTTTTTGGCGGAATTCAATTTCGCTATATCTTCTGCAACTCTGGTTTGTCTATGTTTTGTCTTAATGTGAGTAATGATCATAGGTTTAAGATTTATTTATGTTTTGTCTTGATGTATTGCTGTTTATTTCTTGTTGTTTTAATCTTTATTTGTTGCTTAAAACCTTCTTTGCACAACAGTAATGCTTTAAAGTGGCATAAAATACCACAATAATGATCATAAGTTTGGGATTTGTTTATGTTTTGTCTTGATGTGTTGCTGTTTATTTTCACAAGAGCAACAAGGTTGTGAGCAGTAAATTGCTGTTTATTTCTTGTTGTTGTAATCTTTATTTATTGATTACAATCTTCTCTGCACAGTAATGATTTCAAATGGCATAAAATATAATAGTAATGATCATAGGTTTAGGGTTTGTTAATATTTTATTTTGATGTGTTTATGTTTATTTTCATAGGAACAACAAGGTTGTGTAAATCAAAGCAATAAGTTGCTTTTTATTTCTTGTTGTTTTAATCTTTATTTGTTGCTTACAATCTAACATATATATTTATTAATCATGCAATCTAGCTTTATTAATTTAGATGTCTTCAAGGAGGAGGAATACCAGTAATATTTACACAGTGAAGGTGTTTAACAAGAGAGATGATGAAGATAACCAGATCCCTGATCAGTAAAGTAAGTTAAATTGGATTTCAATGCGACCAAGTACTCGTGTCAATTTCAAGGTCAAGCTTAAAGATGTCACATACCCCAACAAGCAATGGAAAGGTAGAATCATAGAGTTCAGGAGATGCACAAATGGCATGAGTACAATAACAGAGGCTTTCATTCAACATGTTTATATGTACAAAGAGATTCGAGTGCATCATCATAAATTCAGTAAAAGACATAAGCCTAACAGTAAGTTTATATCTCTGTTGGCTTTGTGTTCTTGTGATTTGAGTCCATGGTTATTAGATAGAGTTTTAATACAAGCATGTTTGTTGCTTGTAGCTTTATATCCATCCACTCTACATGAATGGGAGAATGTAGAATGTTTTAGTGAAAAGCTAAATGTTTTACATGCAAAGATAGGTGCCTTGATCTATGACAGCAAGAGTGCAAGAGAATTAGCATCTCAGAATGTTTACTTTTATGATTCAGTGAATGATGTGGAGAGACATAATTTGGAATATATTCCACTACCACCGTTGTCTAGCCAAGAATGGTATAATCCTAGCTTAGACATGTTAGAAGCATGTAGGATAAAGATAAAAACTGATGTTCATGCTGCCATGAAACCATCCACATGTTCTAGATATGTGCATCTTAGTTGGTTTGTATCATTTAGTTTGTTGAATTTGTTTGGATCCTGTGAAGTAGTTAAGAAAACTAAGATTACTTATCAATGCAAGTGCCCATCTGAGGATTGGATGACTCAGTTACTGGGAGAGTCATGGCATCTCAAGAAAACTCACCACCACGATGATATCATTGAGTGTAGAATTACTGTGTCACATGTTACCTTTAGGTAAGATTACACTTCTGTTGATTATTGATGGTTTTTATTCATAAGTACTTCATTGCAAGACACTGATTGTTGATTGGTGATTTTATGTTTTTATGTTGGTTGTTTGTTTTTTATGACAGGTACTTCATTGCAAGACAAACTTTGTGCATTTGCTTCAAGTATAGGAGGTGGTGACTTCTATGAGGGGAGTGGCTCAACTTGGACCAAGACATGCGAGATGGCACGCATTCATCTTTCTATGCATAAAAAATCAATTTTAATGAGAATAACACTTTTAAAATAAAAATAAATCTTTTATGCATAAAAATCAATTTTAATGAGAATAATACTTTTTGAAATAAAAATAAATTCTTTATGCATCTTTCTATGTATGAAAATCAAATTTAATGAGAATAACACTTTTGAAATAAAAATAATTCCTTTATGCATCTTTCGTTGCATAAAAATCAATTTTAATGAGAATAACACTTTTGAAATAAAAATAATTCCTTTATGCATCTTTCTATGCATAAAAATCAATTTTAATAATTAATATCAGTGATATCCATGCATATTCATAGGTGAATATGTACATGGAGTAATTAGAATATTATGCAAAAATGGTGGGAATTACTCTTTTAAAATAACATAAAAACAAACTTTCTTTTCCACAAAATTTTAAAAAATTTTACCATAACCTCCTTTGTATGGCTCACCATTTCTCATTTTTATCATTCTTTATTTAACTTAAATTAACCCAAATTAGATTTATAGAACTCTAATCTACACAATTTTTTAAATTCAAGAGAGTAAAAAAAAGAATTTAATTAATCCTTTAGTTAATCTTTCTAAGATTAAGAAAGGCTGGAATGTAAAGAAGAGAAGGGGGTGGCCTTTTCATCAAGGCATATCATTTGAATTTAATTCAATTAACTACAAAACATAAAAATCAAGAAAATCATAGATTTAAAATTAAACAAGTAAGAAAATTAACTTACATAGAGCTTGTAAGCTCTCATTTGGCTTGAGAGATTGAGGGTTCTACTCTTGTTTGAAGCAAGAGTGGCCACCAATTCACTTTGGAGAGGATTAGGCCAAAAATAATTGAATTATTAAAAATTCACTTTGGAGAGGATTAGGCCAAAAACAATTGAATTATTAAAAAATTCAATGTAGATGGCTCAGAACAGGAGCAGGGTAACAGTAAACACCATTAAGCTTTTACAAAGGGGGAGGCTTCTATTTATAGGAAAAAGTGAGCCTCTAACCAATCAAACTGATTCTAGAATTTTCCAGATCAGTTTGGTCAATTTTTGACCATTTTTGGGTTAGTTCAGCTTACTTTTTGGATCTAGTTTTGAAATAGAAGAGAGGAGAGATGAAAATATCTATTATTTTTTAGTTTAAAACTCCTCCACACATGTGAAATAGGCACCTCCTTGAAGAGCCCCCTTCTCCTTACCAAGGTGTTAAAAATGTATCATTATACCCAAAATATCTCATTTTGTTTTAGTAATATTCATAGTTTTTTTACTAATAAACCTTGTACTCAGTCAACTCTTCATCTTATGTGAGCATTTACTCATTTTTGGGGGGTTTTTATTTTATTTTCAATTTATCTCCTCCCTATATTTGGATTAATCTTATTGGTCCATAGGAACCTTAATTGGATTATTGGTCCATAGGAACCTTAATTGGACCATAATCCAAAAATTTCTGAAAATTTGGACCCTTAGGCTAAGGTCCTTTATACCTATGTTCAATTAATTCAAATTGCACATTGGAAAGTTCTTTTTGAATTTCTGTTTCAGGGTAAACCATTTTAGACACTAGGAGGATTTTTATATCCAAAAATATCTTAATTTTGGATTACCTCTCTCTAGACATTTTCTCTCTGTAGGCCAAAACAGGGTAAAACAAGATCTTTCTTTTATTTCAGAGAGGGGAATAATTATAAGATTAGAAGGGGAGGTTCTTATACCTGCACACCTCAAAAGCTGGAGGGAGGAATCTTACATCCTACCCCACTTAAAAAACACGAGATGTCCTCATCTCGCAAACTAGAGGACAACTCTTTCTCTTAAGATCCAACTGATTCTAGGGTTCCTTATAGTCTAGTGAACCCAACAGAATCTTGGGATAAAGATCCCTTATATAGAACTCGTCATTAGATAACAATTCATTCAGATCATATCATTCATATCTTTAACACAATAATGGTCCATTAGACCGAAATTTCCATCTGAATAATCCTCCATGGGAATTTTAATTATACAGATTTTTAATTTGTCATCTCTTAACTTGATCCACTGGGTCAAGTGTTAACAGTAGCAAACTGTCCGCACAATCCACTAATCTCATAGTGATTTGCTAAAGTTATTATCGTCATTCCAGTTACGAACATCATCACAGGGACTCGTCCCATTCATCCTTATTGTGGTTTTGCTTAGCTTATCGCTTTCAAACAACTAAAATCCAGGAATCATCATTTTTTAATCTAAATCCAAATCAACTCATCAGTTCTCAACTAGAGTTTTAAAATCATATCAACCACATTCGAATTCATCATCTGTATAGCATTTTTGCTTATAATTTCAAGGTCTTAGATTTACTCTTATATACTACCAGTAAAGAGCAGCAGTTACATCCTTGGTATATACGGGTAGTCATCACGATCCTTGGAATTATAAGGTAAATACCATCATGTCTAGGCCTCAAGCAAGTCAGGGATTTCATACAATTACGGTACTTCCATTTGAAGACCCAATTATCTATTTATGAATCTTCATTTTGAATATTAATTTGTATGAATTTCATCACACAATTACAACCTTTTACTACTACTTCATAAATTTTTGACATTTTTGGTTTCTCGGTTGATCCACTTTAGTCAATTCGCTCTGATACCAGCTGAAAGATCCCTGTCAACTCCGTGCAACAAATTCAGGGGTGCTAGCAGTGGAAGTAGCACTTCTTATGTGGGGCAGGGTCCCTCACTCAGGCCTCGCCCGGATATCCGAACAAAAGACTAATCCATCGGCTCTTCCAAAACCGAACCCGGAAAAACTTCCCTCGCCCAGAAAGCACGGGTGATTCCTCTAGGATAAATTTACTCTAATGTAGTCAAGAGCCTTAACTAACAGAACTGATATGACCAAACCCATAAGTCCCATAGTCAGATCAAGGAAAAGACTTGCACTTGGATCATAGAGACCAACGCTTTTTTCCTCATTGAAAGACACAACCGTTGATTCTTTCCATAGAATAATTTTTATCCAGGATTTACTTCATTGCGTCTCATTTTAGGAATCCATTAGTCTAGCCTTACCCCATCCAGTCCCATGGGTTAGCCAACCTCGCCCAACCATTGTAGTGATGGGATCCATTTAAGAATTTGGTTAGGTTTTGTCTCGGGTACCAAGGAAAAGATTTCCCAGCCCCCCTAGCCAAATATTCATGCAAACTTAAAACTAGTCACACCATTTACACACCCAATATGAAATTGTCTTTTTCACAGATTCAGCTGTCTTTAAAACAATCATTTAATGAAACAATAGTATCACTGATTATAATCCTCCAAAATATCTGGTTGAATCCTAATTTCCATTTTTTCCTTCATCGTTGTACCTATGGCATCATTGGCAACCAGAACGCTCACCACCTGTCCACTCAGGGGCCTTTTTGATAGTTCCTAGCTCATAGTACCCGGCAATATATTTACTTATAAAAATCAAAATGGAATCTCCGTTGAAGATCAGCAAGATCAACCAACAAATCCATATAAAAGAGCCATGGACTCATCCGTTGAGGACCAGGAAGGTCAATCAACCAGATCCATGCCCGAATTTAGAAAACAACTCTTACTCCTTGTTCCAATATCTTTCCCGACGCACGTGTGGGTATCTTCGGTGACCCAGAGCCTAAGCATCGTATGGTCAGCACCCTCTAGGATCCTTCGCAGGTCACCTAGCACTTCACTCATAGGCTGCTTCCTTGGTCCCTCATCCACCGTACCGGAAGCTCACCATTTAAATCGAACCGAGGCTGGTCAAGACCTCGGCCGACCTTGCTACGCGAGACGTCCTCCAACCATTGACTCTTCGTCAGCTGTTGTAACTTTATGAAATAGGTCTCCACGACCTCATTCACAAGACGGTCAAAATGCTTTCCCAATATTTTTGACATAAAACAGTCATTTAAAAATAGGTCATAAATACAGTTTCTATAACGAACTCTCGTCTTTCCACATTGTTCCACATCAATCCTCATTTATTTTATATGTATTCCCATTCACATCACATCATTTTACATCTCATCACATCTTTTCTCATTTATCCGCATCAGTTCTCATCACTCGCATCTACTCATATCCACATCTCATCACATCATATTCATTCACATCACATATCACATCTATCCCAATTTACATCACATCTCATTCACTCACATCTCGATTCACATGACATCACATCTCATTCATTCACATCCCGATTCACATCACATCACATCTATTGACATCCATCACATTCAGTTACATCACATCCATTTACATCCATCACATCACATTCATTCATATCCATCACATTCATTCATATCCACCACATTCATTCATTCATATCCACCACATTCATTCTCATAACCATCCCATCACATATATTCTATCCACATTATATCACATCACTTCTATCCACATCATATCTCATTCATACACATCTCATCTCATTCATCCACATCCATCCAATCGTTTACATGAATGACTACTCACATCTCATTCATCCACATCCATCCAATCGTTTACATGAATGACTACTCACATCTATCCATACATTCATATCTATCACTTCACATCCTCGAATATTCATGTCACATCACATCTCTTTATATCACATCACATTCTTTCACATACACATACACATCCACATCCATTCTTTCACATACATCCACATCCATTCTTTCATACACATTCACATCCATTCTTCACATACATATCCATATCCATTCTTCACATACACATTCACGCCCATTCTTCACATACACATATACATCCATTCTTCACATACACATTCACTTCCATTCTTCACATACACATCCATATCCATTCTTCACATACACATTCACATCCATTTTCATCACATATCATCCACTCACATCCCATATCATTCATTTACATCTTGATTCACATGACATGACATCTCATCCATTCATTCACATCTATCTGATTTACATCACATCTCAGCACATCTATTCACATCACATCACACCCCATCCATCCATTCATTCACATCTATCTGATTCACATCACATCTCATCACATCTATTCACCTCACATCTCATCACCTCTATTTACATCACATCCCATTCATCCATTCATTAACATCTATGTGATTCACATCACATCCCATCCATCCATTCATTCATATCTATCTGATTCACATCTCATCTCATCACATCTATTCAGCTCACATCTCATCACATCTATTCATAGCATTTAAACATAGAATTTAAGAGAATTCTAATTTTGATATAAAAATTCTTTATGCATCTATTTATGCATAAAAATCAACTTTAATGAGAATAACACTTTTGAAATAAAAATAAATCCTTTATGCATCTTTCTATGCATAAAAATCAAATTTAATGAGAATAACACTTTTGAAATAAAAATAATTCCTTTATGTATCTTTCTATGCATAAAAATCAGTTTTAATGAGAATAACACTTATTGAAATAAAAATAAACCCTTTATGCATCTTTATATGCATAAAAATCAAATTTAATGAGAATAACACTTTTGAAATAAAAATAAATCCTTTCTGCATCTTTTTATGCATAAAAATCAATTTTAATGAGAATCACACTTTTGAAATAAAAATATTTTCTTTATGCATCTTTCTATGCATAAAATCAATTTTAATGAGAATAACACTTTTTGAAATAAAAATAAATCCTTTATGCATCTTTCTATGCATAAAAATCAAATTTAATGAGAATAACGCTTTTGAAATAAAAATAGTTCCTTTATGCATCTTTCTATGCATAAAAATCAATTTTAATGAGAATAACACTTTTGAAATAAAAATAATTTCTTTATGCATCTTTCTATGCATAAAAATCAATTTTAATAATTAATATCAGTGATATCCATGCATATTCATAGGTGAATATGTACATGGAGTAATTAGAATATTTCTTTTAGATACAAAAATGATGGGAATTACTCTTTTGGAATAACATAAAAACAAACTTTCTTTTCCACAAAAATCTGGAAAATTTTACCATAACCTCCTTTGTATGGCTGACCATTTCTCATTTTTATCATTCTTTATTTAACTTAAATTAACCCAAATTAGATTTATAAAACTTTAATCTACATAATTTTCTAAATTCAAGAGAGTAAACAAAAAAAAGAATTTAATTAATCCTTTAGTTAATCTGTCTAGGATTAAGAAAGGCTAGAATGTAAAGAAGAGAAGGGGGTGGCCTTTTCATCAAGGCATAGCATTTGAATTTAATTCAATTGATTGTAAAACATAAAAATCAAGAAAACCATAGATTTAAAATTAAACAAGTAAGAAAATTAACTTACATAGAGCTTGTAAGCTCTCCTTTGGCTTGAGGAATTGAGGGTTCTACTCTTGTTTGAAGCAAGAGTGGCCACCAATTCACTTTGGAGAGGATTAGGCCAAAAATAATTGAATTATTAAAAAATTCAATGTAGATGTCTTAGAACAAGAGCAGAGTAACAATGCATAAACACCGTTAACCTTTACAAAGGGAGAGGATTAGGCCAAAAACAATTGAATTATTAAAAAATTCAATGTAGATGGCTTAGAACAAGAGTAGAGTAACAATGCATAAACACCATTAAGCTTTTACAAAGGGGGAGGCTTCTATTTATAAGAAAAAGTGAGCCTCTAATCAAGCAAACTGATTCTAGAATTTTCCAGATCAGTTTGGTCAATTTTTGACCATTTTTGGGTTAGTTCAGCTTACTTTTTGGATCTAGTTTTGAAATAGGAGAGAGGAGAGATGAAAATATCTATTATTTTTTAGTTTAAAACTCCTCCACACATGTGAAATAGGAGCCTCCTTGAAGAGCCCCCTTCTCCTTACCAAGGTGTCAAAAATGTATCATTATACCCAAAATATCTCATTTTTTTAGTAATATTCATAGTTTTTTACTAATAAACCTTGTACTCAGTCAACTCTTCATCTTATGTGAGCATTTACTCATTTTTGGGGGGTTTTTCTTTTATTCTTCAATTTATCTCCTCCCTACATTTGGATTAATCTTATTGGTCCATAGGAACCTTAATTGGACCATAATCCAAATTTTTTGAAAATCTGGACCCTTAGGCTAAGGTCCTTTATATCTATTTTTAATTAATTCCAATTGTACATTGGAAAGTTCTTTTTGAATTTCTGTTTCACGGGAAACCATTTTAGACACTTGGAGGATTTTTATATCCAAAAATATCTCAATTTTGGATTACCTCCCTCTAGACATTTTCTCTGTGTAGGCCAAAACAGGGTAAAACAGCATCTTTCTTTTATTTCAGAGAGGGGAATAATTATAAGATCAGAAGGGGAGGTTCTTACACCTACACACCTCAAAAGCTAGAGGGAGGAATCTTACAATTAGCATCATCAGAATTGAATGTCTTCTTTTGTAAAAGTGGTGCTAATTTATCAAGTGCAATCTACACATTTGCCTTTGCTAAACGTGTCCGTCCCCCATTGCTCTGATAAGGGATAGCCATGTGTAGTTTTTTCCATCTTCCCCACACGAGAAGAGCAAGGTGTTGCCAAAGCTTGAGATCAATCTCTTGAGCACCATTGTGGTGGAAGGTGAAGAATACTTATTTCTTCATGACCTTGAAAAGGCAGCTGGCTTGAGAATGGATGAATGCTTGGGCATTATATGCACGCGATGTGAGGTGGACCTTGATACGTCCAACCTCGGTCCTCACCTAGATTGTGTCATATTACCCCTTGGAGAATCTATCACAAGAGATAGTTGCCTTGGTCAAGGAAACTATGGTTGAGACCATTGAGCAAGCCCTAGTTCCAGAGGAGGAATTCACAACCTTACAAGACAAGCTAGAGGCTGAAAAGGATACCCCTGCTGTGCTGGAGTGATGTAGGAGACCAAAGCATCTAAAAAGGATGAGGCTAAATCCTCGATTGACCTCTCCGCCCCCACTAGCACTTTGGCAAAAGAAGACATTGAGCAAGAGGCAATAATCGACCTTTTACAACTTAGAAACATTTGTAATTATGTATAGGAAAATATTTTGATTTTTCCTTTGATTGCAGAGGGTGGTTGAAATTGATGCATTTGCTGGGAGAGGTGGTAGCATCAGAGACTAGGCCAAGGTCCATGGACATGATGCTGCGTTGGTGCACTATCTTGGTCGGCTTCCTGTGGATGACATATCCATTATCCATAGGGACTACACCCCTCAATCTGCCTTCACTCTCTTCTTTTTGAAAGCAATCTCTAAGGTGCTCTGTGTAGCCTCTATGGCACAGAGCACCAAATGTATAGTTCTGACTAAAAAATCCCTTGCTGTCAATGTTTTTGGTTCTGGATTTAGGGGTAAGCTTCTTGCTCGTATAGGTATAGCCAAAAGCATAGGCACACAGAGGATCCTCAAGAAATAGCCCAATCACTCTTTGAGCACACTCTGCCCAATAACAAGAGAAGGAAGCTCAATATTGTAAGAAAGCTTTTGTAAAGATGATGTATCACTTCTTATTATTATGAATACAATATAGTTTTTGCAAACTTATTTTCATCAAGTATATCATTGTTTTTTCTAGTTTATACTATTAAATTTTTTGTTAACGCATCAAAAATGACCCTGGGTTGGGGGCCTGGGGGAGTAGTGCTAGAACAGTGCGAATTTTGAGCCTGCACCGCTGCTGTAGAGCGCCCAAATTCGCACTATTCTAGCGCAGCTTCCCTAGCCCTTCAGGAGCAATTATGATATATTGGATGACAAATAATGTATTTTTACACATGATAAAAGGTGTTTTTATCTTGTAAATTATTGTTTTTCATAATCAATGTACTCAACTTCATTAGAAATAATCCTAAGTGGTTGGGGGAGCAGTGCTAGAATAGGGCAAATTTTGAGCCTACACTGCCGCTGTAGAGCCCAAATTCGCACTGTCCTAGCATAGCTTCCCCAGTCCTCCAGGAGAAATTCTAATGCATTGGATGACAAACAATGTATTTTTACACATGATTAAAGGTGTTTTTATCTTGTAAACTACTGTTTCTCACAATTAGTGTACTCAACTTCATTATAAATGCATCAAAAATGATCCTGAGTGGCTAAGGGAGAAGTGCCAAAATAATGCAAATTTTTAGCCTACATCGTCGTTTGCAGAGGCCAAATTTGCGCTGTTCTGGCACGGCTTCTTCAGTCCTCCAGGAGCATTTTTTATGCCCTGGGTGACAAACTGGCACATGATAGACACTCCATGTTAAATAAACATGATGACACTGAGACATTGTAAGTGAAACTTAAAATTAAAATTATCAGAAGGTTACAAATGAAAGCCAGATAGGCTAGTTATAAAGGGAGGTTTGAAACAAAAGAGTTGCTTCAAAAAGCAGGTTAACATCTAAGATCTCTAGATCGTGTCTCGTTCGCCTCGAATACGCTGAGCTAGTTGCATGTCCTTGGCAGAAATGGTAATCCTCTTTGCATGTGTTACAAGGAGGTTGATGTCTTCAAAAAGCCCAACAAGGTAAGCCTCGGCAGCTTCTTGCAATGCTTTAAGGGCAATCCCCTGCACACGAAACTCTATTCTATATCGTTTGAGAATCTCCTTCACTGTGTGAGCGAAAGGGGCTCTTCTTATCAGCAACTCAATGTTCCTCCGATAAAACTTGATTTCTTGTAGAGCCCTATGCCCTTGGCGCATCCTTCTCCTTGGAGCTCTCTGTGTTATGTTGGTGCGTTGGCGAGATTGGGACTTCCTTGGCTTGAAGAGCTTGACCTTTCTGCACTTGCGCGCACTTGCAAGAACCTCCCCTTGGTCTCTCTCATAGTTTGAATCATCCTGCTGCTGCTGCTGTTGTGGTACCTGTGTATCAAGTTTCTCCCGAGTAGGTAGGGGACCCTGTCCTGGTAGTAGGGTCTTGCCACCTGTGGTGCTGCGCAATGTAGGAATGTTTTCACCAACCCAGTCGAACTGCTCATCATCGGCCTCTCTGTCTTGATCTCTGGGGTGGCTGCATAGTGGAGTCTTCTTCATGCGCTTGCTCCCACTAGAAGGGCCTGCATGTGTGTGCGTTGGTGTTGCTATGGGAGGAGGGTTGGACTCTGGTGATCCCATTAGGTGTGTCCTAGAATCCAAGGGGTCACTCTCTTCCGTGGTGTTGCTAGTATGTGGTCATTGGTGGGTGCCTTGCACTGTGTTTTGTGAAGGCACGGTAACACGTGCTGTTCTTGGTGCATGCCATATCCATGTATGACTATGCCTATTGTGTTAATGTGGTGATGTGCTGGTGTCCGTACGTGGGTGCCTACGTAGATCTTGAGCTCAAGCTCTCTTAAAAAGTGAAATGAAAATGAAATGAGGGAGGGAACTATTAATAGTTTTTTTAAGGAAAAAAACCTAACTAAACTTATTTTCTTAGCCTTAATCTAGATTTGTGCTAGTGCATGCACAACCCAACGCCTCCCTTGTCTCCTCATCATGCACGCCAAGCACCATGGCTATGGGGAGCATTGGTCTGCAACCATTCAAGCCGAGCATGACTTTTTGCAGCCTTGCGTGCCTCTTGCATAAGCTTTGATTGTTGGGCCCACTCCCTAACCAATACCCTTCCAAAGGTTGTGCTATAAAACCAATTGAACATCTCTTGTAGATAGTTTGTACATGTTCTTTTCCTGCAAAAGCTCCACCTCCATGTCTTGTATTTTTGAAATAAACCCCTCTTGCTCTATAATGTGATTTCTCTATCCCTTGGGTACTCCACATGTCGAGCGATCCATACTTGTTCATGAAATACGCACCATGAGCATAAACTATGTGCTGTACACATGACAATAGAATTTAATTAGAAAAAGTCCTCGTTAAAACACTAGTTTATTTTTTCTCCAATCATGGGGGAGACCTTTTGAGCAACCTTGTATGACATACCAGAGGCGTGCTTATTCACTTCAATTTTCACATTTCTACCATGGCAACCCAGAGAATTCAAAAGATGCTCTAATTTACCAAGGGCCGTAACTTTCCTCTCTTGTGTAGGCATTGTGAATACATAATCGATATGGCACTTAAGCAATTGATTGAAGATTCTCATGAATGCATGAAGTGTGTAAAAGTGAATATTCTTTAGTGGAAAATTAATGATGGGGCTCCAATTTGAATTCTTGTTTGGTTCTCCTAGCATATCAGAAGACATGACACCTTCCATCCATCTTGCATTTGATTGTTCCTCATCTTCATCATTAGTAGACTCCGTTGGATCTACTGTATCTTCCTATTGCTTCTTCCCTTTCTTGGGACCTTTTGAGGCATCCTTCCCAACAAAACCAACCTTCTGCATACCTTTTCCATTTGTCTTTTTCTGCCTAGGAATATCAATCTGAGCATTGTAGTATAGACAAGGCTATCTTGATGTCGTACCTTGAGCACAACCCATCATGCATTTAATTGTCTTCAAATCTCCCCCAAGATGCCAATCCACCTTGAACTTTCCTATGTTTTCTACATCTAAAAGTTAACCATCAATTTGCTCTTTGATTACATCTATTATCAAGGAGTCCTTTCAAACATCCATGTCAATACCTTATGTGTCTCCTTTGGTACCTCGAATGCACCAAGCCACCAGACCTCTTTCTTAGACTGCACACTAAAACTTGGTTTGGTAGCCTTTTCCTATGCACATATCATGGCCTCATTCATGAGTGTAATGCTCATACGTTTCAGCTTCCGACCTTCCACAATTTGGCACTCATCTAGCTTGAGCACAAATGAAAGTGTGCTTCCCAAAACTGTAAATAAACGATAATTTACAATATTCAAAACAAAATAATTATCTTCATTTTATACTGAAAAACATGAATAGTAGCAATTGCAAGTTCTCACCTTCTAGTGAAAGACCATAGAACTTCATCATAGCTTGTTGTAGTCTCTCAATATGAACAAAGATGTTATTGTAAACATCATAGTGAAATTCTGTATTTGTTGTCTTGCTTTTCTTTCTACTCGATCCTGTGTCTAATGTTAGTGTGCCCTCAACGTGATAAAACTGTCCTATAGCTCGCTGCACATCATCATTATTGATACGCTTGACATTGTGAGTCGCCTTGAGTGTAGGAAATAAATTGCTAGTGATCCCTTGTCTTAGAAATGCATCTTTTACAACCTGATGGATTGCTTGGTACCCTTTCATGCTGATTCCAGCTGCATCACAAGCATGTTGAATTGATGAAGAATCGATGGAGGTGGTAATCTCGCTCACCACATTGCTGACAACAGCTTGGCGTATTTTAGAACGATGAGGGTCAGTAATAATTGAGAGAATATCCTTGGTATTCAGAATGGCTTTGACCAAATCCTTCCATCCCTCTTTGTTAGAACCACACACCTCTTGCAAAAAATTCCTAGCAGAACACAAATCATGACTATTTTGTTTAAATCGAGTGCATAATGAAAGTTTATGTTACTTACTTTGTTGTATGAATCCTTTTCTTCCATGGTCCACCTTTAAACACAAGAGATTCTATACAGCCAATGTCTTTTTGCGTTCTCACGAGCACCATTTAGCGTTACTTTGAGTCATTTGATAAGTTCCTCTAGCCTTTGAATCTTTGCATCCTTCTCCACATTCTCTGTGAGGATCTCTTTCATTTTATCTGATGATGTTTTAAGTCCTTCTTGACATTGTAAAAGGCTGAATTGTGATGCTTGCAATTGAGATTGGAGAATATGGGTTTGCCAAGCTCCACTTGTAGTCAATCTTCTGTAGTATCCTAACAAGCCAAGCTCTCCTTCACCAACAAATTGCATAAAAGATGATAAATCGTGGAAAGAAGGGTTTGCACTTAATGGAAGGTCAATTGGATAGAGATGCCCATCAACCCAAAGATCTACAGTTTTCTCCTTAGCTATCCTATAAGCCTGGACAGATTGTGCATCAGTAGGATGGGTTTTTTTAGAGCTGCCATACTCTTCAGGAATACGAATGTGTAAATCAACCTTCCGTTTTCTAGCTTCACAAGGGTCTACACACACAGCTTGCAAAGGCTCCATAGCTAAGTAGAGGAAGAAGCTAAAGCAGAGAGATCCTCAGAGGGAGAGAGAGAGAGTGAGTGAGAGAGACTGTTAAAACTTTGTTGTTGGAGGTTTAACACAAATCCGTTTTTCTAAGTAGAAAATGATATTTTTGATATACAAATATACTAACATGGAGTTTTTCATCATCAATAAATTACATTTATGAGAAAAAAAATTTGGGTCCCCCCACAATTTTGGGATCTCATGGATGTAGTGGTTCCTGACAGTTAGTTATGTTTTTGGGATTGTGGGGACCTGACAGTAGTTGTGGATGTACTAGCTCTTGACAGGCTTCTGATGTGACCCTTAAATTACAAGCTTTTTGGAGGAAAAAAGATATTTTCATCATACATGTTGGTTGGGTGGTGTTTTTTCCACAAAATATAAAAAAATAAAAAATAAAAAATTTTCACTTTTTGGGGCCCACCTAAATACGAGAATGTTTTGCTGATGGTGGTGGAAGGGAGATATGGTGGGAGTTAATGAGGAAGGAGATTTCAAACTGACAAGAAAGATTCAATTTGTAGAGAGTGAAGATAAAAAATTCAAAAAGTATGAGAAAAGTCAAAAAGTAAGAGAGAGTATGAGAATATTCTCTTTAAAAAGTGAAACTAGGGGGGTATGGCTGATGTGGCAAGGCAAAAAATACGGGTCATCATAGCCTTTGTCTTCCTTAAGCCCAGCTTTTTAAGCTCTAATCTCTTAAAATTAGGAATCCTTAGGAGACCCTTTTTGGGTCCAAAAAATTCCTAATGCATATATGCCTTGAGCATCTATAGTTGTGAAGGTATTGCTTACCTCCTTCAAGCGTACTCTTGCAACATCATCACCAATGGTTTTGAATTTGGGGTTTTCCAATGCATACTTCACCATACCTTTGCTTAAGACCTTTGCAATTGTATCATCAACCTCTTCACTTAGGTTGGAAAACATATTCTTCATGTTTGCACATTGTGCATAGACCTGCCGATTATATTGCCCACTCCCTCTGGTCAACTCATGAAGTGGTTTGAGCAACCTCACACGCTCACGTACTTGTTTGGTTTTCATTGAGGGTTCAGCAAACAGCAGTCTTTGCAAGCATTACTGCCATCTTTTTGTTGTCCTTCTCCAAACCCTACATTTTACAATAATGCAATTCTGCATTGTCTACCTTGACAACATGCACGCATTTTCCATAACATGCATCGCATCTTGTAGACTCTGATACTCTCTCTCCTTTTTCACTTAGTGATTTTGTGAGCTTCTTAATCCTTGCATCCATGCCCACCATGGTGCGCTGAACAGATGTGTAAACACTATGAGCTTGCATTGCTAGCCTCCTAGTGTATCCCAATAACCTTGCATTACCTTCACACATATACTTAATGAAAGATATAAGTCCACTAAATTATGGAGGTCTTTGGGTAATTGGATCGGGTGGATAAATACACCCCTCAACCCAAAGATCGACATGTTTTTTTCTTGCATTTCTATCTTGTTGTATTATCTCTGGTTGCTTTTTACTTGTTATCGTTCTCTTGTCTACTAGCGGTGCATACTCGGCCTCCACTTTAGAAGCGAATGTCTCTCTTCTTATTCCAGCCTACATCCTAAAATTAGCATTTGGACAAAGCACAGATATTAACCAAAAATTAGCTCTAGACAAAATACAACTACTAACAAAAAAGTAACTTTTATACATTTGTACAACTCAAAAATTTAACCAAAAATAACATTATTAAACACAACTTTAACCAAATATAACTTCAATATAATATAAAACTAAATCATAGCTTGTAATCAAAATAACACACTTGTTTCACCCAAATAACACAGAAATAACATCATAAATGAGAAATAACATTATTGAACATAACATATAGACTTCAATATATCCTAAAACTAAATCATAACTATTAATCAACAATTATATTTCACACACTTGTTTCACTTAGAAAATCACTAATAAACAATCTAAATAACACAGAAATAGCATCCTTAAACTCAACTATTATCTTCTATTTTACACATGACTAAATCACATTTAGAACAATAAGATGGTCAAAATAGAAAAGAAAACAAAATAACTCAGACAATATTAAACCTTAACAAAATAACATAACATATAACAAGATGGACATACCTCTATTGCTCTCTTGTTCTTTGATTCTTTTACTCTCTTGTTTCCAAAACTAAATCAACAATTATATTTCACACACTTGTTGCACGCAGAAAATTAGTAATGAACAATCCAAATAGCACAGAAATAACATCATTAAACTCAACTATTATCTTCTATTTCACACATGGCTAAATCACATTTAGAACAATAAGATGGTCAAAATAGAAAAGAAAACTAAACAACATAACAGATAACAAGATGGGCATACCTCCATTGCTCTCTTGTTCTTTGATTCTTTTACAGATATTAATGAACAGAAAGATGATTGAAGGGAAAGATGAATATGTGGTTCCAACTAAATGGCACCAAATAATCAACATACCCTTCAATTTCTCTGTTACTACAGAAGAGAAGAAACCCCACGATTGAGAAGATCTAAACTCATTAATGTGGTTTAGGAGGGAAAGAAATCTTTTGAGTATAGCTACTAAAGAAAACAAACACAGATTTGAATTTTCTCCGTACAAAGGAGAGAAAGTGAAAAACCTAAAGCAATATCTCATCAAAGCAAACTAAAATCATCCTAAACTAAAAACCCTCCTTTCTTATTCTAAAAAATCTAGAGAAGTCTCTAAATGAAGAAAAAATTCATAAACCCTTGTATACTTAATGAAAAATGATGAAAATTAACAATCACACTCTTAGAGCAGAGAGATAGGCGTGGGTAAAAAGAAATTTAAAAATGTGATGTCTGCATCAAGTTATTTTGTTTTTTAACTTCTCCCATTTTGAAATACGTAAATGAAATCTATTTGGAAGGATTTAGAAGCTAAAAAGTCATGTGGTTATTTAAGAGTGTCACATCTTAGATGCTTCACGTTTTTAGATCAAATAGAATATTATTATTTTTAGATCAAATAGAATATTATTATTTTAGATTTGAGAATTTTGAGAACAGGTGGTCCTAACTTTGGACATGGTACAATACTGCAATAAAATAATAGGTGAATCTCTTTTAAAAACAATATAAAGAGATCTCCTTGATTCTACAAGAGCTAATATTATTGTTACCATATTATAGTAGTGATGTGTGTGAACACACTTAGGACCGCCGGGGCACTTTTTCCCTCACTAGGAGGTTTTTTCCCCCGTGCATTGTATATACGCCCATTATCTTCTAGGGCTTGTTATCTTTCATTTTTGGCACTCATAATACACTACTGTGTTGTGCTCAAGCTTCCTCATCTTCTTGAAGTTGTGTGTGCATTCCTGCAACCCTAATTCCAACAATTGGTATCAGAGCAGGCTTCCTCCTCCCGGGCAGCATCACCGGCACCTGCCGCTTCATCTCCTCCGATTGCAACGAGGTTTCACGAGCGTCTGCAGGTTAGTATATGCCGTGGGAGAGCCCGTAGGGCTTGGTTTTTTCAGAATTTTGATCTGGAGTCATTTCGCCCTCCGTTTTTGCATTCCAAGTACTGCG
Organism: Cibotium barometz; assembly: GCF_041138505.1. Taxonomy (NCBI): domain Eukaryota; kingdom Viridiplantae; phylum Streptophyta; class Polypodiopsida; order Cyatheales; family Cibotiaceae; genus Cibotium; species Cibotium barometz. The sequence goes on from NC_141055.1 coordinate 9,486,428, forward strand.
CAGGCAAAATCGTCCTACTGTGCAGATTTTCTGTCAAGATTAAAATCTGCAGGACAGGTGCCCATTCGTCTGTTTTGGGCTGTGCTACATAGCACAGGTCGATTTTATACAGGTTTACCTCTTACAGACAGCATTTACATCTAGTAGTACAGTCATTGGCCATGGCTGACAACAATGATGTATTCCGCATGTTGGCTGCTGAGGATAAGTTGGATGGCACCAACTATCCATTATGGGCATATATGATGCGACATGTATTGGTAGCAAAGGGGTTATGGAACATTGTGCAGGGTATTGATGCACGTCCTATTGTGGCTGGGAATGCTGCAAACACATCAGAAACAGGTACTGTTGATGATGGTGCAGGCACAAGTGCTGTAGCAGCTGTTCGAGAACCACCACTTTCAGCAGAGCAGATTCGTTGGGATGGTAGAGATGCGCAGGCTCATGCCTTGATTGCGCTGTCTGTCAAACGTACCATTATCCCACATATTCGCTCCTGCAGGACTTCTAAGGATGCTTGGGATGTACTTGCCACATTGTATCAGGCAAGAAATGAGGCTCGTGTTGCTTATCTCCGAAAACAGTTGGAGAATGAGCATATGAACGAAGGTGATTCTATGGATAGCTTTTTGACAAAGATCAAGGATTTCAAAGAGCAGCTCATTTCTGCAGATGAAATCCTGTCAGACAGTTCACTTGTGCAGACTGTTTTGAATGGTCTACCAGATTCTTATCAGGGTTTTGCTTCCACTCTTCGCTTGATGATGAAAGGCAATCCCAATGCCTTATCATTTGAGGAGTTAGTTTCTGTTTTGCTGCAAGAAGACCAGTCAAGGCAAAACAGGAATAATATGCGTGTCGCAGATCAAGCTTTCGTTGCTAGTCAGAGAAGCGGGAAAGGTAAAGCTGGCTTTTCTTCTAGTAAGCAGAAATCTGCAAATGCTGCGCAACCAAAGAAGGAAGACAAAGATGAGAAGAAGGGTGACAAACAGAAGACATTTTGCAAGTACTGTAAGGGAAATGATCATGTCATCAAAGCGTGTCCTAAGCTGGCTGCGAAAGAGGCTAAGAAGAAAGAGGCTGGTATGGCTGTTGCAGATGCCTCTCCTTCTAACAATGAATCTGCTAATGTTGTGCTAGATACAGAATGGGCATTCAATGCGCAGTGCAGTTATGACCCATCTTTGCATGACACATGTATGTCTGCAGTAGATTCAGATGTATGGTACTTTGACAGTGGTGCCACTAAGCATATCACCTCGCAGCGCAGTTTATTCACTTTCCTTGAGTCTGCTCCCACAGGGAATACTGTCACTTGTGCCAATAACTCCTCTTATCCCGTTAAAGGAGTTGGACAGATTGTGCTGAATGTTGCAAATTGCAACACCTTTACACTTTTTGATGCATTGTATGTGCCAGGGATCAAAAAGAATCTGCTGTCAGTCTCCGCATTTGCCAAAACAGGTTTGGTTGTAAAATTTGTGGATGACAGATGTACTGTTCATGATCTCTCTTGTGGTGACATCATTGTAGCATCTGGTTCACTATGTCGAGGGCTGTATAAGCTCAATATGGATGGCAAATGTGTAGAGGATTCAGCATGTGCTATTATGGATACGCAGGCTATTTCAAATGCAAAACTGTGGCATGCACGTTTTGGTCATCTGAATTTTGCAAGTTTGCTGCGCCTGCAGAAATCTGAAATGGTGTCTTCTTTGCCTAAGCTTGAGGCACCTGTCAAGCATGTTTGTGAGGGCTGCATATTGGGTAAAATGCAGCGTGCTTCCTTTCCCAAAGATGGATCAGTGAGAGCTGAACGCAGATTGCAGCTTGTTCACAGTGATGTTTGTGGACCCATGCAAACTCCATCATTTGGAAACTACCTTTACTTCGTGACTTTCATTGATGACTTTACCAGGCATGCATGGGTATATCCTTTGAAGGCAAAGTCCGAAGTGTTTTTGTGCTTCAAACAGTTTTTGGTTATGGCTGAAAATGTGTCAGAAAGTAAGATGGGCACCCTCCGTTCAGATCGAGGGGGGGAGTATATGTCTTCAGAATTTAATGCATTTCTGGCTGAGCGTGGGATAAAACACCAATGTACAGTGCCGTATACACCACAGCAAAATGGTGTGGCTGAGAGAAAAAACAGGTCTCTCATGGAAATGGCAAGATGTATGGTTAAGAGTCAAAGTCTACCACATGGTTTTTGGCTTGAGGCTGTCATGTGTGCCACTTATGTACTAAACAGGTGTCCCACCAAAGCATTACAGGTTGTCACTCCATATGAGGCTTGGCATGGCCGCAAGCCATCTGTTGGCCATTTACGTGTTTTTGGTTGCCTGGCATATGCATTAGTGCCTGTGCAACATCGCAGAAAATTGGATGACAAAGCTGTCAAATGTATTTTTGTTGGATATAGTGCTGAGAGCAAAGGCTATCGTTTGTATCATCCACAGACAAAGCGCATTTTGGTTAGCCGTGATGTTGTATTTGTGGAAGATGCAGTTCAGCCCTTGGTTTCATGTACTAAGGAGACAGATATCAGCTCACGTGATGTCTATGATACATTGTTGCCTCTTTTCAGTGGTGCACAGTCAAGTGCAATACCTCATGAGGCAGTTTTTCAGCCTATGCAGGTTTTAAATGATGGCACAGATCAGCCTATATCTGATGCAGATGTGCATGATGCACTTGAGGATGAGAGACAAGAGATTGAGGGCTCTAGGAATATGCCTAGATGGCTGGTGCAGACTTTGCGTGACAGCAAGTTGGATGCCCCTTTGTCTAGTCGCACTCGTTCTGGCTCTCATGGTGCCTCTTATGCGTCAGATTGTTATGCATTGGCTGTTTCTAGTATGTGCGATGAAAGTGAGCCTGTTTCATTTGATGAGGCACAAAGTTCAGAAAATTGGATGGCTGCTATGCAAGCAGAATACGATGCTATTATGAAGAATGGTACATGGTCTTTATGTGACTTGCCCCCTGGCAAGAAGGCCATTGGCACTAAGTGGGTATACAAATTGAAGCGTAAGCCTGATGGCACAGTGGATCGCCATAAGGCTAGGCTTGTTGCAAAAGGTTATGCTCAAGAGAAGGGCATTGATTTTGATGAGACTTTTGCTCCCACATGTCGTATGACCACTGTTCGTAGCATCTGTGCATTAGCAGCTCATAATGGTTGGAATGTACATCAGCTGGACATAAAGACTGCGTTCTTAAATGGAGATTTGCATGAGGAGGTGTATGTATCGCAGCCTCGTGGTTTTCTTCAAAGAGGGCAGGAAAACAAAGTGTGCAGGTTAAAAAAGGCTTTATATGGTTTAAAGCAAGCTCCACGAGCTTGGTATGAAAAAATACATGCATATTTGACTGCACATGGGTTTCAGAATAGTCCAACAGAAAGCACTTTGTATGCTAAACGTGTGGATGGTGTACATCTAATCATTGCTCTCTATGTCGATGACATGCTGCTCACAGGACCAAATGAGAGTCATATTGCTGATTTTAAGGCTGATTTGAATGCCTCTTTTGAGATGTCAGATTTGGGGCATTTGCATCATTATTTGGGGATACAATTTAAGCAGTGTGATGGAGGTATTGCTTTGTGTCAGACAAAGTATATTGAAACATTGTTGCGGAGATTTGGCCTTGAAGACTGCAAGCCTATTGCTACTCCAATGGAGACAGGTTTGAAGTTGAGTCTTCATGATGCTGGAGATCACTTTGATGTCACACTCTATCAGACAGCTGTTGGTTGCCTCATTTATGTATGCATTACGAGGCCAGACATTCAGTTTGCAGTCTCACAGGTGAGCAGATTTATGCATAGCCCAGGCATTAAGCATTGGCAGGCAGTGAAGCGTATCTTTCGCTATTTGAGTGGTACTCGGCATCTTGGGTTGTTTTATCCCAAGGGGGGATCATTGCCGCCAGATTTACATGCTTTTTCAGATTCTGACTGGGCTGGTTGTTATGACACACGCGTGTCCACGAGTGGTTTTTGCTTCATGCTTGGAAGCTCATGCATATCATGGTTGAGCAAGAAGCAGCCTACTGTGGCCACTTCTAGTTGTGAAGCTGAGTACAGGGCAGCTTTCACAGCTACGGTTGAGTGTGTGTGGCTCAGACGCCTTATGGCTGATTTGGGTGTTGGGCAGCCATCTGCCACCACCATCTTCACTGACAGTCAGAGCGCATTGGCAGTTGCGCGGAACCCAGTGTTCCATGCTCGTACGAAGCACATTGAGGTGCACTACCATTATGTCAGGGAGAGACTCTCTGCAGGAGAGATCAGTTTGGCTTATGTGCCAACACAGGATAACCTTGCAGACCTTTTCACAAAGGCTCTGCCTCGTGAGAAGTTCGAAGCTTTTCGCAAAGCTTTGGGCTTACTCCCTTTTGTGGATTCGTCCACATAGCTAGACACTTCCCTATACATGAGTGCTAGCTCTTGTTCACCGCATCACTCCAGGGGGGATTTGTTACCATATTATAGTAGTGATGTGTGTGAACACACTTAGGACCGCCGGGGCACTTTTTCCCTCACTAGGAGGTTTTTTCCCCCGTGCATTGTATATACGCCCATTATCTTCTAGGGCTTGTTATCTTTCATTTTTGGCACTCATAATACACTACTGTGTTGTGCTCAAGCTTCCTCATCTTCTTGAAGTTGTGTGTGCATTCCTGCAACCCTAATTCCAACAATTTGTTACCATATTATAGTAGTGATGTGTGTGAACACACTTAGGACCGCCGGGGCACTTTTTCCCTCACTAGGAGGTTTTTTCCCCCGTGCATTGTATATACGCCCATTATCTTCTAGGGCTTGTTATCTTTCATTTTTGGCACTCATAATACACTACTGTGTTGTGCTCAAGCTTCCTCATCTTCTTGAAGTTGTGTGTGCATTCCTGCAACCCTAATTCCAACAATTATTATATTATTTTAGAATCTTTTTCTAGAGAGAGAGAAGTGAGAGAAACCCCTTAAGGGGCAAAATGGAGAGTCTATATTTCTCCTAATGATCCTCCACTCCTCGACAATAAAACTCCATATCAATTTTTCATTTTACCTATATGTTATCATACTATCAATGAGAACTCTAATAGAGATTTTGTCGATAGTTTTAACAATAACTATTGTTGCTATAGGTTCCATTTACAAATTGATGAAAGCTCATGTGGATGGAGAGTGGTTGCAAATACATGGAGATACATGTAATCAAAATTTTGAGTAGACACATCAAAAAGAGTATCTGTAAGTATTTTCAATAGACATCAAAGAAAGTAGTAAAAAACTTATAAATTTATCTTAGACTTTCATATCATACTATTGTTTACTAAGCATTATATCACAATTCTTTGCAGTTTACAACTTCGTGTTACACAGACACATATATATGGTGGGTGAGAGCAAAGGCAACTAGATTAATGCTCGACAATCGTGTAGATCTTTTCGTAGATCCAAATTCACCACCATCATCAATCCTACCTAACCCTACAAAGAAGCCATTGAAAAAGAACGGACCTCCCACAGTGTCTCCATTGAAATTCTGATCAAAGAAAATGACAAACACGGAGAGTAAGGAAAAGGCTTCTCAAAAACAGAAACAATCAAAGAAAACTAAGTCCAAGCAGTCAAAGTCAGCGGACCAAGGAATCGCAAGATGCCAAAGCTTCTATGGACACTGACTAACCAAAGCAAGAGTAGAAAGTTCTCATGCTTTGTAACCAACAATAAGTTGTATAGATACCACTGTAATAAATATATATATGAAATCAATATTGAGTTCAGTTTCTCATTTAACATTGGTCATCTTGTCTTAATAATGCTGAATGTGTATTTTACAAAATGTTGATAGATATAGGTGCAAAATTAAATTGAATTAAGAAAAAGAGACATTGTATTAAATTGTATTAAGAAAACTTCAAGATTACAGGTGAGAGACATTTCATGCAACTAAAAGTATTATCAGATCTTCTTCCCACTGTAACACCTTAAATTTGAAGTCCAATGGTATGACATCTAATAGAAATTCCAAGGACGTGCGCACATACCTCACTATCCATTTTTCATTTATAGGGACAACTCTGTTGTCATCATCACTCAAGTTGATCGTTAGGTGTCATACTGCATAAATTTTTCCTTTGAATCCAATGACATCCAAGTCCCTTTATTCTTTTTCCATCGTCTATACCCAAGCTGATGTACAAGGTTTATCAAGAGATATTGTATGCCATCACCACACAGATTCAATGCAAGCATTACATTTTATAATATCACCCTATGGATGACTTCATTCACTCAGTTCCATTTTGCTCCAATTGCATTATCCAAGTCAAAAGAGTCAGATATATGTGTAGATAGCTACATTGCTTTTTTCCTCTTCATGTTTGCTTCTTGAAAACATGCCACAAATACATGGAGAGCTATAAACCATGATAGCCTAATCCTCTTAAAAATCCTTCTTTCTTTCATAGACTTCTTAACATCCGATACAATCTTGGATTTAAATGCTAATAGAGTATCTTTGTTTGGAAATTCCCAATCTAATGAATTTAGGCTTGGTATAGCCAAACTCTATAGTTTTCCATAAGCTTCTGGTCTTGTAGGGATAATATACTTACCATTGTATAAAAAATATATTTATTAATGAAAAAAGTAGATGGTTGGTAGAAAAATAATACTTTTCCACGATCAGCATGCATGGCTTCAAAAGTACCGATGAATGACTTCACATGTTGCCACTCAATCATCCTTGTTAATGGATAAACATCTATCACATATACAACACATGTAAATAAACCATAGAATCATAAAGAACATAAATAAAATTACAAAAAAAATCTCACAAATGAGCTTGCAATGCAGATGCTGGGGTAGAAGGATGCATGTGCATGTCTCTTGTTGTGTACACATGTTGCATCTTTACCTTCTACCCATCTTTTGCTATCTTGGATTCCAAGATACATCCCTTCCAATGGTATTATACTAAGCCTCTTCTTTGATTTTTTATCCTATGGGGACCTTTGCATGATAGTTACATAGTCACATAATTGTTTAATTGCAGTTTATACCTTTCCACACACCCTGATTATAACATTATGAACGATGCATGATGAAATGACATTAGGAGTGCGCCTCGAGTTAGACTGTTGTCTCGACATTGTTAAATGATGAATAGAGGAGAGGATGATGCAAAAAGACGACTAGAAGGAGGTGCAATCATGGTAGATTAGGGAATTTCAAATGCATTTACTTATTTTGGGGGGAACATAAATTTTAAATTTTTATTTTTTGAAGTACTAACATTAGGTACGTGGGGACAGACCCTTAAAGTTGGAACCCAATAAAGTGACGTTGAAATAGCCTCACCGTATCACATTAAAGTGGTGATAACCCACTAAAATAGCCAAAATAGTGAAGTTAGTAAAAAGTGGATATGACACCCAAATATGACACCCAATGTCATATTTGTGGTTGAATGTCGCCTAAAGCTTAATCCAAATCCGATTACAAGTGATTAAAATGCGACCATTTTTTAAATGTTTTTGGCCCTAATACCTCACTTCCGAATCTTATTGCCTTCCTCTCCCTCTTATTGTATTTCTCTCCCTCACCATCATTCTCTTCCTTAACAACCCTCACCATCATCAACTAACCTTTGTTGATCTCAATTATATCTTCTTCTAATAGCCCCAACTATACTCTGAAGGATACCCTTGATACGATTTGCAAAGATTTGTGTAACAAAACGGCTGTAGATGCGATAGAAAAATGCTCAAAAGTTCTATCGCATCTACAACTTTATTAACCACACCATTTAGCTTAGCATTCTTACTAGAGCACACCACCCACAACCCTCCGTATTGTTTGTGATGGCCTCATAAAAATTAGCATTGAAGTTGTTGCTGCACGTATCACTAGGGAGGCCACCAATACGGAGGTCAAGTAAAAGATTATAGATGGTGCACAAGCATGGAAAGCTCTCACATCCTTACCACTTTCTGATAGTGATGATATTGATGATATTTCTCCAATGCAAACCAAAGTGGAAAGATTATAGATGGTGCACAAGCATGGAAAGCTCTCACATCCTTATCACTTTCTGATATTGATGATATTTCTCCAATGCAAACCAAAGTGGTGAGATTAATTGCTATATGGCGACCCCATGGTTTTATTGATGATGCATTTGAGTGTCTCTTGCTAGAAGGGAACGAACGCTGTTTGCTTACTTTGTGCCTACACCCCGGAGGATAAGAGATGCCCATAGAACTCTCGATGGTACTGAATAACAATTATGATAGAAGGGTTGTATTTGGAAGTTGTATGTGAATGAACTTGGTTTTATTCTGTAATTGAAAGCAGTAATTTTGATCCTGAGGATGTAATGTTGTCATGTTGTTCTCTCTCTCTCTCTCTCTCTCTCTCTCTCTCTCTCTCTCTCTCTTTCATTCCCCTCTCACTCGCTCTCTCCCTCTTCCTCTCAAATAATGTACACAATTATACATACTAGATATCTTTCTTAGAATGAAATTATCTTGTATGTATAATTGTGTACATTAGTCACCTTGTCAATTGTACTCGCATGCAATGATATGAAGTCACATGTAAAGGCTTCAAATGACATACTATCACATCCAAAGGCATACAATGATATGTAACACTATGTAAAGGGCAAGTAGGACTATGAAATAATGTGCACATGTAATAACATCCAAATGTAATGCCATGCCATGACATGTATTGTAATGGCACATACATGCATTCACATGTAAAAGGATAATAAAGAGAAAGCAATGTCATACAAACGCAAAAATACAAATGTAGAAAACAAAATCACATGCAATGTATGCAAAGGTAACTAAAGATGAGAGAGAGAGAGAGAGAGAGAGAGAGAGAGAGAGAGAGAGAGAGAGACGAGGTGAAAGAGAGTCAGGGGGGGACAAAGGGAGGGAGACGGGTTGAAGATGAGCGAGAGAGAGGGAAGAAGAGATTATGCATAGGGAGGGTAGGAGAGGGAGAGAGAGAGAAGGAAGAGAGTGGGAGAAGAAGAGAGAGGGAGGGTGGGAGAGTGAAAGGGAGGGAGGGAGAGGGAAATGAAGGAGAGAGAGAGAGAGGGAAGAGGGAAGAGGGAGGGAGAGGGAGGGAGAGGGAAAGAGAAAGGAAAGAGGGAGGGAGAGGGAGAGAGAGAGAGAGGGAAAAGAGGGAAAGATGGAGAGATAAGGGGAGAGAGAGAGAGTGAGAGAGAGGGAAGGAGATATTATGCATAGGGAGAGTGGGAGAGGGAGTGGGAGAGGGAGAGGGGGAAGAGGGTGGCATATATATATATATATATATATATATATATATATATATATATATAGAGAGAGAGAGAGAGAGAGAGAGAGAGAGAGAGAAGGGAGGAGCTAAGTTGGGCTAGAGGGGAGAAAGTAGGCTGGGGGCTGAGAGGTGGTGGTGGAGGTAGTTGGAGGAGATGGGAGGAGGGAGTGGTGGAGGGGCTGGAGAGAGAATGTCCACATTTTTTAAAGAGGAGTTGCTAGCAAAAGCTCCCTCCACCAAGCTCCCTCAAAAATCACAATCGAGAAAACCAAGGGAGGATTCAATTTCAACCAATGCTAGATGTCAAGAAGGGGACCTTTATCTTGGTGTGGCCATTTGATACCGTCACATATCCCATTTGGCTTGGTGTTGCCAAATCAAACATTGATATGGATATGACATCTCCCAACTTTAAGGTCTTAATACAATATTGGGCACCTTGTGTAAATAAAAAGGGCATGAGTGAAAAAGAGGCCTACGGTGATTGATGTTGGAAAAAGTTTTGGGTGGAAAACAAGTCATATTAGTTAACTTAATTTTGTGGTCATGGGTCTTAAAAGTACAAGATCCACACAAAAAGATAAAGATACCGTCACTTGCCTTTGAGAGAGCACGAGAAGATTTACAAGTGGAAACGAGTGATAACAATAATGACAATGAAAATTTGCTGGTATGTTTTTTCGTATCGTTAACACACATCTCATAAGTTTCATTTTTTAAAATGTATTCTCTTACGTAAAGACAATTGGTTAATTAATGTCATTTATTCTTGCAGGACAAATGTGGAACCCAATAATATGGCAATACCAACATTGTTGAGAATCGCATTCAAAAATCCATTAAATGGTGTTTATTAACACCACCCTTTTCTACAACTTATCAACCTAAAACATGGCTTCAAGTCCATATCAACATTACATTCTACAATGTATCAACTTTGCTTACTCTGTAGCCATATCTTGACAGCCCAACATTGATATGACTCATCATTTTCAAGACTCTCAAAGTACAAGATTTCCCATTTTATCTAATATTGAGTTTTAAACAAATATTTGGGAAAAACATGGATTAGGATTTAGCAGATTATGATTGGTTCCCTTCATAATATCGAGGAGATAGAACATTGTGTTGAGCCTTGGGGAGAGTCGATGGCTCGTTCATAATCTAGGAGATAGAACATCGTGTTGATGCCTTGGGGGTCCTTCTTGTGAGAATAATAAAGGAAATACTAACCTAGACGAATCATGTTGCTTAAGGATTATTCTAATTGAGCTATACGTGGAAGCTGCTAGATAATCAAACGTCATGGTATTGATACATGATGAGGCCCTTAGTGAGATGCCATACCCGTAGATTGTCTTTTGCTATAGATTTATAGAGTTATTAAGGGTAAGGGTCTCACATTATATTTTACACACTCAATTTAATTTATGATTGGTAAGAGGATCTTACAACCTCTGCTTGAATAATGTCTCAACACTTGCCAAACATAATCACTAGCGTGCTCGCAACAAAGATATCTAAAGTAACGCCCTTCCTTAGCTTCAACATGTAGTTTCTTGCCTTCACTAAAATCCAAAAATGTTACTACTGTTTATATAGGCATGAGTACATCTCCAGTAGCTACTACTTATGACTCTTTGTGTTCTCTCTCTAAAACTTGTGGTATGTCCTATAGGGTGTTCACATATTGACTTCAAAATACCCAACAAGATAGACATGTAAATGTGTGTTTGCAAGCTAAATGAACATGTGTGGATAGGTCAATGGTCCTCTAGGATAGTGCATTCGTAGAGTTTCATTGGCACGTGCATGATTAGGTTAGAGCTTAGGTTAGACAATAGGTTTTCTGGCATAGGAATGTGAGTCCTAGGGTGCAATTTTTTGTGAGAAACGTGTGGATTCCTTTGGCAACAAATGTACGTTCACAGGTTTGACATGTATGCCAATGAAAACTGTGGGGTGGATGACCACATGATATGTTAGAAAATAGATGTTTTGGAAGTTATGACCATCATGGAAGGGATATTTTTCAATTATAGTCCTTAATGAGCATATTTTATAAGAATCCCTATTACATGTAGAAATATACATACCTATTTGTGAACCTAGTTGATACATTTATAGGTCAATCACAAAAAAATTTGCAGGTTGTTTCAAAAAATCTAGAATTTTCCCTCCAACTACTAGAATTTCACAAGTTGTTTCAAAAAATCTAGAATTTTCTCTCTAACTACTTTTAATGGTGCATGTTTTTTTATTTTTAATTTGATATGATAATCTCTCCTAAGCTTCCTAGTGGTATGCATAATGCAAGCTTATGATGATTAAGCTATGATTAATGGTTGAGTCAAGTCCTTGATGCCTAAAAGCTTGAAAAAAATTAACCAATGAAAGGAAAAAGAGCTTGAATCAATGGAAAAGAGTTGAAGTACCTACCTAAATGGGAACTCTTGTGCCTTGCACGAGGGAGAAATGCGGAAGAAATACAAGGGTCATAGCTAGGTTGCACCCTTAGCTATTTAAGATCGAACAACCCTCTCTCGTGGTGGGTGGGAGAAGAAATTGTCCATTGGTGCCATCACATTGGAGGTTTACGATTAGGTTTGGAGCAAGGAGGGAGAGAGAGCTATGGAGAGCTCTTTCTCTACCTCAACGAGTGTAAGGACTGGGGGAGAGATGGAGAAAGAGAGGGAGAAGAGGAGAGGAAGAAATCTTCACTCAATACACTCATACATAATGCACAAGCAAGCATGCTATTGACACAAGAGTGCAAAACTAGACTCAATTGTGATAATGGCATTATGTATTTTCTCATTAATCAAAATGAGTTATATACAAACCTGTTAGGTAAAATGTCTAGGTGCCGAAGAAATGTATGGAGGCCCAAAAGCTAAATAAGACTAATGTGCATAGTGGAGGAAGTTTATTACCCCCCTTACCCTAAAAGAGTATCAGAACTTGGAAGAGGCTATCAGGAAAGTATATGTGCTCCTAGTAACCACTTGGTTATTCCCTGGCACCCTAGACACAAGCTAAGTGGCTAAGCATCTTTTTTAATACCCTTCACAGAGAGCTTTGTTGCACTCTAGCATTCTCATCAATGATGATGATGTTTTGGCGACCATTGTATGAAATATGGGAAATGCTCCTCCTGCAAAAGCCCCCTCCAAGCTATTTAGCTAGGCTGTTTAGACTCCTTTAATGATAGTTGGGCTGCAAAAGCGATGACGATGGAGGGCTACCTATTGATTTTTCAGTGTCTCCATACCTGATTTATTACCCTCTATAAACCCTAATGCTAACCCTAACCCTAACCCTAGCATTGAAGAGGCAAAGGACAACAAAGAGGATTTGATTTTGTGGGGTAATTCACAATGTCTTTGCACGGAAGATGACTAACAGATTGTCGAAAGGCACTAAGGAGTCTGCAACCAAAGAATCAGGGAAAGTTCAGGACTTATTTGGCTTACATTATTACTCAAAACATGTCCTGAACCAAGCTAGAGATGGTGTAATTTCTTCATTGAGTAGAGATTCATACACATATCAAATACAAAGGTCAGTATAGGCAAAGGAACTTTGGATAATCAGAAGACACTAACCACTGGCACAGAGGATTTGGGGTTGCAAATTGTAGAATTTCTTGGAGATTCATCTTTGGCCACAATAAAACAAAATAGATTCCTCAATCTCTTCACAGGTTATGCATTGCTAATGAGATGAGCAGAGGCAAGAGAACACCCTATGAGGGAGAGAGAAAAAAGTTCAAGGCGTCCATGAAACCCACTCGCAACAGCTCAACAAGTAGCTAGACCGCATAGAGAGAGGAAGCGCATGGTAAAGAGAGAAAACAACTCACATGTGATAAAGAGATAGAGGGAGTGCTCCATTTCCCCCCCTCCAGTATTACTGTATTTAGTGGCCATTTCACACAAAATTTGGACTCAAAAAGGACCCTCTAAGAAATGTCACGCCAATTTTTAAAAAAAAATAAAAATGGGTTTCTGGTTAAATTTTTACAAATCAAATCTTTTTTTTTTCCATTTACTCTTCAAGATCTTTTCAATGATATATAGCATAATAGGTTATAGGTGATGACATGGCATGTAACCCATCATGCTATATATCATTGGAAAGGTCTTGAATAGTAGATTCCTAATCTACAATCTTCAAAAAAAGTTGAATTGATTTATAAAAATTTAACCATCAATCCATTTTTCTAGAAAACGTTGATATGGCATTTCTTAGAGGATCCTTTTTGAGTCCAAATTTTGCCTAATGAAACCTCTCTTTTTCTTGGTATTAACTGCACCTTTTTTTAATATATTTTTGTGCTATTTTTCTCAACTCACCATAGGTGGATAGGCTTAGAGAGCTTTCCCTCATTTTTTTCCCCTTAGAGAGCTACCTGCCTCAACGAGATGTAATAGCGTCTCTATAGACATGCCTTATATTATGTTATAATTTAAACATACACTTTTGAGTCATGTAGGCCTTTGGTTTTTGAAAGGATAGGTTGAGTAAATTACTTGTTATTATAGGAGACATGCGAAGTCATTGAAGTGTTCATAGGGTTCTACTACTTTTTGGAAACATGTGTCATGGTGTGTGATTGTGTCATTGCAATTCATGCTTGCCATATAATAATGAGATTGAGGCATTACTCTTCTGTGCAATGGCAACTCTAGGGTGTAGCTTGTAGTAGTATACATGTTTGTTTCTTTAGCACTTCTATGATACCATCACTTGTCACATGCATAAAGGGGTCTTGGTGGTGTCTTTGAATTACTTATACCGATTTCCCCCAATAATCTTATGTCCATGTGCATGTGTCAGGATGTGTGATTTTGTCATTGCAACTTATGCTTGCCATATGATAATGAGATTGAGGTGCATTACTCTTTTGCGCAATGTCAACTCTAGAGTGTAGCTTGTAGTAGTGTACATATTTGTTTCTTTAGCACTTCTATAATACCATCACTTGTCACATGTATAAAGAGGTCTTAATGGTGTCTATAAATTACCTATACCAATTTCTCCCAAATAATCTTATGTCCATGTGATGCAAACTCTATATTTCACCATATGCAACACATTGATGGCATTTGTGAATTGTGTATTTGCTCCTTTATGGTGCATCGCTTATGACATAGAGCGTGTATATGTGGTTGGGAAGTTCTTTTATGTTGATGAGAAGCCTAGCACCAAGGATCATAGCAAATAGAAAGAATTATTACAACAAAAAGGTAGATGATAGGGCTATGCACCACTAAAGATAGAAAGATTAACACAATATCAAAACACTAATCATCGATCTTAAACACAAAGCAAATTAGAAACAACTCAAGTAAAGACCTAGGTGAACCTGAGATGAGTAAAAGGTTCAATAGAGATGAGTACCTGCGTCATGAAAATGTCTCAAATGGCAAGCCCTCCATTTGCTCTTATGACTTGCCCATTCACCCACTCTCCGCCATCGCTGACAAGAAACAAGATGAGGGCGGCAATGTCTTCAGGCTCGCCCAACCTTTCCAGCGGCGGCGCCTCCCGGAAGCTTTGTATCGTGGCCTCATCTTTCCCTGCAAAGAACATCTCGGTGGCGATTGGCCCCGGCGCCACGCAATTGGCGGTGATCCTCCTCCCCTTGAGCTCCTTGGCCATCATCTTGGTTAGGGCTTCCACAGCAGCCTTGCTGGCAACATACGCGCCATAGCCTGGCTTCAACATATGCACCATGGATGAGCTGGTGGTGATGATCCGCCCTTTACCGCCCGGAGCGATCTTCTTTGCGGCCTCCTTGCAGATGAGGAACGTCCCTGTGGCATTCACAGACATGGTTCTCTCCCAATCTTCCAAGGATGTGTTCTCGAGGGTTGGGTAGGAGCTCAGAAGCAGGCCTGCGAGATGGATGACAATGTTGATGTGGCCGAAGGCATCAGTGGCGGAGTTGAAGATGGAGGAGACGTCGGCGGCCTTGCCAACGTCGCCCTGCACGGCGATGGCGGTGCCACCGGAGCCTTGCTGTTGGATGAGGGAGACGACCTCGGAGGCAGCTGCGGAGTTGCCCTGGTAGCAAACAACCACAGAGGCGCCATGGGCGGCGAGGGCTAGGCAGACCTCTCGGCCTATACCTCTTGATCCCCCTGTAACTATGGCGACTCTGCCGGCCAGATCAAGCGAAGAGGAGGAAGCCATGAAAATTCACAGAATAGCAAAGAGGAAAACAGCCACAGCACAGGGCGCACGCTTCAGAATAGCAAAGATTAAACCATAAAAGGGTAGTGGTAGACTGGTAAGCCTTTACAAAAACAAAAACTATAATAATAATAATAGTGGAAGTGCATCATGCATGACATCATGCTTCTGTCTCCAGAAAGGGAGGTAGACCGCCTTCCCTATTATGTATACATGCCACGGTATCTCGAATGAAGCCATGGTGGTGGCATATAGTGGGGACAGGATTTTAATCTACTCAGTGCCAGAGTGGAAAGATTGCATGTTAGCACCCTCCTTGAGACCTCAAATTTAACGGGTGACTCTATTTTTTCCTTGTCCAGGGTGCACGCACTTCTCATAGAAGCTTGCAAGCTGGTTGAGACAAACGGTAGTCTTAATCAGAAAGCTATAGTAGGTAGTCTGCTTAGGAGGTTGGAGAGACATTAGCCCAATCATGTACAAGGCATGATGATGTATTCTTCTCTCTTTGGAGTGTCAATACAACTCTCTTTATGCATTTTTTAAAATATTACTCAAGATCTCTTTCCTTATATGAAAGAAGGGCACACTAAAAATCGAGCTTTTCTTTTGAAGCGTAAAATTTTATGTCCCCTTATTTGAAGGGTGAAATGCCTTAACAAGGGTTTTGAAGTCTTCAAATTTGAGGCTCATCCCTCCTTCCTTAAATTAGGGTCCCTGCTTGGGTTTTTGGGGGACCCATTGATTTTTGTAAAGAATATCCCCTCGGTTCGAATGGTTTTTTCCTTAGGTTCGATATTAAAAAAAATCAATTTTAGCATGATATCCAATGCACTCTCCTTTTCATCAACTTTTGATAAGTGGCATAAGCTTCGAGCACTTCCTAACGGCCCTTTTTCCAATCTCTCTCTCTCTCTCTCTCTCTCTCTCTCTCTCTCTCTCTCTCTCACACACACACACACACACACACACACACACACACACAAGCATAGGTGTTTAACTATCTTTCTCTACAGAGAAGTCATAGGGGGCGAGTGGATACCAAACAACTATAAGGAGGGTGGAGAGGAGGAGGTGGTGTTAGGCAGAGGAGAGTGGCAGGGTGTAGGGCAAGCTAAGCAAAGTAGGAGGAGGAGTAGATGAAGTTTCTAGTATAAGGTATATATATAGCTTATACTAATTAATCAGGGCAGAAGCCCCTACTTAATTAATATGTATATATGATTTGGAAGTGAATAGGTATATATGAGTCTTCTTTTAATCAATGCTCGCAAATACATAAAGTTTAGACTTCCCTTATCGGTAAAGTCGACATGCTTTTACGAAGCATGTAAATTTTTGGAACTAGTACTCACATAGCCATGGGAAAACATTCCAGGCAAAGCTTGGTGTATCGCTTATTCACTATGCAAGGATTACTAATCATCCCGCAAAAAAGCAATGCGGGGGGTTGGTTTTTTTTAAACTTGCGACAAAACATTATTACCACTCACATTGCAAACAAGTGTTCACTATGTCTACACGTGTAGATGTTAAACTTGCAGTTAAGTGATCCAAGACATCCTACAACACATCCATGTGAAGATCACTCCCCTTCGTACCGGTCATGATCTTCATCATTCTCCACCGCATCGCGTCGGGACAAGCCGCCTTCTCCTTTTATAAAACTTTCGCTTTTCCCTTTCTAGCTTTCCTCCTCCTTTTGTTTTGAGGAAGCTCATAGTCGCAATATCACTTCTCTGTCTTGTTGTGCTCTCAATGACCACTTTTCCTTCAACCTGTATATGAAGAGAATAGTTAAAAAATATAAGGAAATTGCAAAGGTCCCAAAGATGTACTAGGTCTTTCTTGCTCCATGGAACAAAACAATTCCATGCCTCATGCAACATGTTTATATCTGCTTGAGATACTAGAATTATCAATGGAATGGTTTGTTATAGCATTCAATCACCATCACACCCACATAACCTTCGAGCTATGGATTTTGGCTACTGTTTAGCTTGGCCCAATTAGAACTCCGTGCTTACGACCATGCATAATTGAATCTCGTCTCCTCTCACAAATTCCTACAACCCATGAAAAATATTATCCTTGTTTGCTACCTCATTACCAATGATTCATATACACATAGTCTCAAACACCATACACACCGTATATTTCATATACACATAGCCAGAAATAAGGGATTTAAAACAAAGAAAGGAGGTCACATGCCCTTATTTTTAAGAAAGGAGGGCATATTCCCCTAGCAAATGGCAAGCCTTGCCACTTAATATGAGGCACATGGAAATTGGAAGGGATTCGAGATTTTTTGGGAAAAAAAGGGGGGCACATGCTCCCTAGCAAGTGGCAAGCCTCACCACGTACTGGGAGGCATGTGCCCCCTTTTTTTTGAAAAATGTAAAAATGGGTGGAAATTGGATAGGATTTGATATTTCTAAATTTAAAAAAGGGAAGGGGGGGGAGAGATATGCCCCTAGCAACAAGTGGTGAGCTCCCCTTTTTTTTAAAAAAATATAAAAACTAGGTGGAAATTGGATGGGATTTGAGGTTTTTTTTTTTAAGGGGAAAATGCCCCCTTTCAAGTTCTCTAAAACTATACAAATTGGGTGAAAAATGGTGAGGATTTAAGGTGTTTAGATAGACAAATTCCCCCTAGCAAGTGGTGAGGTTCTTACCACTTGCTAGGGGGCATGTGCTCCCATTTTTCCCAAAATTGTAAAAAATAGATGAAAGTTGAGAATTTTAGCGCAAAAAAAAAGAGAGAGCATGTGCATTTGTTTGTGAGTGAAGAGTGAGAGAGTTAGTCTTCTTGTGTGTATGAGCACCATGGTGAGTGACACACATCAATGGAGTGAATGAGGGAGTGGAGCGAACAAATAAAAGATGCATCTGGGAGCATGGGTCAATGCAAGTAATCGATACGTTTCCCACAAAATTTGTAATTATATTCTAGCTTGTAGCCATTTATATGGGTGTGATGTGTGGACGTAGGCTAATAATGGGCCGGGGTACATTTCCCTCCTTAGGAGGTTGTTACTCCCAAGCATGTGCATATTATTATGAGTGAGTGTGTAAGTGACCTTGTCTTGTCACTTCACTTGTATTTCACTCATTGTCAAATACTTTGAGTGTTATGCTTCTCTATATCTCTACTTATTGCTTGTTGTTGTTGCATCTATGTGTGACGTGCTACCTTTGTCTCCAAACAATTGGTACTAGAGCATGTATTCTTGGCCCTTACCCCCTCGTCATCACCTCCTCAAGATGCTCTTCTCACTATCTCAGATTGAGCTATCCTCTTAGGTTGAGAAGATACACCCTATAGTGTGTTGTTAATTGCATTAATGCAAATTTTACACCTTTGTTGTTAACTGCATTAATGGAAATTTTACACCTTTCGGGCAATGTTGTCGGGTACTTTTCAAAGCTTGTTCGTATGCTTTAAGGTTTTTGTAAACACCCAGAGGGGTGTCAATTCGAACTGTATTTATACGATTTTAGATTTTTTGCACTATATCAGCATACATTTAGTGTGCAAGTAGGGCCCTCTCATCTCTTCTACGTCATCGTCGACATCACATCTTTAAGCTCATCATCAATAGATTTGTTAGCATCATCATCATTGTCATTGAATTCCTTGCCAATATCATTTTCACACTCTACACTCTATCATTTTTCATACACTTTGTAGGTTTCTTCCTTATCAACGATCTACAACCATCTCAGTTGCATTCAATGGGCATTGGCAGTAGTAGAGCCTATTGGCATATTTGCATTTTGTGTCAAAGATTTGTTATTTGCAGGCTGAAATGGCAAGTGGTGATGTTAGGATGCTTTGAGTTGAGGATAAGCTTGATGATAGCTACCCATTATGGTTGTTTATGATGCATAATGAATTGGTTGCCAAAGGGATTTGAAATTTTGTTATTGGCATTGAGGCATGCCATGTCTCGTTGTTGTGCAAGACAGTACATGTACTTTGGTTGGTGATACTAGTTTAGATGTAACTGTGAATCAGCCTCCATACCTCGCACATCGAAACAAGTTTAGGGATGCACATGCATTGGCGGCATTTTCCATGAAAAGGATCATTATTTCCCATATTCACTCATATAAAACTGTCAAAAGTAGGCTTGGGATATGCTTGATGTGCTTTAACAAGTGTGTAATGAGGCATGAGTGGCGTACTAGTTTTCATGCATTTCATATTTCTTCCTCATCATTGATCTACTTTGGCAACAATCTTGGTCGCATTCGGTGGGCATTTGCATTTTTTGTAGATTTGTTATTTGCAAGGTGAAATAGCAAGCAATGATGGGATGGTTTTCTCATTGAGGATAAACTTGACGGGACCAGCTACCCATTGTGGTCCTATATGATGCATCATGTATTGGTTGCCAAAGGGCTTTGGAACATTGTTATTGGAATTGAAGTGTAGCATTTATATGGTAGTAATGTGTGGATGTAGGCTAATAATGGGCTTTGGAATGTTATTATTGGCATTGAGGTGTAGCATTTATATGGTAGTGATGTGTGGATGTGGCTAATAATGGGCCGGGGCACTTTTTTCCTCTTTAGGAGGTTCCCCCCAGCATATGTACGCACTCTTATGAGTGTGTAAGTGATCTTATCATATCACTTCACTTGTACTTAACTCATTCTCATCTATTTACCTTGAGTGTTGTGCTTCCATATATCTCTCCTTGCTTGATGCATCTATGTGTGTGTTACTACATTGATCTCCACTCCAAGAATTAGTATTAGAGCAAGTTCTCTTAGCTCTCAACCCCTTGTCATCTTCTTTTTGAGTTTCTTTTTGGATTATCTCAAATTGAGTTATCCTCTTAGGTGGAGAAGATATACCATATAGTGTGTTGTTAACTACGTAAGAGATTAGTTATTTATAGGTAGAATGATAGGCAATGATGTATTTGGGATGCTTTACTGAGGATAAGCTTGATAAGACCAACTACCCATTGTGGTTCTATATGATGTGCCATGTATTGGTCGCCAAATGGCTTTGGAATGTTGTTATTGGCATTGAGGCATGCCTTGTCTAGCCACCACAATAAGCTATGACAAAGATAGATATAATACAATCTTATGGAAAGGATGCCGATAAGGGGGGTAATAAGCCTAAGAAGAAAGGAAAATACAACTATTGTCGAAAGCCAGGCCATTACATCAATGAAAGCAGAAAAGGTCTAGAGAAGGAGAAGATTCAGGCACGGCTATTATTAATTTTGATTAATTAGACTAAGTTGTATTAATTTAAGTTATATTGGGTTAATTTGAGTGTATGTGTATTTTTAGTCCACAAATCAACCTTGATGAGGCAAGTATGGATGATGAAGTGGGGATGAGGAAAGGACAACCATATAGGCATCCAATAGTATGCCAAATTGGCTGGTGCAGACATTGTGAGATAGCAAATTGGCTACTCCTTTACCTAGCAGGACAGTTCTCATGAAGCATCTTATTCTTTTGTAGATCATGCTCTTGTTGCCAATATATGCAATGAAGAGGAGCATGTTTCCTTTGAGAAAGCATGAGAGAATGATCTTTAGATGCATGCCATGTAAGATGAGTACGACTCAATCCTAAAAATGACGCTTGGATGCAGAAAAATGATCATTGGTGGATGTAGGCCATGTAGGTTGAGTATGACTCAATCCTCAAAAATGACCCTTGGTATTTAGCAGATGTACCTTATGATAAAAAGGCCATCGGTATGAAGTGAATTTGTAGTATAAAGCTGATGGTAGCATTGTGATTGCTACAAGGCAAGGATTATTCCAAAGCGGTAGCATTGTGATTGCTACAAGGCAAGGCTTATTGCAAAGGGTTATGCTCAAGAGAAAGAGAAGGGCATAGATTATGATCATGAGAGAAGTTTAAAGCTTTTCGCAAAGATTTAGGCTTATTGACATTTGGGGATTGATTAGCCACATGATCTCCTTGTATATGTTCACATCATCACTATAGGGGGGTTTATAGCATTTATATGGTACTGATGTGTGGACGTAGGCTAATAATGAGCTGAGGAACTTTTTCCCTAAGCATATATATGCACTTTTATGAGTGTGTAAGTGACCTTATTATGCCACTTCACTTGTACTTCACTCATTCTCATCAATCTACTTTGAGTGTTGTGCTTCCATCTATCTCTCCTTGCTTGCTTGCTACATCTATGTGTGCGTTACTACATTGATCTCCTTTTCAACATGAGGCATGCTTTGTCTTGCTCGCACCATTACAAGATAGTGCATGTACTTTGGATGGTGATACTAGTTCAAATGTAAATGTGGCATCCACCACTACACCTCCCACATCGGAACACGATAGGTCGGATGTTCGAGACACTCAGGCACATGCATTGGTGGAACTTTTCATGAAAAGGAGCATTATTTATCATATTCGCTCATATAAAACTTCTAAGCAGGCTTAGGATGTGCTTGTTGCTCTTTACCAAGGGCATAATGAGGCACAAATGGCCTACTTATTGGTAAAGTTCTTACACTATGCTTTACCAAGTGCGTAACGAGGCACAAGTGGCCTACTTATGCGAGTAGTTAGAGTCCAAGCATATGAATGAGATGAGTTTCTCACAAGGATCAAAGATCTCAAGAGAAACTTGCAAGTATTGATGAGGCCTATATAGCTAATTCATTGGTGTGGCTACTATTCTCACATCTTTATTTGATTCATATTAGGGTGTTGTATTCACATTTTGTCTCATGATAAAGGATAACCCCGATTCCCTTACATTTGATGAGTTGGGTGCAATGCTCTTGCAAGAAGAGTGTAATCCCAGCAAAACCAAACTAATATGCATGTGAGATCAGGCATTCACTCTACTAATCAAAAAGGTAAAGATAAAGCCTTCTCTTAGGGTGGCTACAAGCCAAAGGTATAATCAGCTAGTCTCCTAACAAGGATGCAAAAAGGGGGTTGATAAGGCTATAAAGAAAGACAAATGTAACTATTATTGAAAGCCATGCTATTATATCAATGAATGTAGAAAAACACTAGAGAAGGAGAAGAGGAAAGAGCCAGGCATGGTTGTGGCTAATGCACTAGCACCAAGTGCTAAACATTGTGCATTGTAGTTATGACCCTTCTGCTCATAATGTATACATGATAATGACAAATCAACATGTCCAGTATTTGATAATGGTGCTAGTAAGCACATTACTTTTCTTAGCCTAATTTGTTTTCCTCTATATTTGATTTTGCTCCTCAAGGAAGCATAATCACATGTGCAAACAACAACTCCTCATATCCAATGAAAGGAGTTGGTAAAAATTGTGCTCAATTCTACAAATGGTGGGATAATGCTAGGCATTAAAAATAACTCTCTCTCAGCCTCTACCACCATTGCTAGGGTAGGACTAATGGTTAGATTCCTTAATGATAAGTATACAGTTCATGACGTGAGTGATGGAAACATCACTGTGGTATCCCATACTCTAAGCCATGGGCTTTATAGGTTAGACACGTTGATGCATCGGGGGAGTTTGCCTCTATAGCTCATCCCAACACACCACCGTAGGGAGGACACTATATATGCTAGCACCACAACACTAGCAAAACACATATCTTAGACACACTCTTTCCCAAAACATGTGATGGTCCTAGGTGATGGCCTCTATATCACCACCACCAGCAGCCACACAAGAATAATATATACTGGAATCAGATGTGGGGAACACCAAAATCACAACTCCAAGGCACTTTACAACTCAGTTGATATCCTTTGACCTTCAACTGACTAAAAAAGCACTCGGTTGACAGACACCTGATCAGTTTGTTGACTGTAACCTGAATTAGATACTTGTTGCTGACCCTAGTTAGATACATGTCCTCCAGGTTCCCAAAATGTCCTCCAATGTTAGCAACCTTCAAATGCCTTGCCTCAGAAACTCTTTGAACCTGTCAGCACTCCCCTGTTGACTTCCTGCTGACTCAAATCAAACCTAACTAGTTTAGCTAACTCAAATCTGCTAACTTCCTGATGACTCAAATTAGACCTAACTAATTCAGCTAACTCAAATATGAATCATATCTCTCCCCCACTCTAATGTCCTTTGACACTTCCACACCCTCAAATACCTCAGATCCCACAAAGATTCAACACAACAGACTCAAAACTGAGAGCAGCTGATTATCTACTAACTCTGGAACACTTTCAACCCACAAATCAATCCGATCGATTGACTTCTGAGACAGTCCTCTAATTGTCATACCAGAATTCAGAGGCTTCCCTTCAATCCAAAAAGACAAGATTTACTGTTCTACAACATCAGCTGATTAACCCAAATACATAGCTTACTCAAGCTGACTCTATCAGACCCTGCTGCTCAAAATTAAAGCTATCTGGCTCAGTTCTAATTCTATACTAACAGAGACTTTCACTCACATTTGATTCCACCTCAACCTCCTAAAAGATCCTCTGCTTCCTTTTACACCCTCAGCTCTCGACAAACCCAAGCCTCCTCACACTACTCCCACGTCTTTTCCAAACAATCGATATTGCCTCAACGACCTTTGACCCACCAAAATAGAACCACAAAGCTTGGCTTTCCCTATCCCATGCATGCAAAAGCTCCTCCTTTTCTAAAAAAGTATGATCATCAGTTTAACTCCTAGCCTCTTCTTTTCTTAACTAAATTTGGCAACAACTACTTCTATTTTTTAGGTGGCCAGGAAAAAGCCTCTTATTTCTATGGTTCTAATCATTCCCAATGGGCTTATTCTCATTTTTGAGGTTTGGGTAGGCACGTGTCTTAGGAACTAGGGTCTGGACACTAAAAAGCCCATCATTATTTGCCCAACTCCCCTTGGTTAGAGTGTTCATGCTCAACCACATCCTACTGGCCCTCCAAGATGGTCCTCAAGGAAGAAGGGATCCAAGTCCCAAGAAGTATCTTCAAGATCAGTTGGAATATCTGCATCAAAATGCAGGCTAGTATCCATCACCACTGAATCCTTTTGGATAATCATGATCCTACATCATTATGTCAAGCCTGTAGCCTTTTACCCTCTTGGAATGCCACTGATCATCTAAATCAACTAACTGATAGTAGGTACCATTCTCATATGCATGCACTACTTTGAAGGGGCTCTCCCATTTGATCTGAAACTTAGTCTGGAAGGTATTATCCAGCCTATTGTTGTACCTGAGAACTAGATCTCCCTCCTTAATGCCTTTGTCTTTAACAGTCTGATAGCCCTCTGGTATCTTAGTTCAATATAATGATCTAGGGCTTCCTCTCTAGCCAACTTCAATTCTTGGATATCCAACAAGCTCTCCTTAATGCCTTTGTCTTTAACAGTCTGAGAACTAGATCTCCCTCCTTAATGCCTTTGTCTTGTATCTTAGCTCAATATAATGATCTAGGGCTTCCTCTCTAGCCAACTTCAATTCTTGGATATCCAACAAGCTCTCTATATATTCATCCTAGCCACTTTCTTGATGCTTCAAAAGGAACTCCAAATTAGGTATCTCTACCTCAATAGGAATCATGGCTTCTTTCCCAAATACAAGATAATAATGTGAGAAATTAGTGGCTGATCTGACTGCTGTACTATAAGCCCATAAAGCTGAAGATACATGTAGATCCCACTACTTGGGATGCTCCTCCAAACATTTGGTCAACATAGTGCACAGTTCTCCACTAGTCCATTGCACTGAGGGTAATATAAAGTGGCATACCTATGTGTAATATGTAATCTTTGCATATCAACTCGTGTACTACCTCTCCACTAGTACAAACATTTGGTCAACATAGTGCACAATTCTCCATTAAACCTCTCCACTAGAACCTCTCCACTAGTCCATTTCATTGAGGGTAATATGGAGTGGAATACCTGTGTGTAATATGTAATCTTTGCATTAACTCTTGTACTACCTCTCCCCTGAATCTTGGCCCCTGATCAGTTAACAGATCCAAAGGCATGCCAACCCTGATCAGTGAATGGCTCCAAACGCATGCCAAACTTGGTACATATGTCCTCAAACACAAACTTGGCTACCTCTTGAGTAGTTATATTTCTCCTCACACACCTGGCTTCAGCCTATCTTGTGATAATCCACTTCATTTAGTATGTAAGTCTTACCCCTAGTAGTAGTGGGCAAAGGACCAATGGCATCCAGTGCCCACTTTTCCAAAGCTCCATAGGACACAATGCTCTTCCTAAGCTTATAATGCAAAACTCTTTTTCCTTGCTTCTGACAGGGCTCAAAAACTCCGACACCAATGATATAAATCCCTCCTTAAGCTAGGACAAACATATCCAGCTACTGTTAATATTTTCCTAAGTGTTAGCTTCAGGGAAAAATGTCCCCCACACACACCATGGCACGAGGCCAAAATGGAAAAAATCTCCTCCCTGCTAGGAACTCAATCTCCTCAAAATTAAGTCTTTTCCCTTCATGATGTACTGCAAGGTTTTCCTTATGAATCCATACTTCTGTCTCTTGGATATACCTAAAGGTGCATAGCCTATATGTAAAAAATCTTCTATCTCTTGCAAGTTTTCTCTTCCAGCATAATTGGAATGGGAAACAGTAATGGCATGTACATCCAAATCCTTGCCCAACTCCCCTTTTGCCAGTGCATTACACCCTAATTCAACTCTCTCTTTACATGCTGAATTTGCACTTCTTGGAATCTGTGAGACCCCTCTGCCCCCTCCGCGCACCGGATTCCCGGTTGCTAGCAGCGGTAGTAGCTTCCTCTCGCGTGGGGCAAGGTTTCCCACTCGGGGCCTTGCCCTCAAATGTCCGGACATGAGACTAGTCTAGTGGTCATTCTGAAACCGAAACCGAAACCGAGAAAATTTCCCTTGCCCGAAAAACGGGGACGATTCCACCTTTTTGATTTTCTTAAACGAATTTTCTAACGGGTTCAAGAGATTAAACTATCCTTCACCTGACTAAACCAGATAAAAGGAAAACTATCACACTGACTTAATTTAAAGAAATCAACGCTTTTTCTAACGGGTTCAAGAGATTAAACTATCCTTCACCTGACTAAACCAGATAAAAGGAAAACTATCACACTGACTTAATTTAAAGAAATCAACGCTTTTTCCTAACCGAAATCAAGCACAGCTGTTGATCTAATCATCTGAGGAAATCAACGCTTTTTTCCTAACCGAAATCAGGCACAGTCGTTGATCTACTCATTTGAGTTATTCTTCAGGGTTTTATTTAACTACTCGAATTCTAAGCGTATTCCTATTATTTTAATTTAATTATTAAAATTCCACTGATTCCAATCTAACCCCATCCGGCCCAAGGTTAGCCACCACCCAACCACTGGAATTGGTAGAACCAGACAATTACTCACCCACCCATAATTGGATGTCTTTCTTAACTTTTGCTTTCGAATACAGATACGCACACACTCCTCTTTAAAACTTTAACATATAAAATAATCCATTAACAAACAGTTATTGGTTATAGATATCATAACTCAAAATTTCCATCCAGTCCCTTGCTTCTCAAAAAACAGTATCACTCTGGACGCTCCGTTGAGACCCACTGGTCAGCAAACGAGATCCAGTGATTACAATAATCAATTCGTCCATCATACATATCTTCCACGACATACGCATGGGTGTCCTAGGCACCGCGAGCCCGTGCATCGCCTGGTCAGAACCCTCTAGGATCCTCCTTAGGTGTCCTGGCACTTCACTTAGGGACCACTTCGTCGACCCTCATCCATTGTACCGGAAGCGCACCATTTTTCAACCATACCGAGGCTGGTCAGGCTTTGCCACGTGAGCTGTCCTTTGAACACTCCCCGCCAGCAATCGAACTTCCCTTAGAAAAACATATACCAATGCTCCCTCCAGTATTTTGGCGTAAGACAGCTCTTTAAGAAAACAGGGTTTCTATGCAAGTTTTCAGTTTGATTTTCTTTTGAATACAATGAGTATTTCTTGAATCAGTATCCCCAAAACTTCTTGAACGAAATTCTGAATTTCATACCAGAATTCCTTGAAGTCTGTAACCTTGATCCACGGATCAATTTGAAGGGTCTTAAACTTAATTTCAGATTTGGCGGGAGTTTTGAGTGTATTTTCTAAAAATTGGTCACATCTTCTTTGCTCGAAACTGACGAAAGAGTTTGGTCTTGGTCATAGTCTGATTCAAGGTTCGAGTCTGATAAGATTTTTCCTGAACTATCTTTCTCAAAAAGATTTGATAATTCAGTTACTATTTTACTAAATTTATTTCTTTGAATATTCACTTAACTGATTTCTAAATTAGTTACGAATTCCAATGAGGAGTAAAATAATCATTTATCTGAATATTTCGATCTCGACAGATTTCTTGAATTTTCTTTTTAAAATCCGTGTGAATATAAAACGATAGAAATTTCTCTCTTAGAGTATTTAATTATTCATTTATCAAATACTCATAGGATTTAAACATAGAATTTAAGAGAATTCTAATTTTGACATAAAAATTCTTTATGCATCTATTTATGCATAAAAATCAACTTCAATGGGAATAACACTTTTATAAAAAAGAAAATCCTTTTATGCATCTATTTATGCATAAAATCAAATTTAATAGGAATAACACTTTTAAAATAAAAAGAATTTCTTTATGCATCTATTTATGCATAAAAATCTATTTTTATAAGAATATTACTTTTATAATAAAAAATTCCTTTATGCATCTTTCTATGCATAAAAATTCAATTTTAATAAGAATAACACTTTTATAATAAAAAAATTCCTTTATGCATCTTTCTATGCATAAAAATAAAATTTAATGAGAATAACACTTTTATAATAAATTTTTTTCCATTATGCATCTTTCTATGCATAAAAATCAAATTTAATGAGAATAAAACTTTTATAATAAAAAAATTTCCATTATGCATCTTTCTACGCATAAAAATCAAATTTAATGAGAATAACACTTTTATAATAAAAAATTTTCCATTATGCATCTTTCTATGCATAAAAATTAAATTTAATGAGAATAACACTTTTATAATTAAAAAAGTTCCTTTATGCATCTTTCTATGCATAAAAATCAAATTTAATGAGAATAACACTTTTATAATAATAAAAAATTCCACTATGCATCTTTCTATGCATAAAAATCAAATTTAGTGAGAATAACACTTTTATAATAAAAAAATTTCCATAATAAAAAATAACACTTCACTGACATCCTTAGTGCATTTAGGCCATTGGGAGGAACCGATTGTTTCATGCACACTATAGGGGAGAGGCTCATTTTGCAGGAGAGATTAGGCTGGCTTATGTCTCTATACATGACAATGTAGCTTATATGTTCATGAAGGCTCTTTCAACAAGAGAAGTTTGAAGGTTTTTGTAAAGCATTGGGATTATTACTGCCATTTGGGGATTGATTAACTATATGATCCCTATACAATTTTACATCATCATAGGGGGGATTTGTAGCTATTTTTATGGTAATGATGTGTGGACGTAGGCTAATAATGGGTCGAGACTCTTTTTTCATCCTTAGGAAAATTTTTCTCCACCCGAATGTGTGTATACACACTTATTTTGAATGAGTGTGTAAATAACCACTTGTACTTCACTTATTACAATCAATCTACTTTAAGTACTTGCTTCTCTCTATCTATGCTTGCTTGTTGTTGTGTCTTTATATGAGTTGCTACCTTTGTCTCCACTCCAACAATGGTATTAAAGCATGGGTTTTTGGCCCTTACCCCCTTGTCATCACTTCGTTGAGGTGATCTTTTGATTATCTCAGATTGAGCTATCCTCTTAGGTGGAGAAGATATAGTGTGGAGTTAACTACATTAACAAAAACTTTTATACCTTTTCAGGCTGTGTCGAGAACTTTTCTGGGCTCATACGCATGATGTAATGTTTTTACAGTCATCTAGAGGAGTGTCAGTTCAAACTTTTTGGGGCTCATTCGCATGATGTAAGATTTTTACAGACATCTAGAGGAGTGTCAATTCAAATTATATTTATCAATTTTAGGTTTTTTGCACTGCAACAACATAGATTTGGTGTGTAGACAAGGTCGTCATCGTTGCTTCTACGTTGTCATTGGCATCAAGCTTATTATCAATAGCTTCTACGTTGTCATTGGCATCAAGCTTATTATCAATAGCTTTATCATTGTCATTGACTTTTGTATCCCTACCAATATTATTTCTACACTCTACACTCTATCATTTTTCATACACTTTGCAGGTTTCTTCCTCATTAGTGATTTACTGGCACATCTATCTTGGTTGCATTGAGTGGACATTGACATTAACTATAAGTTTTTAGAATATTTGCATTTTATGTCATAGATTTGTTATTTTCAGGTTGAAATGGAAGGCAATGATGTTGGGAGGATTCCCATTGAGGATAAAATTGATGGGACAATCTACCCATTGTGGTCCTATATGATGTGTAATGTATTGGGTATTTAAAAGGTTATTATTGGCATTGAGTGTCTTTCGAGCGTAAGATAGTACATGTATTTTGGATGGTGATACTAGTTAAGATGTAAGTGTGGCATCCATCTCCACACCTCCCACCCATGGAACAAGTGGAGTGGGATGGAAGGGGTGCACAAGAATATGCATTTACGGCACTTTCATGAAAAGGAGCATTATTCCTCATATTCACTCATGTAAAACTGTAAGCAAGCTTGGGATGCGTTTGCTACACTTTACCAAGTCTGTAATGAGGCATGAGTGGCCTACCAGTTTTCATACACTTTGCATTTCTTCCTCATTAATGATCTATTGGCAACCATCTATTAAGAAAGCTTGGGATGCGTTTGCTACGCTTTACCAAGTCTGTAATGAGGCATGAGTGGCCTACTAGTTTTCATACACTTTGCATTTCTTCCTCATTAATGATCTATTGGCAACCATCTCAGTTTCCAGTAGATCACTTTGAATTTCTTCTTCATTGGTGATCTATTGGCAACCATCTTGGTTCCATTGAGTGGGCATTGATAGTACCTAGAGGATGTTGGGATATCTACATTTTGTGCTAAACATTTGTTACTTGTAGGCTAAAATGCCAAGCACTGGTATTTGGGATGCTTTTCACTGAGGATAAGCTTGACGGGACCAACCACCCATTGTGGTCCTATATGATGCCTCATATATATTGGTTTCCAAAAAGCTTTGGAATGTTGTTATTAGCATTGAGGAATGCCTTGTCTCATGCCAATGCAAGATAGTACTTGCACTTTGGATGGTGATACTAGTTTAGATGTGGCATCCATCTTTGCACCTCCCATATCGAAACAAGATAGGTGAGCTAGTCGGGATGCACACAGTCACATGCATTGGTGGAACTTTCCATGAAAAGAAGAATTATTCCTCATATTCGCTCATGTAAAACTATCGAGCAAGAATGGGATGCGTTTTGCTACATTTTAACAACAAGTAAGTAATGAGGTATCAGTGGCCTACTTGTGTAAGTAGTTAGAGTCCGACCATATGAATGATTTTGGATGAGTTTCTCATAAGGATCAAAGATCTCAAAGAGAAACATGTATTAATGAGGCCTACCATGATAATTCATTGGTGTCTACTATTCTCATAGCTTTACCGGATTTATACCAGGCTTTTACATTCACATTTTGACTCATGATGAAGGATAACCACAATTCCCTTATGTATGATAAGTTGGTTACAGTTCTCTTACAACCAAGAAGAGAACTCTCGGCAAAACTGCACTAATGTGCGTGTGGGAATCAAGTGCCTGCTACTCAAAAAGGTGAAGGCAAATCCTTCTCTCAGGGAGGCTATAAACCAAAGGCAGAATCAGCCTAATCTTCTACTAGCTTGTATATGAGAAGGGGGGTGATAAGAATAATAAGAAAGGTAAATACAACTGTTGTTTTGAAAGCTAGGTCATTATATCAATAAATGTAGAAAAAGGTTGGAGAAGGAGAAGGAGGAGAAGAAAGAGTAAAGCATATTGTGGCTAATCAGCACTAAGTGAAAGAAGGAGTAAATGAACTATGCACATCATTCATTGTGCACTACACTTATGACCCTTCTATTATGATGTATATATGATAATGACAGATTAGCGTGTCTCATATTTTGATAGTGGTGCTACTAAGAATTTTACTTCTTAGCGTGATTTGTTTTCCTCTCTTAGGATACATAACCACATGTGCAAAAAAGACCTCATATCCAATGAAAGGAGTTGATAAAAAGACCTCATATCCAATGAAAGGAGTTGATAAAAATATAGATAATTACTTCTTATAATTACTTCTTATGAAGCTTGGATTGGTAGGAGGCCCTTTGTGGCTCCTTTGCGTGTTTTTGGTTGTCTTTCTCATGCTCTTGTGCTTGAGAAAAAACATAAGAAGCTAGATGATAAGGTGGTAAAATACATTTTTGTGGGATATAACTCAGAAATCAAAGGGTATAGACTATACCATCACCACAAGGAGGTGGATTTTGGTGAGTAGAGATGTTGTCTTTGTTGAAAAATCAATTTAGCCCATGTTGTTTTGCAAAACAAGAGCAAACTTTGTATGTTGTTATGGGTTACCACACCTGCAAGAGGGAACTTAATGCATTCACCTGCAAGAGGGAACTTAATGCATTCACCTAAAGGAAGATCAATAGAACACAACTGTCATAGGGCACTTACCAATGCTTCAAAACTTGAGTCCCTTGAGGCCTCCAAGCTCACTTGTTAAGCTCCAAACCTCCAAGCTCCACCTCCACGCCGTCACTGTAAATTTGCTCACACCGTCGCACAAGGCAATCACTCTCTCTCACTCTCCCACACAAGCATGAAACATACAAGCATAGAAGAGCCACAAGGCAATCACTCTCTCTCACTCTCCCACACAAACATGAAACATACAAGCATAGAAGAGGCACAAATTCTAGAATGCTTTCTCTCAATCTCTCTCAAGACACAAAGAAGAGCTCTCAATAGCACAAAGGGGAATTGTGTCCTTTCATATGAGAAAATGCCTTATATACATTGGCCCTTATTCACACTTGGGCACCTAAAACTTACTTAACTAAGGCCTTGGGTGGGCAATATCTCATAATATACAACTTTTATAGTGCCTTTTCATGGAACTTATTAATGTTCTCAATTGGAGGAGCATACTTGTTAATCCAAAATGGGATTAACATCCCCCCTACCTAATGTAGGTTCTATCCCCAGAACCTCTTACCAAGGTTGAAAGACCCGGTCACCGAACTCATTGACGGTAGAAGTTTCGGTGTGATTAAAGCTTTTTTAGGGTTCTTCTGAATGCTGAGTGGGAATGCCAGAATCCTGTGTCCACCATGTCCTTGAATGTGACATGCATATATGCAAGAAGACACCGTAGGAAGCGATGATAGTATATTATCATACCCCTGTCAGATGGACCTTGATTCATATCGAATTACAGTTGTTCAGCTTCATATCCATCATATGGCTCTTTTGGTTGATCAATTAGGACCACGAGCAATTTTAAGAATCTAACACTAGCCACGATTGCTGGGTCTGGGATACAATGCCATGCCTGTATCCAAGTGAGCATCTGTTTTCTTTGCTCCCGTATAAAGGTTTGCAGACATGAAGATTGGGAAGTTGTAACAAACATGCGAGTTGCACTGCTTGGCCTCGTGAAACTCCAGTGGAGTTCACTCTTTAGTGGCATGTACAATGGGTCAACTCGTTGAGTTAGTGGTGCACACATATAGACATGGCTGTATTCTGGAATTGTTAAGAATACCTTTCTCTAGTCCGATTGTATTCCAAAATCCCCTAACTTGGGATGTGCATCATGTGTGATGATGTTGCATAGCCCCCTCATGTGTGGATTGGGTGATCTTTCCTCCACCTGTGAAAAGCAATAACTGATCATGAATGTAATTATTCAGATTTTCAGCAAGTCGGCCAATTGTGGATTGGTTAATTTTGTCTACCATGCCATGTTAGACCACAATGTACCCTCTCCTGCCAAAGAGTGTAGTTCTTCTAAATCAGGGTGAGGTGCTCGTAGAGGGTATGGTACATATTGCTATTTTGTTGGCATGACCTCGGAGTAGGCCTCGGGTAGAATTCTTTGAGTTGGCTCAAATGGTGTTATTTGCATTAACACCTTGAACATCATTCGGCTTTAGCAATGGATTGCTAGCTCGAATGAAGCCTTCATATTCTGTACACCAGATAATGACTCCAAAACTGTATCATCAATAAAATCTTCAATATTGTCTTGGGGGGGGCACAATATGGTGTACCTCCTGAGGTTGCCATTGGGGAGACGGGTGAGGTGCTAGTATCTCCTCAGGGGCGAGAGGGTTAGTGGGAAAATCTATATGTTGAGGAATGAGAGTAGAAAACATGCAGTCGACCTGAGACTTGTTAGTAGGTGGGGCATTAGGATATGGATTAAGTAGCTTACTGTTGAGATTCAAGCTCAATGTCAGCTTGTGCCAGTTGCACTATGTGCTGGCATGTTAGATAGTAACATGTGTGAGACATAAATGATCACGTCTAACTAGTCATAGTGTGTGGACACAGTAGCTAGGGTTAGCTGTGTGTGGACACAACACAAGTAGTGTGTTGTAGCTTATGGATTATGGCTTTATGCATTGTGTGAGATGGGACATGGCTTCCCTCTATGGTTAGGGTTTGACTAATACATTAGGGTTTTCTCCTATATGTGTGTCTCCTCTCCCTCTACTTGTTTTTCATCATGGTATCAGAGCTTGGTGCTCTCTATTAGGGTTTATGAGTGAGTGAGAGAAGAGGGAGAAGAAGCTATGAAGAAAAGTTGTGGAGCTTGCCATTGGAGCTGTGAAGCTTAGAGCACACCGATTTTTACCAAATCTGAGAGCTTGGCCTACTGGGTAAGGAACACTAAACATCCTTGAGCAGATTGCAGGTGCAAAAACACAAACAACATCAGATTTGAGTTGCCCAAAGCAAAGAAAAAATTTCTGTTTTGCAAGCTCTCCATTCAAGCTTGATTGTGGTGAATTTATGAGACAAATGGTTGAAAATCTGGCAAAGATTCATGTATCTGGCAAATGGGAATGTGTTGGCAACTCATGTGCAAGTCCTAGAGTGAATTTGGAGCAAGTTTGATGCATTGGAGTGATTGGAAAAATACTATTTTGAAGCCCTCACAAAAACAGAGAATAGAGGTTCAATTTTGATGCAATTGGAGCTAGTCTCTTACAAAAATCAACCAATTGGTGGCTTGGGTACATGCCTAGGAGTGTTGGGAACTCACATATATCTTCAATAGCCACAGCCAACTCTCCAAACCCCCCCGACAGAGCAGGCGGCACAACCTGTGAAGGCCGCCAAAAATAGGGCAGAATTTACTAGTCTTACATAAGTGGAGGTCAAATACAAGCTTGGTGGTTGATTAACTTCAGAATTTTCTTAGAAATGTTGGGATACACACAGAGGAGAAGGTTGCTTTGTTGGAGTATAGTGAAATAGAGGGTCATTAATTGACTAATTACTCTCTCAACTTTTACAATTGGTCTAATTCCTTTTACATGGAGTTAGTAGACATCATTGCTAAGCTAATGAATGCATGGTCCCTCAATTTGGACAAGAATTGAAGAAATTAGAGTACTTTTCCTATTGGATTTTACTGGTTTTTCTCTCAAAATAGAGAAGGGGATTTTATATTTCTCGTATGTATGCACCTTGGTTGGTGTTAATATGCAACATTGAGCTTGTTCAGGTGTCAATGCAAGGTATCCACACTTGATTGAACCATTATATTTCAATTTGAAGCCTTGGAAAGTGCGTCAAAACAGGGTATTTTGGACTGAGTATGCCAATTCAATTTGAATGCAATCAGTGTGATTTTCTACATCAACAGTGAAGTTTGTTGAGTACTTTGGAGTATCTGGAACACTTATTAGAGTGTGGTTGAGCTGAGGAAGACTCATTTACAGAGTTGGACATGTGCAGAAGGTGCATTTGCATTGAGCAAATACATCAGACAACCCAGTACAGATTGTGGGTGAGAAGTTGGATAGAAAGAACTTCCAGGCATGAAAGTACAGGATTAAAAGTTTTCTAAAAGGAAAAGGATTTTGGAATGTTGTTACAGGTGTAGAGCCAAAGCCAGATCTACCCTGGCAACCTACACAACAAGAAGTTGTAGCTCATAAACAATGATCAGAGAGAGTATACAAAGTTTTGCATTACTTGTCTATATGTATCTTGGATGCTATACTCATACATATACATGATGCTGAGAATCCCAAGGATGCATAGGATACTTTGGTAAAGCTGTTTGATACAGATACTAGTGCTCGTAAGTCTCAATTTTGAGACAACAGATTCATAATGTGAAGCAGAAAGGAAGGAGTATTCATGACTATGTACAAGAGATAAAGAAGTATGCAGATGCATTGGCAACTATCAATGCCCCCATGCCTGATGATGATTTAGTAGACATTGCCTTGCGTGGTCTTGGCAACAACAAGAAGTACAAGTCTTTTGATACATCTATCTCTGTTCGAAGTACAGGTTTACCAGATTTTGATGAGTTGGTTTCACTCTTGCTTGTTGAGGAAATCAAACTCAATGACTCTTTTCATGATGCATCTACTAACCATGATGATAATGGTAGGAATTAGGCTTTCTATTCACAAAGGGGATTTAGAGGCAAGGGGAGATTTGCATCACGAGGTCATGGTAATGGTCGTGGATGGCAGGATAGGTCACCACAACAAAATTTTTAGCCTTCATATGGTGCTAGAGGTGGTCGTGGATATACACCTCAGAGAGGCAGAGGTAATCCTCGTGGAAGAGGATGTTGGCAAGGCCAACAAGCATCTATGCAAAATGTGGAATGCCATTACTGTGGAAAGCTTGGTCATATGGCACGTGTCTGCTATCGCAAACAAAATGATTTGAGAGGGGATAGAGCACAACATGGTGGAAATTATGTACAACATGGTGGAAATTATGCAAATGGTGAAAATTTTGCATCAAGCAGTCATGATGGCAGTGCAAATCACTTGTTTGCCATGAAACATGTCAAAGGATCTATTATGACACATTGTGACAGTGATGACACTTGGTATATGGACTCTGGAGCATCAAACCATATGACTTGTCATGGCGAATGGTTTGAATATATGAAGCCAATGGATGTGAAAGGCTATGTGGAGACAGGTGATGATTCCCAGCATGCTGTCACTCATGTTGGGAGTGTACCATTGGTGATGCACAATGGTGAAACAAAGTCTATGGCAGATGTCTTGTATGTGCCTTCTATTACAAAAAGTTTGGCCTCAGTTGGTCAAATGGTTGAACAAGGCTTACAGGTTCGTTCCAACGATCATGGTTGCTTCATTGAGGATTTCAAAAATGGATGTAGAGTCATTGCCAAAGGCAAGAAAGAAGGCAGGTTATTTAAGTTGGATGCTGGGATTACTGAGTTGAAATCGGCCATGTTCTCTAAAAGCCAAAATGTGGTATAGGACATTGAAGTGTGGCATAAAAGGATTGGACATGTGAACATACAAAGGTTAAAGAACATGCAGGCAAGAGGCATTGTTGGTGGGCTGCCTAGATTCAAGTATAATGGGAATATGCATGTTTGTGATGCTTGCCAGTTTGGGAAGCAAGCAAGGTTGCCATTCCCTAAAGAAGGCAACATGAGTAGCATGCCACTTGAGATTGTTTATAGTGATGTATGGGGTCCTGCACAAAACCCATCCATTAAAGGCAGCTTGTATTATGTGACATTCATTGATGATTTCAGCAAAATGACTTGGATTTACTTTCTCAAAGAGAAGAGTGAAGTGTTGGGAAAGTTTATGGACTTCAAAAATGGCTCTTGGATAAAGTGTTTGAGGATAGATGGAGGTGGTGAATACACCTCACATGCTTTTGAGAACTTCCTGAGAAAGAATGGCATAAGAAGGCAGCTAACTTGTAGGTACACACCTCAGCAAAATGGTGTTGCTGTGAGAGGAAAAATAGAGTCATTGGTGATGTGTCTAGGGAAATGCTCAATGAAAAGAGCATGCAGACTCTTATTGGGCAGAAGCGTATACCACAGTGGTGTATGTACTTAATAAGACACCCACAGCTGCCATACATGGAAGTACGCCAGAGATGCGTCTTACAGGTTTTAGGCCAGACTTTGGACACCTCAAAGTGTTTGGTAGCATAGCTTATGTGCATGTGCCAGATGAGAGAAGGGAGAAGCTAGATCCTAAGGTAGAAAAGTAAATTTTTGTTGGGTACGCACAGGATCACAAGGCATATAAATGTTACAATCCACATACTAGGCAAGTGGTTATCTCACGAGATGTGGTGTTTGATGAACTTGCTAGTTGGTACAAGGCAAAGGATGAGGGTGTCATTGATTCCATTGATGCTGATGTGCATGTGAACCTGCCACAAACAAGTTCTATTTCTATGTTTGGGCTAGCAGAGTCTGAGAGTAGCACTATACGTCCATGGTTTTGGTCAGGATGCATGAGACATGAGAGTGTGAGCACTGGGAGTAGTGCTGTGGATATCAAGTTCAGAAAGTTTGGATGAGGAACTTGGCATACTAGTTTTACGCACACCATGTGGTGCAGGGCAGGATAGATATGTGCCTCCACATGCTAGAGTGACAGGTGTTCAGAGTGATTCGCATGCATTGCAAAGATCCCAAAGGGTCAGGTATCCGGTTGAAATATCGTGACTTTGCTATGCATTACGTGTATATGACCTCTTTGGTGAAGCATGTGGAACCTACATGCTATACAGAAGCTATTGGGAAGCATGTATGGGAGAAGGCAATGGATGTTGAGAGATGGACGCATTGGTCCATAATGAAACTTGGGATTTAGTTGCCTTACCACAAGGCAAAAATGTCATTGTTGGTTGCAAATGGGTTTATAAGGTGAGATGCAAATCAGATGGTTCCATTGAGCACCATAAAGCGCATTGGTAGCTAAGGGTTATGCACAAACCCACTATGATGAAACATTTAGTCCAGTTGCAAAGATGGGAACAGTGAGAGCAGTCATTGCTATGGCTGTAGCAAATGGTTGGGAAATGCATCAAATGGATGTGAAAAATGCATTTCTAAATGGTGATTTACAAGAGGAAGCTTATATGGCACAGCCTGAAGGATATGTACACCCGAGGTACCCCACTCATGTATGCAGGTTAAAGAAAGCATTATATGGTTTGAAGCAAGCACCTCGTGCTTGGAGTGATAAGTCGATATCTTATCTCCCTTGCTTTTCAGGTTTCTTAAGTAGATTCTTCACTCTATGTGAAGCAAACAGATCATGGGATTGTCTTGCTTGTCATCTATGTGGATGACTTGATTGAGATCATGCTACAAATGTTATGCATGTCAAGAAGGCATTGAGTGGGCAGTTTGATATGAAAGACTTGGGTGAATTGAGATATTTTCTTGGGATTGAAGTGATCAAAGACCATGCAGGGACATGGTTAGTGCAACGCCAATATGCATTGGATATGTTAGCAAAATATGGGATGATAGGGAGTAAGCCAATGAGTACACCTTTGGAGCAGAATGTGAAGGTGCGGGCTGATTTTGGTAAAGAGTTGGATGATCCATCTATGTATAGAAAGATGGTTGGTAGTCTTATTTACATGACTATCACACGACTAGATCTCAGTTATGCTGTGGGGCTAGTAAGATAATTTATGCAAAGCCCTAGAAAACCTCATTTGGATGAAGTGAGACGCATTATGCGCTATGTAAAGACCAATGCACACATTATGGTCTTCTTTATGAGCATGGTAAAGGCTTGGATGTACACGGCTACACAGATACACATTGGGCAGGTAGCTTGTATGACAGGAGGTCTACTAGTGGTTATGCCTTTACATTTGGAAGTTCAGTGGTGAGTTGGAGCAGTAAGAAGTAACCTACTATTGCTTTATCTAGTATAGAGGCTAAATACAGGGGTGTAGCCACCATAACTACATGTGAAGGAGTATGGTTAAAGAGTCTCTTGGCTAATTTGGGTGAGCCTATTGATGGCAAGGTTGTCTGTAGTTATGGTGTAGCCACCATAACTACATGTGAAGGAGTATGGTTAAAGAGTCTCTTGGCTGATTTGGGTGAGCCTATTGATGGCAAGGTTGTCATTCATTGTGACAACATGAGCAGCATACAGTTGGCCCCAAGAATCCCGTTTTTCGAGTGCGGACCAAACATGTAGAGGTCCACTATCATTTTGTCAGAGAGAAAGTGTTGGATGGTACAGTGGATTTGTAGTATGTGAAGACTGAAGAGCAAGTGGCTGACATCTTTACAAAGCCACTTAGCAGGGAGAAGTTTAAGTACTTTCGTACTATGTTGGGAGTATATGGGATGAGCTTGAGGGGGAGTGTTGAGAGCTTTGATAGCCCAAGCTCATCTACATCTTCATCTATGGTGGCAGTACATCATGAGCTTGAGAGGGGCTGTTGAGATTCAAGC
Organism: Cibotium barometz; assembly: GCF_041138505.1. Taxonomy (NCBI): domain Eukaryota; kingdom Viridiplantae; phylum Streptophyta; class Polypodiopsida; order Cyatheales; family Cibotiaceae; genus Cibotium; species Cibotium barometz. The sequence continues at coordinate 9,526,407 of NC_141055.1, forward strand.
TCTATGTCAGCTTGTGCCAGTTGCACTATGTGCTGGCATGTTAGATAGTAACATGTGTGGGACATAAATGACCGCGTCCGGCTGGTCATAGTGTGTGGACAATAGCTAGGGTTAGCTGTGTGTGGACACAACACAAGTAGTGTGGACACAACACAAGTAGGGTTAGCTGTGTGTGGACACAACACAAGTAGTGTGTTGTAGCTTATGGATTATGGCTTTATGCATTGTGTGAGATGGGACATGGCTTCCCTCTATGGTTAGGGTTTGACTAATACATTAGGGTTTGCTCCTATGTGTGTGTGTCTCCTCTAACCATGACCTGAGCTAGGGGATGGGTGGCTAGGTTTGTGAGATTTCATAAAATCTTGAAGTTCAGGGATATCCTCAGGATTTATGTTAGGATATTCAATATGGGTGGCATCAAAAGTGTAAAGTACACTAGTTAACATGGATTCTAAATGTTTGTAGATATTATAGTATAGTTTTAGAATTTCGAAAGGGTGATATAAAGAAGACTCACATAAGTTTAAGTGCTGGTGAGTATTGTAAACTTCTAGCCACCCATGGCTTATAATCCACTGATAACTTTGTGCTACTACCTCGTAGTTGGCCGATGTCTCGGGAATATCATCTGGAACAAATAGGTCTAATTTTTCGACACTATTGTCCAAGATTTTAGAGTTTTGTAGTACCCAACACCAACTACAAAGGTTTAACACAATAGGGTGTAATGGATAAAAGTAGATATCTTGTGGATTAGTTCATACTATATCTCCTCGCAAAATTCCCACTATGATAGTGGGGTCAGCATCACGCTCAGTATTTTGCTTATTGAGGGTTAATTCACCTTGGCCTAGGTCCTCAGATAGATTTATATTGTATTGAAGCAAGGAGAGGGTTAGTGTAGACAAAAATAGAGTAAGAGTTTGAGGAGGGGCTCGAGGGGTTACTGGCAACTGACCTATCTTCGAGGCTTGCTCAAGGAGTAGGCGCATTTCATCCGTAGGATCTTGTCTTTGAATGCGGTCCCGTATGGCCAATTGGCATTCCAATTCTTGTAGACGGGAATCATTGGTGCTTGAGGAGCTTTGATATGGTTGTTTCGCGGACCATCCGTGTAGGACCCAACTCCTTGAACTGCCTCGTTGCGTCCTCCTAGTGGGAACGTCTGGCATGGTAGCCTCTCTTTCTTGAGCCTCTGTGATTCTCTGTAGTCTTTCAGAGCTTGGCTGTCTTATAAAATTGTTGGGTGACTTGTGCCATTGCATCTCGGTGTGATTGGTCCATTCTTTGCATTTCAACTTGATTGGTACTAATGGCATCATTAAGGACTCTCACCTTCTCTGCATGTGCCTTGTTTGTTTGTTCCCTTTCTTGTGAGTAGCTCTGCTTTTTGCTTCCTTCAGACTTGAGGATAACTGCTAGAACTGGCTTTGCAGCTATTCTTCTTTGGCCATGGACATATGTTGGAGCTCTTGTACCTGCTGGGCATGAATAGCATGAATAGTTGTTAGCTCGTGGTTGTGGATAACCTCCTGCTGGAGTTGCTCCTTAGCCTGTTCTAGCTTTGCCTTAAGATCCGTATTCTCTTTAATTCTCTGAATAATTATTTGGCTTAGAACCAAATTATTGCTTTTCAGTGATTTGTACCTAGCCTCTTGCTGTCAAGTGTTCTTTTAAGGTTTGTACTTGTGTGTTTGACTCTTGAACTTGCTTCTAAAGTGTAGCATTTACGATCATGAAGCATGTGTGTAGTGAGGAGATGGTAGTGCCAGACTCATTGCTCCAGCTCCCAAGTGGTGCACTTGTGCTCGCGGCCCCTTCCAGTCTAGCATGCGGCAGGTTTAGTAGTCCATCCAAGCCTTCCATAGTTTCCTACATGAACCGTTCATAATCTATATTCTGTAGGAATAACAGCTGGGGTAGTTTCTTCATCCTCCAGACGCCTTCTTTTGCTCGGACTGGACGTATCTTCACCTCTTAGTCTTTTACCTGTATCAAGTGGCGCTATTGGATCTTGCACTAGGATTAATGTTGCCATCTCAAGTTCTTGTGATTCTTCAGCCAACATTGCTTCGGTTGCTGTCTCTAGCTCCGTCTCTGCAGGTGTGTCCGCCATGGTAGAATCCTTGAGCGCGGATAGGTTTTTAAATATAAGCTGAGCCGGGATCGGAGGAGTCGTCATCTGCTGCGTTTGTTCTTGTGTGGCTTGACTGACAATGGCTTCTTACAATGTCAGTACTTCCTGATATGATTTAATCTCTTGTGCTAGCTCAGCCTCTATCCTTTGTGATTCCTCAGCCACGTCGGGAATGATGCCCCTCATCTTCCTTTCTATTTTCTTTTTCCTCCCTTTCTTTAACTCCTTCATTATGGCTTGTGTTTCCATGAGGATAGCTTGGCCTTCTTGCATATCTACAGCTGTCAGTGTTGGTTGCTCTAGGAGGAGTAGTGCTAATTGCATGTGCTCTACTGGTTTGGGTTCTGGAAGGGTCCTCTTCACCACATGGTTTAGGACCTGTGTCAGCAGGTATGGGTTGCATATCTTGGACTGATGGGCTTTGAGGTAGTTTTCCATCTCCCGGTGTATGTAGTATGTCCAGTCCTCTTCCTTTTCTTCATGGACTTTTGCAATTCTGTTTAGTGGTACCCTGTTGTAGTAGCGGTCCATTGGCTTCACCTGCATGATCAACGACATTGCCCTATATGCCTTCTTTGTGGCCTCATCTCGGATATTCTCATATTCAGCCCCATTGGAGTTATATGAGCTCTTCTTTAGCATAGCATCCAAGGGCATTTTATCAAAGGCATGGGCATGTATCTTGACTAGTGGTGGGAGAGTTGTAGAGCTTCACGGATTAGATCTTTCGTGATCAGGACCTGCTCTATTGTGCCATCGGCCTTCGTTACTATACCCCGCTTGGTAGCTTTGTCATAGGTTTTGATGTAGTCGGCACAAAGCTCCGTGTCAATTTTCTTGGGAAGAATCTGTGCCTTTCTGCTGAGGCCCACTTTCTCCAGCTTTTCCTTTACTTCTACCTCTTCCAGGATTTGGAGGCACTCCAGGCTGTGGGACTGCAGCATCACCTTTCCATGGGCTGTATAGATATCCTTGCTGATGATGGCACCATGGAAGGCGTAGGCATGTAAGATTCCTCCCTCTAGCTTTTGAGGTGTAAAGGTGTAAGAACCTCCCCTTCTGTTCTTGACATTATTCCCCTCTCTGAAATAGGAGAAAGATCTTGTTTTACCCTGTTTTAGCCTAGAGAGAGAAAATATCTAGAGAGAGATAATCCAAAATTTAGATATCTTTGGATATAAAAATCCTCCTAGTGTCTAAAATGGATTCCCCTAAAACAGAAATTCAAAATAAACTTTCCAAGGTGTATTAGGAATTAATTGAAAATGTGTATAAGAGACCTTAGCCTAAGGGTCTACATTTTCAGAAATTTTTGGATTATGGTCCAATTAAGGTTCCAATGGGCCAATTGGATTAATCCAAGTGTTGGGATGAGATAAATCCAAAAGAATAAAAGAAAATACCCAAAAATGAGTAAATGCTCACATAAGATGAAGAGTTGACTGAGTACAAGGTTTATTAGTTAAAAATTATGAGATATTACTAAAAAAATGAGATATTTTGGAACAATGATGCATTTTTGACACCTTGGTAAGGAGGGGGGACTCTTGAGGTAGGCACCTTTTTCACATGTGTGGAAGGGTTTTTAATTTAAAAAAATTGTGATATTTTTATCTCTCCTCTCTCTTGGATCAAACCAAATAAAGGGAGCTAAACTGGTCCAAATCTTGTCCAAAATGAGTCAAACTAAACCTGGAAAGTTCTAGAACCCAGCTGGACTTGGTTAGTGGCCTCCCTCACCTATAAATAGACCCTTAGTCTTTTGTAAAAAAATATTAGAGCTATACCATGCCAGTATTATTTTAAAATAATCATATTTTCTATTATCCCTTAAATTTTCCTCTCTCTTGGGAGCTTGGAGCTCTCTCTCTCTCTCTCTCTCTCTCTCTCTCTCTCTCTCTCTCTCTCTCTCTCTCTACAACAACTCTTGGAGTTGCTCTTCTCCTCTTGGTGGACCAATTGATTGGTCTCGGGAATAGCCATCTTTATGGCTAAATCCTTTGAAAAAGGATGCTTCTCAATGATAGTCTCTTAATTCAAAGCTAAACTCTAGGCTTGATAAGCTAGAGATTAAGAAAATGATATTTTTATGATTTTGTGTTAACAAAATAATGGTTATTTCTTTTAGATTATTTATAAGTAGTTAAAAACTACTTTGATTGATTCTAAATGAGAAATAGATTATCCTATCAATTTGGGAAAAGAGAAATAATGGAATTAACTTAATCTAGTGGGATAATCATAATTAAGTTTATGATTATGGTTAAAATTATGATTTAAATTCATAATTTGATTTTAAGCATAAAAGAGGAACTGCTATCATATTTCCATTACAAGTTTTTATTCTTTAGAAAAAATTAAAAATTATCAATAATAGCAGCGAAGCTATGGCTAAAATTTTAGAAAATAATACATATCTTATTTTTATGCATAATGCTAAAAGAAGACTTCCTACCATATCTTATTTTTATGCATAATGCTAAAAGAGGACTTCCTACCATATTCTAGGATTGCACATCCTATGTAAAAAGAATGATTTTCATCATATTCATGAGAAATAAATTTTTTGTAATTATGCATAATTAATTGGTTATGAGAAAAGAGTAAATTTTGTAAATTTATTTTTATACAAAAAGAGGAATTTCCATGATATTTTAGATCCAAGTAATTAAATGGTAAAAGAGGAATTTTTGGTAAATTTATTTTATGCAAAAAGAGGAATTCCCATGATAATTGAGATCCAAGAAATTAAATGGTAAAAGAGGAATTTTGGGCATAATTCAAATTATGAGTATTTATCAAAAGTGAAATTTTGAGCATTATTAACTTTATTGGAAAATATGGGTAGAATTGATTTTTGTAAATCCCATGAATCTTTTACTCAAAAAGAAGAATATTGAAAATATTTCACTTGAGAAATTTGAGAAAGAATATGAAAATATCCATCGAGAAAAAGTACCTTTAACTAGGCCAAGCAATTGGCAGAAACTTAGAAAAGTCCCATCGGTATCGAAAGTAGAAAACAATACTAAAAGTGGATGTGATAAGATGTGATATAGAGCCGAATGTGAGTGTGATGTGAATGTGAGTGTGATGAGAGGAGATGTGAGTGTGATGTGGATGTGAGTGTGATGAGATGTGAGTGTGATGTGAGGAGATGTGAGTTGATGTGATGAGATGTGGATGAGATGTGATGTGATGTAAATGGATGTGGATGTGAATGTGACAAGATGTGAATGTGATGTGAGGAGATTGGACTGGATGTGATGAGATGTGATGTGATGTAAATGGATGTGGATGTGAATGTGATGAGATGTGATGATATGTGAATGGGGGTGATGTGATGTAAATGGACGAGAATGAGATGTGAAGTGATAGATGTGCATGTGAATTAATGGATGGATGTGGATAGATGTGAATGTGAATGATTGGATGGATGTGGATAGATGTACATGTGAATGAATGGATGGATGTGGATAGATGTGAATGTGAATGAATGGATAGATGTGGATAGATGTGAATGTGAATGAATGGATAGATGTGAATGTGAATGAATGGATAGATGTGGATAGATGTGAATGTGAATGAATGGATAGATGTGGATAAATGTGATGAGATGTGAATGGATGTGATGAGAAATGGATAGATGTGGATGTGATGTAGATGGAATGAATGAGATGTGATGTGAATAGATGTGGACGTGATGTAATGTGGATGGAATGAATGTAATGTAATATGGATGGAATGTATGTGATGTGATGAGGATGCAATGAATGTGATGGATGTGAATGGGTGTGATGGATGTGAATGGGTGTGATGGGTGTGATGGATGTGAATGGGTGTGATGGATGTGAATGGGTGTGATGAGATGTCAATGGATGCGATGAGATGTGAATGGATGTGAATGTGATATGATGATATCTGAATGGATGTGATGTAATGTGAATGGATGGATGAGATGTAAGGTGGATGAATGTGGATCTAGGTAGATGTGAATGGATGAGATGTGATGTGGATAGATGTGATGTGATGTGAATGGATGAGATGTGAGGTGAATGGAGTGATGTGATGTGATGTGGATCGGGGTAGATGTGAATGGATGAGACGTGATGTGGATATGGGTAGTTGTGAATGGATGAGATGTGATGAGGATGGATGTGACATGATGTGATGAGGATCTGAAATGTAATTGGATGTGATGAGATGTGATGTGATGTGGATAGATGTGATGAGATGTAATATGATATGATTGGATGAGAATAGATGAAGATGATGGGAATACATATGACTGGATGTGGAATAAGAAATGTGAATTGATGTAGAAGAATGTGGAATGTGGAATGTGGAACAATGTGGAAAGATGAGAGTTCGTTATAAACTGTATTTATGACCTGTTTTTAAAAGACTGTTTTATGTCAAGAATGCTGGGGAAGCATTTTGACCATCTTGTGAATGAGGTCGTGGAGACCTAAGTGATAAAGTTGCAACAGCTGACGGAGAGTCAATGGAGGACGTCTCTCATAGCAAGGTTGGCCGAGGTCTTGACCAGCCTCAGTTCGATTTAAATGGTGAGCTTTCGGTACGGTGGATGAGGGACCAACGAAGCGGCCTATGAGTGAAGCGCTAGGTGACCTGCGAAGGAACCTAGAGGGTGTTGACTATACGGTGCTGACCATACGGTGCTCGGGCTCTGGGTCGCCCCGAAGATACCCACGTGTGCGTCGAGGAAGAAAATGGAACAAGGAGTTAGAGTTGTTTTCTAAACTCGGGCATGGATTTAATTGTCCTTGTTGTCCTCAACGGATGAGTCCATGGCTCTTTTATATGGATCTGTTGGTTGATCTTGTTGATCTTCAACGGAGAGTCCATTTGGATTTTCTTATGTGATTATAATGCCGGGTACTATGAGCTAGGAACTCTTGAAAAGGCCCCTGAGTGAACAGGTGGTAAGCGTTCTGGTTGCTAATGATGCCATAGGTACACCGATGAAGGAATGAATGGAAATTAGAATTCAAGCTGGCTATTTTGGAGGATTATGATCGGTGATACTATGGTTTCATTAAAAGATTATTTTAAAGACAGCTGAATCTGTGAAACATGCAATTTCATATTGGGTGTGTAAGTGGTATGACTATCTTGAAGTTTGCTTGAAGTGTCGGCTAGGGGGCCGGGGAACTCTTTTCCCTGGTACCCGAGGCAAAACATAACCAAATTTCTAAATGGATCCTATCACTATAGTGGTTGGGCGGTTGGCTAACCCATGGGATTGGATGGGGTTAGGCTGGACTGAATGAGACTCAATTCTGTTAAGTTACGATAGTTGAAGTAAATCCCGGATAACCCTTGTTCTATAGAAAAGAATCAACGGCTGTGCCTCTTGATGAGGAAAAAAGCTTAGCACCCCTGAATTCATTGTGTAGAGGGTGCAGGGATCTTTCAGGGCATATGGGCCCAAGTAATTCATCTTTGGTCCACGTGTTGGCCTCTTCTTCTGACTCACTGGGGAGCCCGTAGCACTGGCCTATGTTACCGCTGGGGTCTCTATGGCTTCGAGGTCTAAGGTTGACATCTATACATGTAAATAAAATCAGTCTCCAGACTGGTGGGGCATGTACCATGCCCTTTAATATATATATATATTATGTGAATGGCAAGAAGGTTAATCTCGCGATGAGAAGGGTGTTAGTGGTGGGATCAATAAACAAGGTGTGTTAGTTGAAAAGGTCAATTAGTTAGCGTGAAGGTGCAAGTTTTTGGCAGTTTCGTGAAACTGCAGGTCGTGAGGAGTAAACCCGTGAGAGGAATTTCCATGAGAGTTAAATACGTGAAAGTTAAAAACATGAGGGAGATTTTTGTGAGACGAAATCCCGTGAGAGTTAAAGACGTGAAAGTTAAAAACGTGAGAGGGATTTTTGTGAGGCGGAATCCCGTGAAAGTTAAAAGCATGAGGGGGATTTCCATAAGACGGAATCCCGTGAGAGTTAAAAGCACGAAGGGGGATTTTTGTGAGATGGAATCCCGTGAGAGTTAAAGAAGCATCCCAATACTTTGGTGATAAGAAGCATTATAGGCGAACTCCACTAGGTGCAGATAACTTAGCCACTTCTTGGGTTCCTTGCCCTATAGCATTACCGAAGTATATCTTCGATTACTTGGTTTATCCTTTCTGTTTGACCATCGGTCTCGGAGTGGTAAGCTGATAAATTTCCAATTCAATTTATGGGTTTTCAATTTTTGAAGTTCATTCAACATAATATTAACAAAGCAAAAACATTATTTCCTAGATTTACTTTAAAATTTTAAGCAATTTCTGTTACTGTTACGTAAATTTACAACAGCGCTCTGATACCAACTGTGGGATCCCACTGCCCCCTCCACACACCGGATTCCCGGTAGCTGGCACAGCGGAAATAGCTCCCTCATGCGCGGGGCAGGGTTTCCCACTCGGGGCCTCACCCTCGAATGTCTAGGCACGAGACTAAGCTGGTGGTCATTCCGAAAACCAAAACCGGGAAAATTTTCCATGCCCAAAAACGGGGATGATTCCACCATTTTTATTTTCTTAACGAATTTTTCTAACGAAGTCAAGATACTGAACTAACCTTCATCTGAATAAACTAGATAGAAGGGAAACTATTATAGACTTAACTTGAAGGGATTAACGCTTTTTTCCTAATTGAATCAGGCAGAGCCATTGATCTATTTATTAGAGAAGTCTTCAGGCTTTTATTTAACTACTCGAGTTCTAAACGTATTCCTATTAATCAATTTTATTATTAAAACTCTACTGATTCCAGCCTAACCCCATCCGGCCCATGTGTTAGCCACCGCCCAACCACTGGAATTGGTAGAACCAAACAAGTACTCACCCACCCATAATTGAATGCCTTTCTTAACTTTTGCTTTAGAATACAGATACGCATACACTCCTCTTTAAACTTTAACTTATAAAACAATCCATTGACAAATAATTATTGGTTACAGATGTCATAACTCAAAATTTCCATTCAATCCTTGTTTCTCACAAAAAAGTAGTATCACTCTGGAGTCTCCGTTGAGACCAGCTGGTTAGCAATGAGATCCAGTTAACAGATTACAATAAACATTGGTCCATCATATAATATATATCTTTCCACGACATACGCATGGGTGTCCTAAGCACTGCGAGCCCGTGCATCGCCTGGTCAGAACCCTCTAAGATCCTCCTTAGGTGTCCTGGCACTTCACTCAGGGACCGCTTCGTCGGCCCTCGCCCATCATACTGGAAGCTCGCCATTTTTCACCATACCAAGGCTGGTCAAGACCTGGGCAGGTTTTTGCCACGTGAGCCGTCCTTTTGAACACTCCCCGCCAACAGCTGTTGCAACCGAACTTCCCTTAGAAAAACACATATACCAAATGGTCCCTCCAGCATTCTGGCGTAAGATAGTCCTTTAAGAAAATAGGGTTTCTATGCAAGTTTTCATTTTTTATTTTCGTTTGAATATAATGAGTATATCTTAAATCCATATCCCAATAATTCTAGATCGCAGGTCTGAATTCTAATAGAATTTCATGAATTAGACTGATTTAGGGTTTGAGTCTGGAAAGGTTCTCCCTGAACTATCTTTCTCGAAGGGTAATATTTCAATTACTACTTTACTGAATTTCATTCATTTAGCATTTGCTTAACTGAATTCAAAACTAATCACGAATTTCTATGAGGAATAAATTAATCATTTATCTAAAATTTCGACTTCGATAGTTTTTCTGAATTTTCTCATTACCATCCTAGAGAATATGAAACGGTAGAATTTTCTCTCACAGAGTATTTACTTATTCATTTACCAATATTCATGGGATTTAAACATAGGATTAAAGAGAACTCTTATTTTGATATAAAAATTTTGTATGCATCTATTTATGCATAAAATCCAACTTCTATGGAATAACACTTTTATATAAAAGAAAATCCTTTTATGCATTTATTTATGCATAAAAATCAATTTTGATGGAAGTAATACTTTTATAATTAAAAAAATCTTTTATGCATAAAAATCAATTTTGATGAAAGTAACACTTTTATAATAAAAAAATTCTTTTACGCATCTATTTATGCATAAAAATCAATTTTGATAAAAGTAACACTTTTATAATAAAAAAATTTCTTTTATGCATTTTTCTATGCCTAGAATGAAAATAACACTTTTAGAATACACAAACGGTGGGGATTACTCTTTTTGAATAATAAAAGATAAAACTTATTTCACAAAATTTAAGAAAATTTTGCCATAACTTCCTTTGTATGGCTGACCATTTTTTAATTTTTTTCATTCTCAAGTTACTTAGAAATTATCCCAAATGGTTTAAAGCATTCTAAACTAATCAAATTTCACTTTTTAAAGGGAAACAATATGAAAAGTTTAATTCTAACAATTTGATTACATATCTAAGATAAAGAAAGGCTGAATTCAAGAATGAAGAGAGAGGGAAAGCCTTTCCAACAAGGCATAACATCATTTTTTATTTTAAAGAAAACAAAAATTAGAAAACCATTAAATGGAATAAAGAAAAAGTGGGATTTCTAGCTCACATGAATTTTTGTGAGCTTTCCTTTGGCTTGATGGTTTGAGGGATCTACTCTTGTTTTGCAACAAGAGTGGCCACCAATTCTTTTGAAGAGGAAATGGTCAAAAACTAATGAATTATCAATAAATTCACTGTTTTTGGCTGTGGGGAGGAGTAGAGTAACATTGCATAAAACACTATTAAGCTTCTACAAAGGGGGAGGCTTCTATTTATAGGAAAAAGTGAGCTTCTAACCAGACAAACTGATTCTAGAATTTTCCAGATCAGTTTGGTCAATTTTTGACCATTTTTGGGTCAGTTTAGTTCACTTTTTAGATCCAGTTTTGAATTAGGAGAGAGGAGAGATGAAATATCTAATTTTATTAATTTAAAATTCAAAAGAAATGATGGGAAAAAGGTGCCTACTTCATGAGGGGGAATCCCCACTCTGAGGTGTCAAAAATTTATTTTTTTAGTATTTCCTTTGGTCCTTAGTCCACTCTTCATCTTATGTGAGTATTTACTCATTTTTGGGGGGATTTTCTTTATTTTCTTCAATTCACCTCCTCCCTACATTTGGATTAATCTTATTGGTCCATAGGAACCTTAATTTAAAATTTTAAAAAAATCTAGACCCTTAGGATAAGGCCTTTTGAACAGATTATAATTTATTTCTAATGCACCTTCTGAAATTCTTTTTGAACTTCTATTTCGGGGGAATTTATTTTAATAAGATGAGATATTTTTCCATCCAAAAATATTTAAAAACTAAATCATCTCTCTCTAGAAGATTTTCTCTCTCTAGGCCAAAACAGGTAGAAACAAGATCTTTTATATTTCTAAAGAGGGATTTGATTACAGGGGAAGATACTGGACTTCTTGAGAGGCTGGGGAGGAATCTTACACATGGCATTTAGCCGTAGAGAGTTCCACCCTAAGTCGTGCTAGCTCAATGTTCAGTTCCTCTTTGTCCAAGAGAGTCAAGGAAGCCATGTTCACATGCAACATTCTCTTCTGGAGTAATTGCTTGGCTTTGGCCTCCCTTGTCTTAGCATCTTCTTTAGTTTGCTCGATTTTTTCCTTTGCGAGCTGTTTTTGTTGTTTTAATAGATGTTCATCTCTTGGGTTAGTGGTCTAAAATATTTTTTTGAGTTGCTTCCATTGACGCAACCCTCCATATGTACGCCATCAATTGTCTCAATTCTAATTGACCCCCCTGAGGTGTGATCTTAGACACTCGGAAGGGTCCTAGGCCTTTGTATTTGAGTTTCTTTTTCCTGGTGCTTCCTACACCATACATGAGGACAAGGTCCCCCGTTTCTAGTTCTTTTTGTTTCAAGTTTTTGTCAAACCAAATGCTTTCTGTGTGTAGTTTCTCGACCATGAGTCCATGCGATGCAATTAGTCTAGTCTCATCAAGCTTCTCTAAATCGATTAACCTTTCAGCTAATGCATTCTCTGCAAGACGACACGCTCTTGCACTGCAATCCTTAAGCTCGGAACTAGGTATTCCATAGGCATTACTGCCTCAACACCATAAAATAGACGAAAGGGAGTGTATCCCGTTGCTACCTTATATGATGTTCGGTATGCCCATAGGGCCGCTGTCAGCTTATGCTCCCAGTCCGTTTGACTTGATTCCAAGGTTTTCGTCAAGATAGTACACAAAATTTTGTTTGTACTCTCTGCTTGACCATTAGCCTCTGGATAATAAGGTGATGATTTTTGATGGACTACTAAGAATCCAGCAAGTAAATGATCAATCACCTCATTAATGAAATGTGAACCATGATCACTAACTAATTCTAATAGGCAGCCGAATCTCGAGATAATTTGCTCATATAAGAATTTTGTTGTTGTTCATGCAACAACTCGCTTCGAGGCTCTAGCTTCTACCCATTTGGTGAAATAGTCCGTGGGGCCACGATCACATATCGGGCTTGTGATGGATGTGCCGCGGACTAAAGGTCCAACAAAATCTACCCCCCATTTCTCGAAGGGTTGTCTTACAATAATAGGGGTGAGCAGAATCTTGTCCCTTTGTTGTGGGATAGCAAATTGTTCACATTCCTCACACCTTTTGACAAATTTTATGACGTCCCCGAGCAACGTAGGCCACCATAATCTTGCTTGAAGTACCTTGCGAGCCGTGATCTCTCTAGCAAAATGCCCTCCTACTATCCTTGAATGAGCTTCATCCAATATCGTGAGGACGAACTCATCTTCTCTCACACATCTTCTTAGGACATTATCTTTACCTAGCTTATATAGTTCTCCTACAATTAATTGATAAGGTGCAGCAAGCTTGATAAGCTGTCACATTTTATCTTTGTTCAAGGGTGTTTCCTGAAGAAAACCATAAGCTAGATAATCCGATATCTTCTCGCTCCATTCGGGTACCATGTCCAGTTTGAACAAACAAGCATCAGGGAGGTCATCATCATCAACACCAGTTGCTGGTTCTCCATTTGGAATTCTTGACATATGATCGGCTAACACATGTTGTGTCCCTTTCCTACCGTAAATTGTAAAGTCGAATTCCAATAGTAATAACAACCAGTGTGTGATTCTTCCCGTGGTGCAAGGCTTATTCACCAAGTATAATAAGGCTTGATGGTCCACAAAGAATACGAATTTGTTGGCCAATAGGTAATGTCGATACTTCTTGACAGCGTAAACCAAGGCCAATCCTTCTCGCTCTGTGGTGGTGTAATTCACCTCTATATCATTCAATTGATGACTAGCAAAGCAAACTAGATAGTCCAATTTAAACTCACCAAGCTATACTAGTACGCATCCAATATAGCAAAGTTTGATGCATCAATATGCACATGAAATATGAGGTCCCAATTGGGGGGTCTTAGAATTGGCACGCTAGCCAATGCCTACTTCAATCGATCATATGCTTCTCGAAATTCCTCAATCCATTAAAAGACAATGAGTAGCTTGTACAACGGCCTAGCGATTTCAGCATAGAAGATTATGAAGCGGCGGTAATACCCAACGTGGCCCATAAATCTTTGCACACCTTTGTAATTAGTGGGTGGTGGAAACTCCAAGATCAACTTGACCTTGCTGTCCTCCGTGGATATACCGTTCTTTGAGACAATGTGTCCCAATGTTACACCATGTTTGACCCAAAACTGGCACTTTAAAGTGTTTAGGGATATACGATATAACCAACATCGCTCAAACATCCTCCTTAAGCAATCCAGATGGTCTGCCCGAGAGTGTGCACACATATCATCAATGAATACCTCCAACCACTTCTGCAAACAAGTAGTCTTTGAAGGCTATGCACATCAATCGTTGGAATGTTGTTGGGGCATTGGTGAGACCGAAGGGCATGAATTTGTATGCAAACGTCCCCCACATTGTATTGAAAGCTATCTTATGCTGGTCCTATGGTGCTATTGACACCTGATTGTAGCCTGAAAATCCATCTAAGAAGCTGTAAGCTTCTTTACTAGCCACTCTCTCCAAAACATGTTCTGTATAGGGAAATGGATAATGGTCTTTCCTAGTAGCTATGTTGACTTTTTTAAGATCGACACATACCCTAAGTTTCCCAATATTTTTCGGCACTATTATGATTGGTCACAACAATCCGTATGTTCTATCTCATAGATGAAATCTGCAGCAATGAGTTTGTCTATTTCCTCCTTTACAATTGTCGCATATTTAGGATTCATCTGGTATGATTGGGATCGTATGCTGCACCACCTCAGGTGGTACACCCTTCATGTCCTTGTAATTCTAGGCAAAACAATCCTTAAATTCCTTAAGAGGAGGGTAACAAGCTCATCTTCTTTAGCTGAAGTCAAGTCCTTTAGCAATATATACGGGCCTGGCTTCCTCCCCTAGTCCCGCAATATCAACTTCCTTGACTTCAGTCGGCGGGCCATCGTATGATGTGGACAGCCCATCTTCCTTAACCCTTTTTGTCGTCAGTCGCACCACCTTCCGTTTGTCAACAGTGTAGGTTTTGAAGTGGTCTGGTACTGAGAGCAGGTCTATGGTAGCTAGAACACATTTTCATTTCCTCTTCTTCTTTGGAATTTTCCACTGTGGGCTGGCATATTTGTGTACGGATGTGGTCCGCTCCGTTTTGTGACCGAATCATTACTGAACAGCTTCCCTTCCATGGGGTGTGCTCTTCACATTCTCAGATTGATCTTTAAAATTTGTGAATCCCTATACACATACACGTGATCTAATGCCCAATCATGCACCAATTTGGACTCCCTCATTAAGGATCTCCCCAATATTATGTCATATGAGTTGATTTGGCACAGGAAGTCCATTACCACAAATGTATGATAGTAGCGAAGTGTAAAGAGTTTAAGTCTCACATTGTCCAAAAGCCCAATGGGTCTTGAAGATCTTTCATTTGCCATTTTACGATTAGATCTTCTCTTTTTAGATTGGGTTTTTCCTAGTTTTCCCAGCAACGTTTTGTGATGATGCTAACCCCCGCCCCACCATCCAGGATAGCCAATGCCTGGTACCCGTCATGAATGAATCGGGATTGTGGCATTTGTGTCATCATTCTCATAATAACATCCCAATTGATTAACTGGTATCTTGACAACTCAGGTTTCCCTTGTGTGTTTTAGGATTCTTTCTGCCAGAGGAGGTGGAAGAACCTCCTCGGTAGTGTCGACTGCCTTCTATCCATTCCTTTATGTCTGTCCATAGGGTTGGTGAATTGCGTAGTAGTTGCCCTAGTGGCATTTGCACAGATGTGGACAATACAGGCCATGTGGCTTCTCGAGTGATTAAGGGTTCCCTCCATGTGTGTGTCTCGTATCCATCCCTAGGGAAGGAATGGATGGACTCACTCTGTACATTTTCCTCAAACATCCTGGACATTGTTTTTGCTTGAGATCCCTCTTTTGTTTCTTCTGGAAATTAGACTAGGTACGTCCAATTCTCTTTCCCTTGTTGGTTTGTTTCTTGGATACATTGTATCCCTGACCCGGTTAGCCCTTAACTTGGCTTCATGAAGCCGTTGACATTCTTTTACTAAGGCCCTGGTGTCTTTGAGCTTCCTTATCTCCTCTTTGGCATTTGGGTACTCACCAACTCCTTGGGTTAATGGTCTTTCCTTTTGCTCTTCCAGGTCAGGCTCTTTGGTTGATAGCTTGATCCCCTTCTTCTCTTGATTGGGTGGATTCGGTGTCGATCGTATCTTCTTCGGATCCATTTTTTGGATTGTGACCCTAGTGTCACCCTTACCCACTTTTTTCACTCTTCTCCTACGATCAATTTTGGAAATGGTCGCATCTACTCAGCTCTTCCCCTTGTCTCCCAATTGGGCTTGGGCTTGTGTCAGGACATTGAGTGGTGTGATATTTCTAGGCTGCACACTGATGGTTCGGATGGTGGCCTGATTAGAAGTGGAAGTTGAACCACTTGTGCGGTATGGACAATCCTTGATCAAATGATCAACACCACATTTAGTACAAGTGAGTACCGGCATGTCATTGGACGAAGTAGTTAATTGTTGGGGTTGGTGCATATGAAACACATTCTTCTTTGGGCACTCAACGATTTGATGCAGCCCACCCACAGCCAAAACATTGTAGTGGTCCTCTTGTCATGTTTGAGTTCATGCCCTTACCCTTCCACTGCAATATGGTTTGAAACATAGGTACTGGCATGTTATTCTCTAGGACATAGAATTCAGGTGTGACCTCCTCAGCTTCCTCATAGTACTCTCCACAAGGTTCTACTTCACGTACCACATCAATATTTTCTAATGGCTCTTCAATCAATACTTGGTTGATTTTAGCCTATGGTGGTTAGAGTGGTAGAACAAGTGGTGGTAAAGGTGAAGTGTCATGTACCCGAAACATCCTCCTAGGCAAACAGGAAGAGTTGGGTTGTCCTGCACCTATAGTGATTTGTCTAGGTGGTGCTGGTAAGGCCAATGGAGCTTTAGGTGCCGGCAGTTGTGCAATTGTTTGGAACCTTGGATATCTGCACATTAAAGTGTCATGATTCCCTAATTTTACACAGTGTCAGAATAGAGTAGTGGCCTTGCTCTTAACTGGGGACATTCAGTAGTAGTGTGATTAAATCTGCACATGGAGCACCACACCAATTCTCTACGGGGGGTAAAGATGGTTATGCCCATGCCCAGATGTTTCCCTTCCCTCCTTTACCTTCAATTTATCTAGTATTGCGTTATTGACCTCGTTCACAGTCATGTTTCCAACTTGTTTGCTCTGAGTTCCAATATCTTGGTGACTTAAAACACGTGAAGACGTTGTTGCCAAAGATATTCTGATATCTTCTGGTTGCGGCAATTCCAGCATATTATCTTCATATTTAATTGCTAGTTTGCAACATGTATCTAGAGTGGATAGTCAGGCTAGTACCTGATAATCATGCATCTTGTGGTCTCTAACTCCCCTTCGGAAGCAAGGTAATAACTGATCGCCAGTTAACCTCTCCCGTAGTTTGCACCTTGAATTTAAGTGCCTTAGTTAAGACACATAGTCTCTCATTGACTCCATTTCCTTTTGTTTGATATTGTGTAGCTGTGCCATAGGGCTCCATCTGTCACCACTTATGGCAAAGCCGAGCACAAACGAATTCTTGAGTCGTGTGAAGTTAACCTTATCCTTGGGTTTGAGGGTTCGGAACCACTGATACGCTTTCCCTTCTAGGGTCAATGAGAAAGCATGAATCATTGTCACATCATTGACAGGCCCGTAGGTTTCGCATGTGGATTTAAAAATCTCTTCATGTTGAATAGGATCCCCATCCCCAGAAAGTTTTTGGATGAGCTTGGAAATGATGTGTGGTTTCATCTAGGAGGGTCAGGATTCTAGAGCAGTGCCTAGTTCCCTGACCATTTCTCGGCCCATCTCTGCCATATTCAACAAATCTATTCTTGTGGCTGCATTAAGATCAAGGGTTGGATCCACCCTTGGTCTTTGAGGAATTGCTCCCTCCCCCTACCTAGACCTCGTTCTCTTCCTGTATTGGCTCTTCTAGGTATCTTCAATCTATGGGATGGTCCTGCCACTCCACCTTGGAACAGCTCATCATTATTTGCCTCTGTACACCTTTACAGAATTAAGAGTTCCATATCTTGTAGGAATGTAGGATGATTGATCATCTGCTCGATGTCCTTTTTGGTGTACAAACAGTCCTCCACTTCACCCGACGCTCTTGCTAGATTATCCTCTTCTTCTAGGGTTACAAACCCTTCCTCAACTCTGGGCTCTTCATTTATGGGTTCTAAGTTTGGAATTTCTCCCTCACTTCTTTCCATGACTATTTCCGGCTCTTTACCCCATGATTGGAGTAAGTTTAAACTTCCTATCTCCTTTTGTTCAGCTCTCGCCCTTCGAGTATCGAGCTCTTGTTTCCTTAAGCTCAACTCTCATATAGCTGTCGTTCCACCTTGATCCTTTTTAGATCTAACTCTACTTCCTCTAAGGTTGGGAAGAATACTTGACCCATCCTTGCTGCACTTTCCATGTCCCATCTCATTCGGGGGGTGCCAATGTTTGACAGCCTTGAATTTGATGTTTGGATAGGCACTTCTTGCCTTGGACCGAGTCCAGCAGCACTGGTTGATGGACCATGCCCGTAGATTACACTTCTTTGTCATGGACTAGTTTGGAGACCAAAAAATCCTCGGGCGATATCAATGATACCACTGGATCTGGTTGGGGAGGGTGGTTTCTCCTCTTCCCCAAACCTAGAGTACCTCAGTCCTTCTTCCATGGATTCTTCACTACTAGTTTCAATGGTGGTCAGATTTCTTAAGACACTTAAGTGAGTGTTTATACTGAGTGCGCTAAACCCACACTTTTTTGATAGGAAGATCCTGGGTGATTTGATGCACTATCGTCAGTGTAAGGTCATCTCCGATGAGCTTTCACTGTCCCAATTAAGTTGTGATTAGATTCTGTTGACTTGTTTCTGAGGCTATGAGATTGCAAAGAACAGCTCACGTCATGAACGATTTTCTGCACTTTCACATGTTTAAAATTTCCTTTTGGAATCAAAATTCCCCGTTACCTTATTATGGGTGTCAATTTTTTCAGGACTTTCTTAGCCTTAACCTAATTATACCAAGTTCGTGAGTTTGATTTGATTAAGGCGTGAAATTGCAGAAAAATTTCACGCCGTGAAAGAGATAAGCTTTCACGTTGTGAAAATTAATTGGTTCACGTCTTGAACAAAAATGGTTTACGTCATGAAGATTTCTAAAATGGTTCATGTCGTGAAGGTTTCTAAAACAATTCACGTCATGAACTAAAAATGATTCATGCCATGAAGAGTTCTGAAATAGTTCACGTCGTGTAACAATTTTCTGCACGTTCACGATTGTTAATTTTGTTAGACCTCGTGGTGTTAGAGGTGTCAAGATAAGGCTACCTATTTTGGCAAGGTAATCTCGTGAATTGCGGCGTTAATTGTAGCGTTGATGCCGGGAGTGGTCAACATCGTGAAGTTGCAGAAAATGGTTCACGTCGTGAATGATTTTCCTGTAGTTTCACGTGGGAACTTCCTACGTCGACTAATGTGATTCTGGGTGCAAAATACATATTCAACTATTTCTAAAATGATTATGCCACGCCTAAGGAGTGTAATACAAATTCAAGGCACACTCAATGGCTCCTTTTTTTTGTGATTTTTTTTAAAAGAAGAAAGAACACTTATCCAACTGTTTCCAAAATGATTGTGCTATGCCTAAGGAGTGTAATACAAGTTCAAAAGGCAAAGTCAATGGCTCCTTATTTTTTTATTTTTTTAAAAAAGAAGGAAAAACAGAACACCAATTTGCTCATTCACGTTGATGATTCTAGTGATGCAAATATCAAAATTAACTAGAAAAAACACTGAAGCTCTCTTCCAAGACCACTCCACCACACACATACACAACAAACACAACCAATTTCTCACAATTTTTTACTTTTACACAAATCTTATCCATTCATTTCCTACACAATTCACTACCAATATGCAAAGGCAATCATGAATCTTATGCAATGGGAGTTGAAACTCCAAGAGGAAGGAAAAAACAAAGGTGTTTCCTCCAACAGCGGCGCCAAAAATATTATGGGCTACCACACCTCCAAGAGGGAACTTAATGCATTTAGGGCACTTACCAATGCTTCAAACTTGAGTCCTTTGAGGCCTCCAAGCTCACTTGTTAAGCTCCAAACCTCCAAGCTCCACCTCCACTTGTCACCATAGAGTCGCTCACACTGTCGCACAAGGCAATCACTCTCTCTCACTCTCCCACACAAGCATGAAACATACAAGCATAGAAGAGGCACAAATGCTAGAATGCTCTCTCTCAATCTCTCTCAAGACACAAAGAAGAGCTCTCAATAGCACAAAGGGGGATTGTGTCTTTTCATTATGAGAAAATTCCTTATATGCATTTGGCCCTTATTCACACTTGGGCACCCAAAACTTACTTAACTAAGGCCTTGGGTGGCCAAAACTTACTTAACTAAGGCCTTGGGTGGCCAATATCTCATAATATACAACTTTTATAGTGCCTTTTCATGACACTTATTAATGTCCTCAATTTGAGGAGCATACTTGTTAATCCAAAATGGGATTAACATATGCTCACATGACATCTTTAATACAGTTTTACCTTTTTATAATGTCAAATAGCCATATGTGACATCTTTAATACACTTTTACCTTTTTATAATGTCAAATAGCCATATGTGACATCTTTAATACAGTTTTACCTTTTTAGTTAAGTAAGTTTTGGGCACCCAAAACTTACTTAACTAAGGCCTTGGGTGGCCAATATCTCATAATATACAACTTTTATAGTGCCTTTTCATGACACTTATTAATGTCCTCAATTTGAGGAGCATACTTGTTAATCTAAATGGGATTAACATATGCTCACATGACATCTTTAATACAGTTTTACCTTTTTATAATGTCAAATAGCCATATGTGACATCTTTAATACACTTTTACCTTTTTATAATGTCAAATAGCCATATGTGAAGCAAATGAATGCTTAGTAAGGTGAACTGTAAATCAGCAATACTGACTAAAAATCAGCTCGAATTTCAGCCCTATTAATGATGCAATTGTGGATGATGTAGTGGATGAGGAAAGGAAAACCATGCTGGCATCCAAGTATATGTCAAAATGGCTGGTGCAAACATTAGAAGATAGAAAATTGGCTACTCCTTTACCTAGCAAGACACATGCAAGTTCTTATCATGAGCATCTTATTATTTTATGGATCATGCTCTTATTACCAATATATAAAATGAAGAGGAACTTGAGGCACATGAAAATAATCATCGGATGTAGGCAGGAAGGATGAGTATGACTCCAATCCTAAAAAATGACACATGGTATTTGGCAAATTTGCCTTTAGGTAAAAAGACCATTGGTACAAAGTGGGTTTATAAGCTTAAGCATAAAGCTAATGGTAGCATTGAATGCAATAATGCAAGGCTTGTTTATACAAAGGGTTATGCTCTAGAGAAAGACATAGATTATGATGAGACCTTTTCCTCCACGTGTCGTATGACTATAATTTCGTGTATTATTGCATTGAACGCTACAAGACAAGGCTTGTTTACAAAGGGTTATGCTCAAGAGAAAGACATAGATTATGATGTGACCTTTCCCCCCATGTGTCATATGACTACAATATCTGGTGTATTATTGCATTGGGGAAACACATCATGGATGGAATATACATTAGTTGGATATCAATCATGAGGGGGTTTATGTATATTAGCCTCGTGGTTTGCACATGAGTTTAAAGTATGCACGTTAACAAAAGATTTATATAACCTTAAGCAAGCTCCCAAAGCATGGTATGAGAAAATTTATATGGCCTTAAGAAAGCTCCCAGAGCATGGTATAAGAAGATAAATGTATACTTCGTTGTTGCAAATGGTTTTTGCAATCGTCCAACTGAGAGTACCCTCTATGTAAATATATACTTGGTTGCAAATGGTTTTTGTAAAAAATCCAACTAAATGTACCCTCTATGTAAAGAGGAATAAAAATTATTTTTTGGTCAATTCTTTTATTGTTTGATGGCATGTTGCTCATAGGCCCTAATATGGGGAAGATTTTAGCCTTCAAAAACTACATATGTCATTTGAGATGATAGAATTGGACTCTTAGCATTATTATTTTTCCATATAATTTATATAGCATGCTGATGGTATTATGATGTTACAAATTCAAAGTACATATAAAGACTACTCAACGGTTTGGTATTAAAGAGTATAAGCATGTGGTGCCAAATCAGTAGAAATAGGTGCCAGGCTAAGTCTCCAAGATGCATGTTAACCATTTGATGCATCACTTTATTTTAGCAGGATGTTGGATGCCTCATCTATCTATGTAATATGAGGCCAAACATTCACTTTCGGGCTCGTTTTGGGTCTCCTAGTTGAGTAGGTTTATGCACAGTCCTAGAAGTAAGCATTGGAAGAAAGCTGCCAAGTGAGTATTCTGCTACTTACAGGGCACTCAATCCTTTGGGCTATTATATACTAAGGGGTTGATATTCAATTGCATGGTTTCAGTGTTTCTAATTGGGCTGGATGTTATGACACATAAGTGTCCATGACTAGTGGATTCACCCACTAAAGGAATTATGTTATGGGCAAACCTCTGGAGGGACTCCTTTCAAGTCAACATAGCTCAAAGCAAACACATCTCTCTATTCCTTGAGAATTATTACAAGTTCTATCTCTTCTTTGGTTAAGTAAGTGTCTATCCACACCAATTTGGGTTCCTCCACTTGTTGTTTTGTATCTTGTGGTCTATCATATGACACTTCTAGTTCCTTAGGTTTTTTTCTTTTTGGTTAGTCGGGCACACACCTTTCATTTTTTTACTTTATAGGTCTTGAATTGAGAAGGCATTTGTTTTAGAGTGCTCATCCTGATCATTGATCGTTGATAGAAGGCTCAACCTCCTTCTTGACTCTCCCTTACTTCATGGCCTTGTTTTGTCTTCTCCATCCAGACTTGGAAGTCTTTTTGGAGTCCAGTATAGGAATAGCCATGGGCTAGAACTTTAACTATCTCATGATCTATTTTCATGGAATTTACATTGGCTCTTTTCATTAAATCCTTCCAGCTACTAGAGAAAAAATCCTTGGTTGCTTTCAAGGCTTTCATATATTGAAAGTATTGTTCTTCCCACTTGAGCTATAGAAGATTTATGTTCTAACTGATCTATGCCACTTTTTTAATTAAAATGGTGCATGTGTATTAAATCCAAGCAAGCTATCATATTTGACTCCAAGTCATCAATGATAGGTGTTTTGGTGACTTCTTTATACTTATGGCCCTTCAGCTTTACCTTAATGGTATTTCCCTCTTCTTGACAGAGGTAAATGGCATCAGAGCCCCAATTGTGAATCGTCTCAATAATTGGCATGAATGTTCTTTTCAGAATCATGGCATAATTGGTGGGACTTCCAAAGTCAATAACATTAAATGTATGCTTAAGGAGATCAAGCCACATGATGTTACCTCAACATCCCTTAGGATTCCCATAGGGGTTCCTAAATTTTTATCCACGAGCTTAAGGATTATTTGGCTCTTCTAAAGGGCTTGCTTCCCCATCTTTGCCACATGTCTTTGGTCACAATGCTCACTCCTGCTCCCCCATCAAGGATCGTAGTGGTGGTCACTCCTCCCAAATTGATTGGAGTGGTGGCATTCATATCATCTCCTTCATAGTACTTCCCAACTCCACTAAATTGGTACATCGTTGAATTTCCATCATGGGTTATCCTTTTTAGCTCGGTCTATCTCCTCAATTTTCCCGATGGGTTTAAGCTCCTCTTTTATCCAGTTGATGGACGTCATCCCAAGCTTCTGACTTGTATGACAACCATGGTTATAGTGATATAAGGGCTGAGAGGATTTCTATCAAGACTCTCATTTCTCTTTTCAATGTTGGCCTTAAAGATGGTCCTCTAGAGCTAGTACATGCTGATCTTTGTGGTAAAATGTCTACAACTACATTACGGGGGTCTTCTTACTTTATGTTGTTAGTCGACGATTACAGTAGGAAGATGTGGGTTTATTTCCTTCGGGATAAGGTTGAAGCTTTTGGCAAGCTCAAACAATGGCATAAGCTTGTGGAAAATGAGACAGGAAAGAAGGTGAAGAAGTTTCGTACTACAGATCAAGGATGAGAATTCCTTTCAACGGAATTTGACAATTACTACAAAGGAGAATGGCATCAAGCGCCAACTCACCACTTCTCATATAAGATTCCTCCCTAGCCCCTCAAGATGTCCAGTTTCTTCCCCTGTAATCAATCCCCTTTTCAGAATAATAAAAGATCTTGTTTTTACCTGTTTTGGCCTAGAGAGAGAAAATATTCTAGAGAGAGATAATTCAGTTTTTAGATACCTTTGGATGGAAAAATATCCCTTCTTATTAAAAAAAAATTTCCTAAAATATAAGTTTAAAAAGAAATTCCTAAGGTGCATTAGAAATAAATTATAATGTGCACAAAAGACCTTAGCCTAAGGGTCCACATTTTTTAAAAATTTTGGATTAAGGTTTTTATGGACCAATAAGATTAATCCAAATGTAGGGAGCAAATAAATTGAAGAATAAACGAAAACCCCCCAAAAATGAGTAAATGCTCACATAAGATGAAGAGTGGACTAAGGACCAAAGAAAACAATTAAAAAACTGAATTTTGACACCTCGGAGTGGGGATCTCCCCTCATGAAGTAGGCGCCTTTTTTCTCATCATTGCCCCCAATTTTTAATCAATAAAATGAGATATTTTAATCTCTCCTCTCTCCTGTTCAAAACTAGATCCAAAAAGTAAGCTCAACTGACCCAAAAATGGTCAAAATTTGACCAAATTGATCTGGAAAATTCTAGAATCAGTTTGCTTGGTTAGAGGCTCACTTTTTCCTATAAATAGAAGCCTCCTCCTTTGTAAAAGCTTAATGGTGTTTATGCACTGTTACTCTACTCCTACCCTGAGAGCTATCTACATTGAATTTGTTAATAATTCAATTGTTTTTGGCCTAATCCTCTCCAAAGTGAATTGGTGGCCACTCTTGCTTCAAACAAGAGTAGAACCCTCAATCCCTCAAGCCAAAGGAAAGCTTACAACTCCATGTAAGCTAATTTTTCTTCTTGTTTAATTTTAAATCTATAGTTTTCTTTATTTTCATGTTTTACTGTTGATTGAATTAAATTCAAATGCTATGCCTTTGAGGAAAAGGCCACCCCCTTCTCTTCTTTACATTCCAGCCTTTCTTAATCCTAGAAAGATTAACTAAAAGATTAATTAAACTTTTCTTATTGTTTACTCTCTTGAATTTAGAAAATTGTGTAGATTAGAGTTCTATAAATCTAATTTGGGTTAATTCAAGTCAATTAAAGAATGATAAAAATGAGAAATGGTCAGCCATACAAAGGAGGTTATGGCAAAATTTTCCAGAATTTTGTGGAAAAGAAAGTTTGTTTTTATGTTATTTCAAAAGAGTAATTCCCACCATTTTTGCATCTAAAAGAAATATTCTAATTACTCCATGTATATATCTGGATATCACTGATAATATTAATTATTAAAATTGATGGAAAGATGCATAATGGAAATTTCTTTTTATTATAAAAGTGTTATTCTCATTAAATTTGATTTTTATGCATAGAAAGATGCATAATGAAAATTTTTTATTATAAAAGTATTATTCTCATTAAATTTGATTTTTATGCATAGAAAGATGCATAGTGGAAATTTTTTTATTAGAAAAGTGTTATTCTCATTAAATTTGATTTTTATGCATAGAAAGATGCATAATGGAAATTTTTTTATTATAAAAGTATTATTCTCATTAAATTTGATTTTTATGCATAGAAAGATGCATAATGGATTTTTTTAATAAAAGTGTTATTCTCATTAAAATTGATTTTTATGCATAAAGAAATTTTTTTATTCATAAAAGCATTATGCTTATAATGATTTTTATGCTTAAGTAGATGCATAAAGAATTTTTATATCAAAATTAGAATTCTCTTAAATTCTATGTTTAATTTCTATGAGTATTTGATAAATGAATAAGTAAATACTCTAAGAGAGAAATTTCTATCGTTTTATACTCACACGGATTGTAAAAAGAAAATTCAAAAATCTATCGAGTTCAAAATATTCAAATAAATGATTAATTTATTCCTCATTGGAATTCGTAACTAATTTAGAATCAGTTAAGTGAATATTCAAAGAAAGAAATTCAATAAAATAGTAACTGAATTATCAAACCTTTTCGAGAAAGATTGTTTAGGAAAAATCTTGTCGAACTCGAACCTTGAATCAAACTATGACCAAGACCAAACTCTTTCGTCAGTTTCGAGGAAAGAAGATGTGACCAGTTCAGGAAAATACACTCAAATCTCCCAAATCTAAAACTAAGTTTGAGACCCTTTGATCTGCGGATCAAGGTTACAGAATTCGAGGAATTCTGTAATGAAATTCAGAATTATAATCAAGAAGTTTTGGGGATAGTGATTCAAGAAATACTCCTTGTATTCAAAAGAAAACCAAACTGAAAACTTGCATAAAAACCCTGTTTTCTTAAAGGACTGTCTTACACCAAAATGCTGGAGGGAGCATTTGGTATATGTTTTTCTAAGGGAAGTTCGGTTGCAACAGCTGGCGACGGCGAGGAGTGTTCAAAGGACAACTCACGCGGCAAAGCCTGCCTAGGTCTTAACCAGCCTCGGTACGGTTAAAATGGTGCACTTCTGGTATGATGGACGAGGGTCTGGATGAGGGCCGACGAAGCGATCCCTAAGTGAAGTGCTAGGACACCTAAGGAGGATCCTGGAGGGTTTTGACCAGGCGATGCACGGGCTCGTGGTGCCTAGGACACCCATGCGTATGTCGTGGAAGATAATAATGATGGATGAAATGATTATTGTAATCTGTTACTGAATCTTGTTGTTTGTTGACCAGCTAGTCTCAACGAACGAAATGATTATTGTAATCTGTTTTACTGAATCTCATTGTTTGCTGACCAGCTAGTCTCAACGGAGAGTCCAGAGTGATACTGTTTTTTTTTTTAAGAAACAAGGGACTGGATGGAAATTTTGAGTTATATCTATAACTAATAATTGTTTGTCAATGGAGTGTGTGTGTATCTCTATTCGAAAGCAAAAGTTAAGAAAGGCATTCAATTATAGGTGGGTGAGTAATTGTCTGGTTCTATCGATTCTAGTGGTTGGGTGGTGGCTAACCCATGGGCCGGATGGGGTGGCTGGAATCAGTGGAGTTTTAATAATGAAATTGAAATAATAGGAATACGCTTAGAATTCGAGTAGTTAAATAAAAACCTGAAGACTTTCTCAAATGATTAGATCAACGGCTATGCCTGATTTCGGTTAGGAAAAAAGTGTTGATTTCTTCAAATTAAGTTAGTGATAGTTTTCCTTCTATCTGGTTTAATCAGGTGAAGGATAGTTTAATCTCTTGAACTCGTTAGAAAATTTGTTAAGAAAATAAAAAAGGTGGAATCATCCCCGTTTTCCAGGCAAGGGAAATTTTCCCAGTTTTGGTTTCGGAATGACCACCAGATTAGTCTCGTGTCCAAACATTCGAGGACGAGGCCCCGAGTGGGAAACCTTGCCCCGCGCAAGAGGAAGCTACTTCCGCTGCTACTAGCAACTAGGAATCCGGTGCGCGGAGGGGGCGGAGGGGTCTCACATCTCATACACATCAACAAAATGGTGTTGTAGAACGCCGCAATCAACAAACTGTCATGGATATGACTCGATGCATGTTGAAGGCAAAGTGTTTGCCCAATACATTTTGGGCTAAAGCAGTCAACACTGCAATTTATATCCTCAATCGTAGCTACACAAAGGCACTCAAGGATGTTACACCTCAAGAGGTCTACTCTGGTAAGAAACCTTTAGTTTCTCATTTCAAAACATTTAGCTGTGAATGTTATGTGCATATTCCAGATGCATCTAGGACCAAGCTAGATGCCAA